>NW_004567105.1:52763987-52810024 GCF_000260355.1 Condylura cristata
TGGGGAGCAGAACAGGCAGATTGACAAAGTACACTGCTGAGGGGAGCAGCGGGTGGGTCCGAAGATGTCTGCCATGCCATGTGAGTCAGCTCCTTGGCCAGGGATCCATCTCATGCTGCAGTGGCTTCTGAGAACTTCTTAATACGGTGCTTTAACCCACTGCGCCACCAGGGAGAGCCCACACGTACTATTATTTTCATTTTACAAATTAAAACCAAAAACAAAACCCAAACCTCAGAGAGATGGAATAACTTGTCTAAGATCAAAGAAATTTCACCAAGAACCGGAAACTAAAGACTCAGGTTTTCACCAGTCTCTGTTGATGTCTGCCCTGTAAATCTGTTTGCAGCAAGGCATTGCCTTCTGAATCCAAATATCCACACCCACTCTGCTTCATTTATAGACTGTCAGTCATAATGATTTCTTATTTAAATTTGAAAGCCTGGCAGATGACATCTTACCAACTTCAAAGTTCATGTTATTGAAACAAGAATGCTACATATTATTTCTATTTCTCAATTGTAGATTACATCTTAGAACATACTAAATAATTTGGGGGTAAAATGAATGGCAAAGGACATCAATCAGTTAAGAGTATTAATAGTTCTTATTCTAAAACCACCAAAAGCAATAAACTAAGTTTAGGGCATATATGTATATGTATACATGTATCGTGATTTCTGTTTGCTTTTTTTAAATGCCATCGTTCCTTATTCTCAAAACAAACAAACAAAAAGAACAAGTGCTCACTGTTTCACTGGTTCCTCATCATTCCATATTCTCACACCTGGCAACTTTCTTCAGTTGCACTTAGCTTTGCTATTGACTGTCTCCTCCATTCCTCTCCATTCCCTACCCATCGGCTTTGTTTAGAGCTATATTCCTAACATCTATAACAAAGCCTCGTACATAGTAAGCACTTGATAAATATTTATTACAAGAATGTAGAGAGCATAGAACAAATGCCATTTGACTTGCAAAAATGAGGACTGAATAATTTTGTTATGGAGATTTTAAAACATGTCCGCACACCTTTTGGCATTTCTCTCTACAAGAAACTGAAAACTAACTCCCCCTCTCTTGAGTGTAGGATGTACTTAATCACTCACTTCTAATAAACAGAATGTGACAGAAACAGTACTTGTGATTCTTGAGTTTACTTTGTGGAAGATTCTGCTACTTTTACCTCGTCAACTTTTAGATCACTCACCCTGGGAAGAGTGATCATGAGGACACACCAGAAGTTTTAATGCCAAGATTCATGCTACAATGGAGGCTTCAAACGACAGCCAGCACTCTCCTACTGGGCTCCTGCATGGACCCACTAGCCCCAGTCAAGCCTTCAAGTAACCACAGCTCTGAAGGACATTTGGACAATAATGTCTAAGCGCTCTGGAACTGGAGCCACCCAGCTCAGTCACTCCTAAATTTCTGATCCATGTAAACTTAAAGATAATAAACTTATTTTCTAAAGCTACTAAGCATGGAACAATTAGTTACACAGCAATAGGTAGCACATGCCTCAAATGATCTTAAGTTGGATTCATGATTTCATGTTTTTTTGATGGATATTAATTATGACCATTAGTTAGGGTAGGAGAAATTCCTAGTATTCTTCCTGACATTACAGAATAATAATAATTTCAAAAGTGAAACAAAAGCAGCAACCCTCATCTCTAATTCTGCCATGCAAACTAGCTGATGCAAAACAATCATACATGTGGTCTGGTGAACTCAGTAAACTCTGTGTCCTTTATCATTTTAGACCCTTTGACAGCATATTGCATGAAAGGTTAATCTGAGATGAATGTGACCATGTTACACTGGTGGCATCTATCATCGGATCCCAACTTAACCAAGTGAAAGACCCCTGCTTGTAAGTCAGTCCAGGCGATATGGAACCGTGCTGAATTATAAACTTTAGATGTCACTAAGGAAGTGTTAGGCTCACCAGATAATTATACCTCATCCTTGCCAGAATGAAGATGCCTGTTTTTCCTGCCAACTTCACATCATTTCACGTATTTTTTTTATTATTATTTTTAAATTTAAAACTTTTTTTTTTTAAAGATTTATTTATTTATTCATATAGAGCTGGGGTACAAGCCAGAGATGTGGAGGGTGAGAGGATTCACCAGAGTCAGAGAGGGGAGCAGAACAGGCAGAGTGAGGAAGTACACTGATGAGGGGAACAGTGGGTGGGTCAGGAGAGGTCTGCCATGCCATGTGGAGCTCCTCCCGGGTGGGCAGGCAGGAATTGAACTCATGAGGAAGTGGCTTAAGCTTCTTAGTGCTGTGCTTTAGCCTGCTGCGCCACCAGGGAGGGTCCATTTCACGTATTTTTAACATCTCTATGCTAATTAATAAAACTTCTGATACAGATTCAGAGAGGGATATTTGAAGTTCCTGGGGAAGGGGCTTCCTTGTGTATTGATTTCTAATAAAGATCCTTCAGCTGCTGACTGAGAGTGGATTCCTAATTAGGGCACTTTGAATGTTAATTCACTATCTTACTGTACACAGAATGGCGCACATATATAACACATATGTCTTCATGTCTCCAAGTCTATACTGACATATTTTGAAATAGACAGTATAAAAATAAGAGCTAGTGTATGGAATATTCCTTTCCACTTCCCTCTTTCTCCTTCATCTGCCTCCTCTCCTTGCCCATATAAGTCTTCCCAGCAATGCTGTGTTTATAAGAGCCAAAGGTGATGTTTGAGCAAGGCACCCAAAAGACAAAAGGTACCAGGGACCGTAACACACGCTGTATAGGAGACATGCCTGCAAATATAGTGGCCAACATCTATAGCTTGCCAAAAAGACTGATAAGTGACTATTAGTGTTTTCTGGAATCAGGATGCCTGTCATGAATTGGAGCCAATTTAAGACCTCATAGATTAAGGTTTGCATGATTTATGCGCTTGGAGGCACATAAATTGCATTAATGTAATTTCCTATGCAATATCCCTTTAAAAAATCCTCTTCTTACTTGTGTAGCAGGAATACTAGTTTCTTCTCAGTTTCTCTGAGAAGAGAAACTTCCTTCCTGCCTATGTTTGGTACTTGATTTCCTCTATTTAATTTACTGATGTCTAATGTGTCTCTAAGCTACTTGCTTGTCTGTTCAGTTTCTTCTCTTCTTCTTATTTACTGCTCTTATTTCCCATTGCAGAATTGAATAATCTTAAATAAAACAGCAAACATACATTACAAGAGAATTAAAAGATTTTAAGAAAAAATAGTGGTTTTAGAAATAATGGAAACTATTATATGAAAATTCATTTAGCTTATCTATCTTTGGGAATAGTCAAGGGGAAACCTTTTTGTTGGTAGTTTGTTTATTTGAAGATTTTTACCTCTGAAGGAGAAGGCTTTGAGGAAAGCAGCCATTGTAGAATTAAATTCTAAGTGGGTTTGTGCAAATGAAAGTTGGAAAATGGCTAATTCAATTAATTTTTATCCCTACAATCAGGGAAACCGGAATTCTGTTTCAGGAATTCAGTTCAGGTGCAGAAATTAAGTGAATAAAGGATGCAGGAAACCAAATGGGAATTCTACAGAATTCCAGCTCTGGCTAGCTCAAGAATATTCTTGGATGAGTTAGTTGTGTGGATCACTTCAGCATTAAGACCTACTATTCATTTATGAGGTTTGTACCAGCAGTTGAACACATTCCACAAGGGGGAGCCGATTTGCCTAAATGAGTGAGTTACTTCACTTCATAAATCACTCTGCTAGTAATTCACCTGTTTTTTAAAGCTCTAACTTCTTTCAGCCACCTCTGACAACTCTAAATTGAATACACAAACAGATTCCCATGGAGTGAAGGAGAACAGTGAAAGTGGAAAACACAAATTACTTTTACTAATGTTGAATTTTATAAGTGAGTTCCATTAAGAGATTCAACAGGATAGTTTATTGAAATGTATGTTTCTGGGCCTCACCCTAGATCTAACCCTTTGAATTAAAATCTATGGGACTGGGCCCAGAAACCTGCATTTTAAACAAACTGCACACTGAATTTTGGGACTCAGGAATAACTAACCACACTCACAAGGATGGAATCATCTGTGTGGATCTGTATAAGAAGCGTCTTTTCTTGTAAGCTTGCATTTAGAGTAAAAAATAGATGTAGCTAGAGGGCAATGAATATTTTTTCCATCCTTACTCATCAACATGGGAAGATGGCATCAGAAGACACCTGTGCAATATTTAGAATGTTTGAATATTTGGGAGCACTGATAACTGTTGTTACTTGTGTTGGACAGGAGTTGGAAGCTAATTTTCTCAAGAGTAGGGTTTAACTCCTTTTAACGAAAAGCCTAATGATTTTCAAAGGCTTGAGATAACATTTCCAAATTGAGATTGGATTTACCTAAATGCTAGTTTTGCTTAGACTCTTCTCTTTCTCCTGCTCCAATTTGCTTCATTCGTACTTGCTACTTCACCAGCTCACTAACCTATTTGAGCTTTGGAATCCTGATCTATAAAATGGGAACAACAATAGAATTTAGCAACTACTGTTTTCACAAAGATTGCCAATAGCCAATGAAATGTTGTACTGATCTGCAGTCTTGAATTTTCTTTTCCTGTTCTAGCCACTAAAGGTTCATCTAATCCTCACAGATATCCATGCAAACAGCTGGGATAATTTCATTTTTTAGAGAAAATAATAGGTATGGTTCAACAACTTTACAATTTGTTCCAAAAGCTAAGTATTCTAACACCCAAGTGACACCTATTGTAAAGACTCCAATTGCTGAAATAATAACTGTTCTTGTGGCAGGTTTCATCAAACTGGCTCCTTCAGAAGAATCATGTAGGGCACTGTTACAAAAGAATCCCAAATTTTACATATATTCCCAGATAATCTACTTCAATATATTTAGGAGGAGAGGGTAGAGGGGTCAGAATTTTATTTTTTTTAAAGATTTATTTATTTGTGCATACAGAACTGGGGTACAGGCCAGAGGCTCAGGGGCGGCGAGAGGCTTCACCAGAGACAGAGTGGGGAGCAGAACAGGCAGATCAACTAAGTACACTGCTGAGGGGAGCAGCGGGCAGGTCAGGAGAGGTCTGCCTCGCCATGTGGTCACCTCCCGGGCAGGCAGGATCGAAGTCATGTGGAAGCGGCTTTAGCTTCTTAGTGCTGTGCTTTAACCCCCTGCGCCACCAGGGAGGGCCGGGTCAGAATTTTAAATAAGATTCCCCAGAAGAGCCCCAAGACCAGGTCAAGTTGGGAATGAGGCCATTGTGGTTATTTATTAACCACACAACTGATTTCCATTGCAAAAACATCCAAAATTGCCTGAAAGAGATTGGGCAACTAGGGAGTTGACTTCATTTGACTGTGACTCCTAGTTGGGTGACCTTTTTCTTATCTATTTTCTCAATTGTGAAAGGCTAAGATGGCCCCAAGTGAGGGTATGAGGAGACTGAACAAAGAGAAGAGCTAATTCTTAATAAAAGTAGATGCATCAGTGCCTCTCTGATGTATCAAGAGTCAAAGGCTCAGTGCTACCAAGCTATCGCCAGCCACTGCAGCATGAGTTTGTTCCCCAGCCAGGGAGCTGACTGCATGGCAAGGTGACCTCTCCTTTCTCACCCTCTGTTCCCCTCAGCTCTGTATTTTAGTAAACCCTCCTGTCCTGTTCCCCACTGTCTCTGGTGAATCCTCTCACCCCCAGCACCTCTGGCCTACATCCTAGTTCATCTATGCATAAATAAATAAAAGTAAATCTTTAAGAGAAATAATAGAACTGTATATAGTATAATAAGTATTATTGAGTATTCACTGGAAATTTCTCAGAGAATAAGTTCAAAGGAGTGCTGGGTTTCTGATGAGACTAGCCAGATTTGTCTGTGAGTGCTTCTATATTCCAGAGGGAGGCCACACTAAGTGAAGTCAGAATGGGCTCATTGAGTCCTTTCTACCCACTGTGCTGGATGTCACCTTCAGTCTATCACCTCACTGCCTGAGATTAATAATGGCCTGCTAGCAAAGTACATTCCAGAACTTGTTGAATTCTTTTCATGTTCTCTGATATTAAAGTAACCCTGGTGAAACTATTCAGGGAGCCACACGTGTCTTCTGCAGCATGGCCCAGGCTCATTTGGCAGTTGGTAGCTCTGGGCACTGTTCCCATGGCCACTCATTCTCCAACTTGGTCTCAGAGACTCCATGTTGCCGCTGGGCATTGTGAAGGACACGCTGACTTTTTCCATACTGAGGGAGAAATAGTGAATGGGCGTGGACAGACTTGGGTTCTTGAGAGCATAACCACGCTCGTTGTGTGTGGTGGGTGTATTTCCAAGGTCCACAGGTTACCCTCATCTGTGAAAGAGCAATGATAAGGCTTGTCTCACAGGGTTCTGAAAACTAGATACATCAAGATAAACCACAGCCACTGGAAAACACCAGTTTTAGTGTTTACTAGCACCAATAAGATCAATTATTAGATGGACAGCTTTTTATATTTTATTTACATTTTCACATTTCTAACCTTTTCAGAAATGAGAACTATCTTATAATAATAGTGGTACAGCCCAGTTTAATTGACAGAACTTTTTCTTGGGGGCACATTAAGAAAAAGCATGTTCGGCCCTCCCTGGTGGCGCAGCGGGTTAAAGCGCAGCACTGAGAAGCTAAAGCCACTTCCGCATTACTTCGATTCCCGCCTGCCCTAGAGGAGATCCACATGGCGCGGCAGACCTCTCCTGACCTGCCCGCTGCTCCCCTCAGCAGTGTACTTCGTCGATCTGCCTGTTCTGCTCCCCACTCTGTCTCTGGTGAAGCCTCTCCCCGCCTCTGCACCTCTGGCCTGTACCCCAGTTCTGTATGCATAAATAAATAAATCTTTAAAAAAATAAAAAGAAAAAGAAAAAGCATGTTCTACAACTGATGTTCTCTTTGGTTGGATGGAAAATGGCAGCCACCTATGTTCTCATAATATTAATTGGATTGTTGTACCATGGTGTCACATGGGTTCTCTGATGGAAACATTTTGCTATGTAAAGATCATCTTTTTGTTTTCTGTGAAGTTGGTCTCACTTTGATTTATCAGTTAAGTCACATGATCACCCAGAATTCCTAATTCTGGTTGCCTGTTTCGAGAGGCCTATCAAGTGCCCAAGTTCTCTTACAGGAAGTTGACTGCTTTCACTATTTGCAGGACCTGACTCAAAAAATCTTTCTCCAGACTCAGGACCATAGCATGACACCTGGGCTCTTTTCCATTAAGAAGAGGCCAACAAATGAGTGAGTAAGACAGGAGTTGTTATGGATCCCTGTGGTGGAGGAGGACTAGATCACTGAGGGATCACCATGCATTGTGGCTATTGAGCTGGACTATCAAAGCTGTTGAGCTCAACAGCTATTGGGCTGTTATCTGGAATATCAGAATGTCTTGTGCATCAGCTCTTGTCAATTCCATCTGGAACCCACAGATCTCTGAGTTAACAGGGTTGATATGAGTGAAGGCTCCCCCAAAGTGCGGACCAAGCACCTCTCATGTTGCTTGGTACGTAGTTGGTACTTAATAGATATCTCTCTTGAGAGAGAGATAAGGGAAGGAGTGCATCAGTGGGATGATAAGAATGCAGTATTTCCTCTTTAATTTTAAGCATATTCTGGAAACTACAAGGGCTCTGAGAACAGATATAACAATTTGTATTTATGTAGCATTTTATAGCATACAAAGCACATTCATGTTTTTGCTTAAACATCTCAACAAAACCCAAAACAGAAAGGGTAATTTTAATGTTTCCTGAGGAATCTGGGGCCCAGAAAGGTAAAGGAGTAGAGAAATACCTAAGTACTCCCTTCCCCCCACTACCCCCAAATTAAGGAGGATGCTTACAAAGCAGATATTTTATGTTTAGCAATAAGAAGGCCCTCGTTGACCTTTCAGAGAGCATGTTCATTACAGTGCTGGGGACAGATGCCAGGCTTTGGGGAATGAGGGTGGTGTGGATGGGAAGGAAGCAATAATCAATCTCCTGACAGCAAAACAAAGGAGAGAAATGGGATGCAATAAGACACAAGTGATGGCTCTTTCAAAATAAGGGTGACCTGGGTACAGTTATCCCTTAGAAATTACTTCTTTTGGCTGATTTGTGATGACCCAAACTTAGAAAGGGATAAATCATGGTAACTGAAGTTATCACTCTGAAAAATGATTCTCTGCTTTGCAAGAGAATTCTCCAAAGACTGGGGAAATATCTAGATGGCCAGTAAACACAGGAAGATATACTCAATGTCTCTCATAAAAATATAAATTCTAGTTCAAGAGAGAATGTGATGTGTTTTTCACCAACGAGTTTCTCCTTGCCAAAGCAGCATGATAATGTAACAGGGTGGTCCCAGGGAAAAAAAAGATTCTAGGTTCTCTGTCCCATCCAAGGAAGGGGGGAACTGAGCAGGCAGGAGGACATGGTAAAAAGGAGACTGGAAGAAGGGAAGAAAAGGATGGAGAGCTACAAGGAGACCTAGAGGAGGGACATGGAGCACAGAGACAGTTGAAGAAGCCGTGCTTGCTTCTTGCCCCTGGACTGCTTGAAACAGATGCGGGTGAGAGAACTGTGAGGAGGTCAACAATGGTATTTTCCCTCTTGATTCTCATTTTGCTCTTTTCCTTTCAGACTTGTCTAGCTATTTCTGCCCCTTTCCTATGGGTCCCTATCAGAAGGTACTTTAGACTTAGGGCAGGCTTTCGGGCCTCAGTGGCCCTGCTTTGGGCCAACCCTGTTTGGCTGGACATTTACGGAAGAGGGGGTGGGTAACTTTAGGTGCTTGATTTGGAAATTTCATTCTTCCCCTTTTCTTAGTTGCACACTGATTGTGTGCATTAGAGGTCTTATCTGTTTTGTCTTTCCATTAAAGGTCTTATATGTTTTGCGAGGTAGATGGCAGAACCGATTTAGAGCAGGCAAGTTTGGGGCTTTGAGGTTCCCCTCTCCATGACCTGTAATGCCATGGAGAGGAGGTGAGGGAATGGGAATCCCCTCAATGGACTTTCGTACATTGCTGTTTGGAGTGCCAGATAGTGTGTTTGCTTTGAGAATATTTACCACATTTAAAACGCATATATTCTTTTACCCTTTAATTTCATTTGCAAGTAATCCTACAGATAAACTTTTATATATGGAAAGATGCTTATTGCAACAGTGTGTGTATGTAGGTGTATGAGAGAGCATGAGAAGAAATCACCTAACATTTTTATAGAGAAATAGTTATGGGTATTATAAATACAGTGGTACATCCATTCAGCTATTGCAGGGTACAGAGAAGAGCGATGGTTTCTACTTCTTAATATGGAATGAAATCTATCATATTTGATAAGTAGGGGGAAAAAGAGAAATATTTTACAGAATCAAGTTGAATATGTAGTAAAATGACCAGGAGCCAGAGAGGGTTAAGAATGATTGAGAAGGGGCCCTCCCTGGTGGCGCAGCAGGTTAAAGCACAGCACTAAGAAGCTAAAGCCACTTCACCATGAGTTTGATCCCCGCCCCAGGAGGTGACCCACATGGCACGGCAGACCTCTCCTGACCCACCTGCTGCTCCCCTCAGCAGTGTACTTCGGCATTCGGCCTGTTCTGTTCCCCACTCTGTCTTTGGTGAATATTCTTGCTGCTACTGCAACTCTGGCCTATACCCTTTTGCAAAAATAAATAAATACTTAACACAAATGATTGAAAAGAACAGCAAGGGAGAGAAGTAAATTTTAACTTTCATATTATTTTCCTCTTTCTATGCATGGAATAAAAAGACCTGTGACTATGTACTACATTTAAAATAAAGTGCTGATTTGTCAAATGACTGACAAGACCCCTTTAAATCTCTAGGTCTCCTAATATAGTTTTAAAAAATTCCATTTATAAAAATTTGATTTATCTACCCTTTTTTCTAGAGCATAGTAAATGTACTAGGGTATACCAATACAGTTAAATGACACATCACCAATGAATTTCTGTAAGAACTTTCTTCTCCACTCACCATTTCCACTGCTGTGGTGACTAACAAATTGCTAGGGAGTTGGTTTCCCAACCTAAGTAATTAGACACCTTTCAACAGCCTTAATACAAGAAGGCCCATTGGAAATGAGTCTGTGGTTACAAAAGATTGTTTGAGGGCTCTATCCCATTCAGGATTAGCAGAGATTTAATTTCCTCAAATCTCTTTGATCATTACAACTCTTGGGATGCTTTAAAAATAAAAAGATCACTTATTTATAGCTCTTCCCCTATTTAGATCTAGCAAATCAAGTTTGCTGCCCTGAAAAAAATTTTTTTTTAATTTCTCAAGATCCAGGAAAGGGAATTACTGTATTGCACTATTTGGAAATTTTTTCTTTTCTTTCTTAGAAATTACTATGCACTGGTGCAAGTCATTCTCTGGAGAATGAGAGTCCCTATTTATTGGCTCAGTAACTGGGAACATGCTTACATTTGCCAAAAGTCTATTAACATGCAGAGAGAATGTACAAATGAGGGTGGTGTTCCTTAAGCTTCTACAATAGAGTTTCAGTCACAGAGAAAGCCTTCTAAAAGATCACAGCTATGACATCTGTTGAGCTCAGACTAGGAGGCAGGACTGATGAGAACTGTTTAAAGCAGCACTTTCTAACAGTCTAAAGACACAGAGAGCTTGGCAAAGCAAACTAGGTGGAAACAGAAGCCATTGCTCAAATAATTTTTCCCAATGTCAACATTTGTCAAAGTCTTGCTTATGGTTCATTTGATAGAACCTAGACAGAATCTCGAGGGAACTCAGTTTACTCTTGAATGTAGAGAGCTAAGCTCCACCCCGAGCCTCAGGTCATTGAAATCATCCAGAGTTTGATCTAAACTGGACTTGGCATTAAGAGAACTGCCTATCAAGACCTTTGCTGATGTCCCACTTGATTATCCTTGGCTCGCATTCATTTAAAACAAAAATTGTATTTTCATACTAAAAGCCTTGCGTTGGCTCTGCCTGTCTCTCTAGATTAATTCCTGACTGCCTCCTGTTTGATGACACCTTCCCTCCCAGCTTAGTTCTGACCTTGTAAACTGCTTGCAGTTTTCTGAATGGTCTGAGCTGTCCCATCCTTAGTGCCTTTATCCACTCCATTATTTTTTTCTTCCTTACCTTTTTTGGCTTGATTCAAAGTGGGCATAAAGGGAAGTTTCTTCTGAGTCCTGCACCAAGTTAGGTTCCTTGGAACAGAGAGCCTGTGCTTTGAGCTCATCTTCAGTAATTACCATGTTCCTCCCTAAAAATTCTATTTCTTTGATTATATTTGCACAGATTCTCTCTGGATAACATACTAGAAACTAATAACACCTGAGTACTTGAATGGTTGGGGGTAGGTGGGAAGATGTTTCTTTGTACTTACACTCTTTTCCTTTTGAACTTTTGTACTATATAAATTTATTACTACCTCAATCAGCACAGTACAGATTAAAAACATTAATAAATCTCAGTCACAGAAGAAATTTTGTTTTATACTCTTCTCAGATTAACATCTTTTGGAAATATTTCCAAAATCTGTCTCTTTAAACATTATTTTATTTTTAATTTCATAAGTACTATGTAAATTTCCTCCATTATAAATGCCAATGCAAATTAGTTTTCTGCTACCAGCCTTCTCTGACATGATACTCATATAATTTCCATTCTGGTCTTAAATATGTTTTAAATGGAATATTAAAAAAGATCTTTGGGTTGCTTACAAACCTGAGGAGGGTCAGTTGTTTAACAAATGTGGACTTGAATTGTTTAAAATTCAAATGTTGGGTTTTGGTGAAAGGTTCAAGTTCTCTGTTAGGGTGAACAGCTGCCCCAGTCCCCCTAAACTGTTTCCAGTATAATAGATTTTTAGTGTTAATACAGGAGAAGACCCATGCATACAGGAATGCCTGATCAATTAAAATTGAAACTGGCCCAAAGGGAAAGGACAAGACATTGGGATCTGGTGCATGGCAACCCTTGTTCAGAGCTCTTTCCTCCTCTTTCTAGAAGCATTGTTCATCAACTCTATGACATTTTTAAAAAGACCTTACATTCTACTTTACATTTCATAATGAAATAAGTGGCATAAAGAAGGAATTTCCATGACATTTGATGCTGTTATGTTCTTAACTGAAGCTGAGAGATTTATCACCTTTAATGGTGCATGCAAAGTAAATCTTATTTTTAACTTCAGCCCCGCCCCCCAATATACCATTCTGACATTTTTTCTTAAGTAGTCCAGCATTTACTAAGTCAAAATCACTAAATACAATTGTAGTAGGATGACAGATATAGGTAATTAAAAAGTAAATTAACATGCAAATAATGAGTTTGTAAGTGGGAGGGGCAGAAATACCTATAAAAAGTACTCAAGTTGAGAAGAAAATTGAAGAAGATTAATTTCCGTTAAAGGCTGATATATAATGCTCATTGCTTTTTCAGCCTAAAAGTGAAATGCCTGCTGACTAGGCCATTCCAGACTTCATTAACCAGCACTCTATGTACATATGAATGACACTGAACAAATAAATGTAGTAGAGCAAAATAAATAAGTTTTTCAAAATAAAGGTCTTTTCATCATATTTGAATAATTAGATGAAATAAAGAATATTTCCAAAATGCAAGCTTACAAAGATGGAAGATGCTTTCCAATTTGGTGTATTTTCTCCACACACACAATTTTATTTTATTTTAGCAACCTACAAATAAATGGAGCAGCTTCATAAAACCTGTGGTTTTTTTGTAAAAAGATGAAAGCTACAGACTGAAGCTTTATCCACAATAGGTTAGTCAGGTCACACAAGATATTTTTAAATTGTTTACTTTGACCATTTCTGATGGTTTGGGTGTCCAGAGAAATAATTCCTTACCTGGTAACATTTCTGGAAGTATAAAGCCACCTGAAATTTAGAAGCCATCTGTAAAGCTGTGTTTTATATTTCCATGTGTGTTTTCCTGCAGAAAGTCCTTAAATTTGGGCTTCTTTGGTGGTGAGCGGGTTAAAGTCTCAGCATAATCAGCTATCAGCAGCCTTTGCCCTAGGCAGGGGAGCTGACCCCTGTGGTGCAGCAGAAGCACCAGACTTTTCCTGTTTCACTCACTGCTCCTTTCAGCATTGTATTTCAGTAAGCCTGCCTGTTCTGCTCCCCACTCTGTCTCTGATGAATCGTCTCACCTCCCATGCCTCTGGCCTACACTGCAGTTCTTCTATGCAAAAAAAAAAAAAAAAAAAAAAAAAAAATTAAAGGAAAAGTCCTTAGTTTTTCTTAAATTCTCAGAGGGTATGCCACTCCTACCGAGGGAAGTGGTTTCCTCATTGTGGTTCCCACACTGGCATGGCCAGGGCAGCTTTATACAACATCATGGCTTGGATCCCGTCTCCAGAGATCCTGATGGTTTCCAACGGCCATTCTGGTGGCCTGGGGAGTAGCATGTCCAATGGTTTTGTTTTGAACTCTCTGGGTGATTCTGCTTGTTCTCAGAGTTGATAATCACTACCTGAAGGGACATTCTAGAGAAACTATTTCTGCTTTAGTCTCATTGGTGCTATAGGAAAAGTGGCTGCGAGTGGGAGGTTACTAAAGAGTTCCAAAGTTGGGACCTCAGTCTTATACTGATTGTAAGCACCCTTAAGTAACAGGAATATTTGGGGAAAAGATATTTTTCTGGTTTATCTTTCTACCCTTGTGACTGTTTTTTGTTGAAGAAAGCTGAACCTTGTTCTCATAATATGTCACCAAAGGGTGACAAAAACAAATACCAAGTAAAACAGTAATCTTAAGTTCAAGTCTACCCAGTGGTAAATATATTGTTAAAGAAACAAATAAAGTGGAATGAAGGAATGAACAGAATAAAAGTAGAAGCTTTGCAAGAAGAGGTTTGGTGACCTTGGTAAGTTAGAGGCAGATATTTTGATGACACTGATGCCCTCTCTGCTTTTATGGGGAAAAAATGGAATATTTGGTGACACAAGGAAAGTCTCTTACATTGTTAAAGGTTTTTCCAGACTTCTTTCTACATTTGTGGCCTCTCTTTCTTCCTACATGTCATTCTTCAAGTTAATTACTTTTTTCTGCCTATTTCCTTACACTGTGATGGAAACTTAATTCTAAGAGGTAGTAATTTTATATTGGGATTAGAAACACAAGTTTTAGAGTCAAAACTGCCAGCGATCATATCCTGATGCCTATTAAATATGATCTGGACAAGTTGACTTAGTATCTTAGTTTCCATACTTATAAAGAATGATTGTATTGTTCATAGAGTAATTTTGAACTGATCCATAAAAACACTTAACATAGCACCTAGCATTGTATGAGCCCTCCATAATGTTAGTTATTTCATTATTATGCTATAATTGCTGCCCAGGAGTTAAACCCTTCATTGTAGTAACAGGTATAGACATCTTTAAGATGCTAGAGGAAATCTGAAGAAAGGTTCTTGGGGGAACCATGCATGATGATGCCTGTGTCTACAGATTTCTATACGGTCTTTGCCAAAAGCATTTTTGCAGCATTAACTAATTGGTCATAAACTATCTTGCCATAAAAAAAAATCATGAAAATAAAAGGGAGACATTAATTTAAAAGGACATAGTGAAACATGAAAATTAATAACAAAATTAGAAGACTTTATTGCCAAAGCTGGAAACAAGCTACTTAATACATTTAAAATATTGTATCTAAATTGGCTAAATAATTACTAATTAATGCCCTCAAAGACCGCTGTGAATTACTAACTGCTTTTTATATTTGCCCATAGTGTGGTAAACTGGGCTTTGACAAGTGGGAGGGATGAAGGATTTGCAAACTGATATGTTATTTTCCAGTATAGTATGCAATCTGGTTTTCCACTCTCTTATTTCACACTTCCAGTAAATTTTATCACTGTTTTTTCTATATAGTCAATATACATAGTTGTCATTATCCTCTATTTTAAGACTGCCTCTTCTCATCACTGGATAGACCATTATTCAGGCAAAGGTTTATATAATATGAAAATGGTAGTACTGTGTTGTTGAAATCAAACTTTAAACTGTCAAACTGAGCTGTCAACCAGTTATTTATTTATTTATTTTTTTATCTTTCATAGTAAAACTGCTTTGCTGCCAATTAGGTATGTGGCAAAAATACCTACACTCCTTGATGCCAACAGTGAGAAATTCTGAACAAAGTCTGGCTTGCACAGGTGGCAGACTGGACAAATCTAGCTTCTACTATAAACAACCATGAAGGTAGGTTCAACCTTACTGCTGATTAACCTGGCAGGTACAATTTGCTCTAGTAAATGCAGCTTTGTCTGGAGAAGGGATTATAGGTTTCCCAAGGGGGATTTCATCCTCTATTTCCAGCTGTGCCAGTACCTTCTCAGACTAGAGCAGGCACCTTCCAAGTTCACCTTGCTCATCACATGCATATTACCTCTGCTGCAACACTGGCCGTCCTTTAGTTATGTCAAAGGTGTGCATTACACCTGAATACCTGACTGGGCAAAGAAATAACAATATAGAAACAAGCCGGTTCTAAACTGATTGATGGGCCCAGATTCTTTCCATCTTTCTGCTCTCCTGTCCGTGGTATATCCTTCAAGGTGGCAAGATAACTGCTAACATAGCAAAAAGGAACAATGTTCAAGAGCAGGAAGGGGAAGGCATTTTTTTTTTCATTTACATCTGTCTTTATCCCAGAAAATTCTCCATCAAATTCCCCTTGGGCAGGACTGGTTCACATTTGGTCCACACCCCGACATCAGGGATTCAGGGATTGACTCTGGACTATCTGCTTCCTTGGAGCACAAGGATGGCTCTGCTGGCAAGAATGAAAGTTAGCAAAAGGGCTGTTAAACTGGCAAAAGTGTCTAGGATACAATGGTAATAACACTTTATGGTAGGTGGTTGCTTTGACTTCTAAATGACCACAGTGAGCAAACTGGCATATTTTGTTAGGATGAAATGGATTTGCTTAACGATATTAATGTCAGCAAACAATTCTCTGTGTCTCTCAGCAAACTGAGTCCTCATCAAACTGAATCCTGATTCAATATTTCTGTGGCTAGGGAGCCCTCTGTGTCTCCTTCCTTAGGGTTTTTGTAAAATTTGTGATCCCCTAAGAGCCAATTTAACTTAATTAATCTAATAAAGGGCAGCTGAGGAGAAGGCTATTGTGCTGAAATGCTCTGGAGGCAGTTTTATATTTGCTTATGTTTTAAAAGTTTGATTAAAAATCCAATTAAACAAACAGGTTACAATGTATAGTTACCATCAATATCAAAGCAGATTATTTTCATGCACATATAAAAAAATACCCTAGTAATCGTATCTAACCTTGTATTTAGAGACAAATTCACTAAGGAGTTTGTCTCAAAGCTCTGCTTTGTCCCAATATTAGAAAGTATAGCTGTTTTATTATATTTTCTGTGATTTTTATCTGTTGATTTTTGCTCAAAGTAAGAAAAAAATCTATTGTTTAAGAGTGCATGTTGGTGGTAAAAGAAAAGGCAAATAATATAAAACTATACAAAGTAAAAAGTGAAAGTCCTCCTCTTCCCTCTCCTCACCCTCTGCCAGCCAATGTCCTAGCATGGAGTGCTGCTCCCCAGAGTTGTGAAAGTTAAGTTTCATTTTTGATCTAAGCCTGTACGAACCCTCATGTACACATATGGCCCTATAGAGTTGTATACTTAAAAAAAAACCTGTTCTATATTGTTCTACAACGTTTTTCATTTAACAACAGATCCCGGTCAAATTTCCATATCCTTATGCTTAGCTACATTTAATTGTTTTCTATCATACTGTTTTCCAGATGATGGACCTCTTGCAATTTTCAGAATATTTTAATCTCCCATCCCTTCCCTTTTTTTCATAACAACGAGCTCCTCTTGACTCACATGAATCGAAAACTGACAAAACCAGCTCAAGTGAGTTTTAGTGACCTCTATCATGAAATCAGGTGTAAAAGGATTCTATGAATTGTAATAATGGTGACTGTGATATCCCCTGCTTGTGTTTATATATTTTAAGATTTTTTTTATAATAACTCTTTTTAAGCTCTATCTACTGAAATTTTATCCTGAAGTGCCTGCAAATGATTCTCCTGACATTACATTTTACTGGAATGAGGTCTTATAGCATGAGCTGGGAATGACAGTGTTACTAGTCACATAATCATGATATAATAAAGGTAAAAATTAATAATGCCAACATTGGCCCTCCATGGTGTCACAGCAGGTTAAAGCAAGCACTAAGAAGCTAAAGCATTTCAGCAGGAGTTCAATCCTGCCCCAGAGGTAATCCACATGGTGCAGCAGACCTCTCCTGACTTGCCCACTGCTCCCCGCAGCAGTGTAGTTCATAGTTCTGATTGTTCTGCTACCCACTCTGTCTCTGGTGAATCCTCTCACTGCCCCCGCACCTCTGGTCTGTATCCTAGTTCTGTTTGCATAAATAAATAAATCTTTAAAAAAAAAAGTAATGCCAACATTACCCCATCCTCAGTCTTATTCAGTTTTGAATGTAAGTTTCTAATCATATCCCACTGTTCCTTACATCTAAGCTTCAAAATACATTAAGAAAAAAATTGACACAACTAGAGGGAGAAAGATAATCCCACAATTATAGTGTTAAATTTTAATAATCTGTCAAAAGGATTGATGAAAAAAATTAGACCAAAAAGTTAGCAGTCATGGAAAGTGAAACTGATAAATCTTTCAAAAATATAACTTACCTGAATTGATAAAAGATGAGAAAGAAAAATCTCAGTGGCTCTCATCTATTAGAGAAATTGAATACATTTGAAATATATTACTAAAACCCTTCTTATTAATAAAATACCCTTTAGGCCCAGATACTTTCACTAGTGAATTCTATCAAAAACTCTAAGAATATATAAGACCACCATCTAATCTTTATTAGGAAGGGGAAGAGAGAACACATCCTCACCCATTTTAAGAGGTCATCATAACCTAGCACCCAACCCTGAGAAAGACATTACCGAAAAAGAAAGTTGCAGATCAATGTCTGTCAGGAGCATCGGTGCAAAATCCTTAGCAAAAAATAGCAACTTGAATGTAATAATTTTTGAAAAGTTAAGATATTATGACAAAGTATGATTTATTCCAGGAATGAAGATTGGCTTACCATTTAAAACTACTGATGCTTTTTACACCATGCAGGTTTGAAATGATACATTTCTTACCAAGGCAGGCAGCCTATGTAAGCTCTGGTTCAAAAAGATTATTTGCCTTTCAAAGCTCAAAATTCTTCTCTTACCAAAAGACATCAAGGCATCAAGGTATGGGAAGGGAACCAGTGTGAAGATCCTACTGCATCCATCCCTTGCCAAGAGACATTTGGTGACATGGTGGTTTGGCCTGGGGAGACCTGTTCTGCTTCCTTAGAGAACACCAGAGGCACCAGATCAGCCACGCAGGCCAAAGTAATACCACAGAGTCTCTGAAAATTTAACTGCCATTGAAATCACAGCTCACAGAAGTAGGCTAGAATCCCATGTTAAACCTTAAACAAGGTGACTGCTACTAAAATGAAGACTTTCATAGTCTTCTAAAAAATAGGGGAAAAAAATGTACAGAATTTAAACCACCCACAATTCCAAGAACCAGGAGCTGTAATTTGAATGAGAAACAACAGTTACTGAAATGAATCATATTTTAAAGAATCCATAAAAGTATCTGAACAATCAATTACAACTTATTTCGAAACAAATGAAATTAAATGGAGAAAAAAAAGAGCTTTAAAGAAGAACAAAATGAGGCTCTTAGAACTGAAAAATACATAAACAGAAATTTAAATGACTTTCTGGGGTCGCTTAATAGTAGAATGGAGGTGAGATGAGAGGGAACAGAAACAGGGTACTTAAGCACAGAACAATAGAATTCATATAATCTGAACAATGGAGAATAAACAGAACGAAATAAATAAAGAACACTTAAGTGATTTGTAGAAAATAATGGTATACCCAGCATTTGGATTATAGTTTTAGACGGTGAAAAGGAATGGGGTTTCTGAAAGAGTATTTGAAGTGATAACGGTTAAAAATTCCCCAAATTTCATAAAATATACAAATCTATAGTTCCAAGAAACTGAGCACATCCCAGGTAAATCTAAAGAAATATAATGCAAAGTATTTTACAGTTTGCAAAATAAAGCTATAGAAAAAAAACTCTTGAGTGTAGCCAAAGAGAAACAATAGATTGCATATAGTGGAACAAAAATTCAAATGACAACAAACTTCTCATATGAAACCATGGAGACCAGAAGGAAGAGTCACATTATTTCTGAGGTGTTAAATGAAAACAACTGTCAACCGTGAATTCTAGATCTGTGAGGCTTTTATTCATTAATAAAGGAGAAATAGAAATATTTTCAGACAAAAGAAAAGTGAAAAACTGTTACTTGCTGCTATTCCCTTAAATGTTGGCTACCAGAATGTCTTTAAACTGGACAAAAAAATGCCAGAAAACCGTAGTTGCCTTGCCTGTCTTGGAGTATCAGAAAGAAAAAATGGACAAAAGCAGAGATCTACATAGAAACCATTGTCCTTGTCTTCAAGAATTTAATAAGTAATATTTAACATTGAAACAAAAATGTTAACACTATTTGATGTTCAAAGCAATAATATTTTCAAGTGAGGAAAATAAATGGACCACCGATTTCTACATTCAGAGGTAAAATGTTGATATGGATAGAGGTTCTAAGTTGCATATGTATACATATAAACATACCTAGAGTAGTAACCAGTATGAAAATTATGCATACATGAATTAAAAAACACTGTAAATTAGCATAGAATTCTAAAACATCTTCAATAAAGAGGAAATCAAAACGAATAGAGAAATGAGACTGAGAAACAAATATATAATAGTAAAATGACAGCGTTATTTGCTAACAGTTACTTAAAATCTGAATGGTCTAAAGTACACAGTGAAAAGACAGATGGATAGAGTGTGTGAGTATGTTGGGAGATATGTTCCAAGATCCTCAGTGAAGCCTGAAACCTTGGGTATAATGAGCATTATTTATACAATATTTTTACTTTTTAAAGATTTATTTATTTATGCATACAGATCTGGGGCATAGGCCAGGTATGCAGTAGGGAAGGGAGGTGGTGAGAGGATTCACCAGAGACTCCTGACTACAGTGGCTGTGATAGCTTCATAGTGCTGTGCCCTAACCCGCTGCGCCACCAGGGAGGGCCCCATCTATACTATGCTTTTTCCTGTATATACATACTTTTGATAAAATCTGACTTGTAAATTAGACACTAAGAAAACAAAAACAATAAAATGGAACAACTTTAACAATATACTGTGATATAAGATATGTGAGCATGGTCTCTTGCTCTCTTCTCAAAATATCTTACTGTGCGTAATATTTTCCACAGAATATGAAACTGAATTAGTGGAAGCTAGTGTATAAGAAAACATGACCCAACTGTAAGAAATTCACTCAAATCAATGACATTAGTAACAGAACAGAATGAACAGAACAGGATGAATAGAAAAGAATAAAAAATTTGCATCATGCGAACAATGATGGAAGAGGTGTCTATATTAATACGCAATAAGATATTTCAGAAACAGAAAATTACTAGAGACAAAGAGGGACATTAAGCAATGATTAATAAATAAATCCACCAGGAAAATATAATGACCCAAATGTGAATATAACAAACAACAGAACTTAAACATATGTAGAGTAAAAACAGAGCTGAAAGGAGACATAGACAAACCCGTGATTATATTCACTTGTGGCACAGGCTACACAAATTATTTCAACAATATGTTAACCAAGTTCTTATTTACATACTTGGAAAATGCCACCCAACAACAGCAGAAGAACCTATGGAACTTATACAAGGTAGATCATATCCTAGACAATAAGCAAACCTCAACAAAGAGGTGTTCTTTGATCATAAATGAATCAAATAAAAAAAATCAGTAACAAACAAATGAGACCATCTCATGTTGTGGAGAATAAACAACATATATCTAAGTAATCCAGAACACAAATGGAAGTCTCAAAATAAATTCAAAAGTACATTGTACTCAATAAAACTGAAAACAACATAGCAAAACTTAGATGTTAAACTTAACTGTTTTAGCATCTAAAACAGTTCTGAGAAGAAAATTTATAACACTAATGATTATATTAGAAAAGAGAAAAAGTCTAAAATCAGTAAGCTACACTCCTATCTCAAGAAATTAGGAAAAAAACTAGTAAAAAGACACAAGTAAGCAGAAAGAAGGAAATAACAAAGACAGGAGCAGACACCAATGAGATTGAAAATAGGAAAATAATAAAGAAAATCAATGAAAAATAAAAAAGTTGGTGCTTTAAAAATCAATAAAATGATAAAACTAATAAAATAAGACTGGCAACTTTATGTATGTATGTGAAAGGAATTCTTATTATAAGGAATATAAAAATGGTTTACACTAGAGCTCCTGCAGCCATTATAAAGATAATAAGAGAATATCATAAACAACTTTATCCTTATAAACCCAATAACTTAGAAAAAATGAACTAATACTTCAAGAAAACACAAGCTACCAAAATTCAACCTATATGAAATAGAAAATTTGCATAGGCTTTTAGTATTTAAGAATATGAGTTCATAATTTAAAAGTTTCTGAAAGAGAAATATTTATTCCCAAATGTTTTCACTAAAAAAAAAACAAAAAAAAAACAAACTCGAGCAAATCCCAATTTTATAAAATTTATTCCCAGAAGTAGAAGTAAATACTTTGCAGTTCAGTTCATTTTATGAGACCAATATTATACCTGATACAGAAACTAGATAAAATGACACCAAACAAACTACAAACTAGCCTCTGCTCTGAGTGTAGGTAGAAAACTCCTCAAGAAATATATTAACAAACCAAATACAACAATATATTTAAAAAAAAACTGTGCACTGGCGATGGGAAACCCGCGGGGATTACAAACGAGATGGAAAAAAAAATGTACAAAATGATGTAAAAATAAATTTTTGTAATAAAAAAAAAAAAACAACAAAACTGTGCACTGTGACCAGAGGATCTATTCTAGGAAATGCATTTGATTCAACTTCCAAGATGAATCTGATCTACTTTATCAACAAAATACAACAGGAAAAGTCATTACATATTTAACAATTTATGCATATATTGTATATACAAAATAGGAAATATAATAGTTGTGAATTCTTTCCTATGCTAACCAAAAATAAGAAAATAAAGTTTAAATTCTATTTGTAATCATGCACTGAGACATAAAATACTTAAAACTATTAATGACATCTAAGACTTACACTGAAAATATTGCAGAGATTTTGAAGATCTAAGCAAATGGAGTAAGTTTGTGGACTGTAAAGTTAAATATTGTTAAGAGGTTAACTCAATCTACTGGTTCTATGCAATCCCAATCTAAACTGCTGCCATTTTTCTAATAAAAACGGACAGAACAGGCTTTAAATTAAAAATGGATGCAAACTGCCTGGAATTGCCAAAACAATTAAAAATAATTAGAAGGTTGGGAATCTCAGTCTCCACTGCATAGGATATTTGCTCTATTTCTATTATTGTGTTAATTATTAGTACTGTAATTATTGCTAATATAATTAATGAGTTGAGGGCAGAGATATCTTAGTCATCTCTGTCTTAATCATCTCTTGTGTTAACAAAAGCACAAATGTTTTCAGTAAAATGTGTTGATGTGGTTAAAAATAATGATTATATCATTTTAATTTGAGGAAAGAAGGCTAGGTGTCTCAATCACTGAGCATTTTGGAAGTACTTCTAGCTTCCTGGTGATAGTATCAGAAATGCATTCAGCTTTCCAAGAGCTCTGTCCAGAGCCCTGGGTTTTCATTTAACACATGGGGGACTTCCCTTAGGGTTATTCAATGAGTTTGGTTTTACAAGGAATTACTTGGAATCTGGCTACAGCCAATCTCAGATTTAATTATTCATGGCAGATATTTTTTGCCAATGGACATCTTTGTTTATATTGAATTTGATGATTCTAATCTGCAGCCCCATGTGTTTTCTCTTCCTTTAATATGCAGAACTCAGTTCTTCACAGTGGAACAGAGGGGCCCCTTTCAACATTTAATGTGAACTCCTTAATTCTGGGCAGCATCAGTCAATGGATTTTATATTTTGCCAATTTTCTAATACTTTATTCCTAATCCAAAGTGCTGTGGACTTTTATAAATAACTTTGATAAAACCAAAAGGGTATTCACTTTCTCTGCACCAAAGTTGCAAATTGGTATTGGTCCATGTTTATACATTTCCAACCATTACCTCTACTCAAAGTTGTTTATTTGCAATGAAATTTGGTCCAGTTTAATGTCTATTAGAATTATCCATAGTGACTTTTGAAATCATCTGTTTTTCAATTGTTTATCATTAGGAAATGTCACAGCACACTATTAAAGTCATTGCAATTGAGACCTGATTTTCTTTTAGGTTATTAAGGGCAAAACCAAAACAAGAAGAAACTTCCTCTAAGATGCTTTGCTTTTCTCTCCTGCTTCAAGGATTTTATCTTTATCTTTAATTTTTGTTATTTTAGTTATAATGTATTTTCATCTGTGTCTGTATGGATAAATTTGTATAGAACTCTTTGAATTTTGCAACTGGATTTGTGTTTCTTACCCTGGTTTGGAGGAGTTCTTGACTGTTATTTCTTTAAATGGGGACTCTGCCTCTTTCTATTTTTTTTTTCAAATGACTATGATATGAACATTGATCCTTTTGATGCTGTTTCATAAGACTCTCTTTTTGTTTTTAGTTTTCTTAATTCTTTTATCTTTTTTTCTGTTATTTTTGGCTATTTGTACTACCCAACCTTCCATTGCACTGATTCATTCCTCAACCTCACTGAATGCCACTGGTGAGACCTTCTATTGTGTTTTTAAGTTCAATTATTCAATTAAAATCTCCTTGACTCCTTTTTGAGGCTTTTCCGTATTTTTTCTTTTGTTTTGTATTTCTCATTTTGCACATCTCTTGTTCACTAATTTCAGTAATTATCATTAAGATTATTGCTCTTAAATCTTCTTGTATATGTTAATTCTGTGGTGTTAGAGATTTTTCCCTTGATATACTGGGGTGAAATCCTCTGCCTCTTCATTCTATCTGATGCTTTCTGATTATTTCTATGGTTTAAGCAAGACTATTTTCCTCCCCAATTCTGTTGTAATGGTCTGGTAGGTCACAGGATACTGGCCAGTGCTATTGTTTTCAATGCTGTGTTTTATGTTACTTATTGGTTGAAATTTTTTCACCCATCAGGATGAGTCCAGTTCAAGAACTGGTGCTGAGTGTTGGCTCAACAATCTACCCTGCAGTGTGGGGGCTGGAAATAAGTGGTATGTGGAGGCTGTGTCGACTGCCAAAGGCAAAAGTGACCCTCACTGCGGCAGCTGCTTGAGCCAAGGAAGAACTCTGCAACCACTATCTGGTTAAGACTGGCCAAGGCAAACTCTACCCCTGGTGCCCTCCCAGAGCCCCAAACTCGACCTGGCTCTCTAGCTGCAGCCTAGTTCTCAACAGTGTTTAGCTGTGTGTTTACTTTTAGCCTTTGCCATAAGCAGAGTGGCTAGTGGGTCTAGTGGGTTATGAGCTTGGGCCACAGCAGATACTAGGAGAAAATGCAGATTGCATAGTAATTAGGCTGCCCAAATGCCTGGCAAACTCAGACAGAGGTGGTGCTCTTGGGATTGCTGAGTTGCAGACAGCATCTTCAGGTAACATCAGATCCTTGTCTGCCTAGCAATTCACAGTCTCTCCAGGAATCATGTTCTTGTCCCATTGACAAGTCTAGAACTGCTGGAAGACCTGGGAGTCTAGTTGAGGCCAGGACAGGTGCTTTTTGCTAAGTTAGCCACCAGCTATTCTAGCTCAGCATCTGCTCAGCCATCACTGTTCCTTGTGATAGATGATGCTCATTTGGTTGTAGTGTACTAGGGGCTCAGGGACACCTCAGAAAGTTCCAGTGACTGGGAGAGGTTGCTACCACCAGGTAGCTTCCAGGTGGTATATCAGTTCTATGTCTGCCCAATAATCAGTCAGTGCTTTTTTTTTTTTCAGGAAGACAGAGAGAAGGTACTTGCTGGTCTGCATTGGGCTGAGACCCTAGAAGAAGGAATAAGTTTTGTAGTTTGTAAAGTCAGAGATTATGTGCACTAGAAACAAAATTCCCTCCTCTACCTAAGGGCATAGCTACCCCAGGTTATGAGACTTCACAGTGCAAGTGATATGGAAACAGCTTGGTGGTTTTTCAATAATTATGAATTTCTATCCTAGGTATGTACGAAAAAAACTGAAAATGGGTCTCCCCAAATAATTCCTAGCAACATTGTTCTTAATGGCTAAAAGGTAAAAACTGCTTACATGTTCATCAATAATGAATGTGAAATAATATTCAGGAATATTATGACTAACATTACTATAATAGAATATTATAAATAAGATTAATATAATAATTTAATATTATAGAAAGGAATGAAGTACCGATACATTTACCATATGGATCAACCTTGAAAACACCATGCTAAATGAACAAAACCAGCATAATGCACCCCACATTGTATGACTTAATTGATATGAAATGTCCAAAATTAAATCCATAGTGAAAGTAAGCAGGTTGTCAGAGACAGGAGGACATGGGAATAGGGGACTAGAATGCTTAATGGGTATACGATTTATTTTTGAGATGATTAAAATGTTTTGGAACTAGACAGAGAAGGTGGTTGCATAACATTGTAGAATGTAAAGTGGTAAATTTTTGTGGAATGTGTATTTAACCACCACCACACACACACACACACACACACACACACAATGACAATTTGAAGGTCTTCTGAAATTTAGGATGCATGGATATGAGGAAGTAGGAAGATATTTGTAAAAGTATCATCTTAGAACTTGGGTCAGGACCTAAGAAAATTAGCAGTTACAATTTCAGGAATAATATCCTTAGTATTCCTTCAGTTAATGTTTTCCTATTAAAATCAAATAAAAATAAGTAAATTTGTATTTAAAAACAAAAGTATCTGATAGTAGTGAAATATTTCTATTTATCTGGCCTATTAATTTGTTTCTCTATATAGTAAATCTTCTCTCTGCACATACATAAAAAAATTCCATAAAATGCCTATCAAAATGCCTTCATCGAGTTAATACCTGTGAGAACAGCTTACATTAAAAACAACAACAACAACAACAAAAAGCCAAAAAACCCTTAGAAACAAAGTATGTCATGTGGATGCAGTAAGAAAGGAACTCTGTGTTCACAGTTAGTGGGAATGTAAATTGCTGTGGAAAATGGTGTGGATACTCTTTAAAAATCTAGAAATGTCGGCCCTCCCTGGTGGCGCAGCGGATTAAAGCATAGCACTGATAATCTAAAGCCGCTTCCCCATGAGTTCGATTCCCGCATAGTGTGGCAGACCTCTTCTGACCCGCCCGCTGCTCCCCTCAGCAGTGTACTTTGTTGATCTGCCTGTTCTGTTCCCCACTCTATCTCTGGTGAAGCCTCTCATCGCCCCTGAGCCTCTGGCTTGTACCCCAGTTCTGTCTGCACAAATAAATCTTTTAAAAAAAAAAATCTAGAAATGTCAAAGCAATACGTCTAGATATTTATCCAAAGAATATGGAAACACTAATTTGAAAAGATTTATGTATCCTATGTTCACAACAGCATTATTCAGCATAGTTAAGACATGAAACAGCCCAAATGCCCACTGATGGATGACCAAATATAAAAGTTATGATATATATATATCCCATGAAATACTACTCAGCTATTAAAAAAGATGAAATCTTGCCTTTTGCAAGATTGAATGGAACTAAAGGTGATTATGTCAAGTGCAATAAGACAGAAAGGAAAAGACCATTATCAGATGATTTCTTTGATATGTAGATCATAAATAACCAAAGCAAACAAGCTAATAACTCACAACAACAACAACAAAAAAATGCTTAAACTATGTAGGAATAAAGTGTTTGCCAGAGGGAGAGGGAGGAGGGGTGTGAGAAGGAAAGGTAGAGTCTGACAACCCCATAGTTGTTAGAACATTGATAGTTTGGGAGGCAAAGCCAATGTACTTGTAGAGGTGAAGATGTAGCCCTGGAATTTATACAATTGCATAAGTTAATAAAATTTAAAAATGTCCATAATAATGTTCACCTGATGTAAGTAGTGGTTAATTTCTGAATGGTGGAAATTGGGGTGATTTTTTTTTTTTATTATTTGGATTCTTTATGTTAAATGTATATCATTTTAATGAATATCATTGTTCATTGAGTTAATTAACTAGTGAACATAGAAAATGAAGGTAAATAAGTTAAGATATAGTGGCAATTAATTCTGCAGCAAATATGGTTAGCTGCTTTTGTTCCTATTGTTTTCTGGGTGATTTTTCCACCCCAAACTAATATTTTATAAATGGATAAGACATGGAAAGAGAAACAAACATTTAGAAAATTTCCTAGTATTACAAAACCACTAGGGATGGAGATGGCAGGGGTTCAAATTCAGATTTTCTGCACCTTAAAGTCAATTTTCAGACTTCAGTTAATCTTGCTGTAAGTAGCATGCTATTGTTTTTGTTTTTGTTTTTTTTTTTAATTCAACCTAAATACATATCCTCCTCAGCCTGGATTCTAATGACTGACTGTGCTACATCTTTCCTTCAAAATGCCAAGACTGCAGAGGAGGGTATTTTCTGTACTACCTCTTAAGAACATGAAGAACTCATATAACATTTCCAGGAAATTATCGCCTACCACCAAAATACCCAGGAATGGAGCATCTGCTGTGTACAGGGCACAAAAAAGAAGCATTACTCAGAGAATGTAAGTCTGAAGATGTCATAATTAAGATGTCCAGTTTCCTAATGTCTTGTGGTAAGGAGACATTTGTCTATCTACTTACTCAATGTTTATTGAGTTTCTGGGAATGATAACAATTGAGTGCTGATTGTTACTAAAGTGCTCCTTAAGACCTTTTTGGTTACAAGACAGAAAACAACTTAAACTAAGAAAAAGGGAAAGTTAACCACAGAAATAAGGGGATGTTTTAAAAGATCTAAAGAGAGAAGTGTGTCTGGACCTTGGACACAAAATGGCCTTAGGGTAGGAGTTGTGGTTTAGAATAAAAGCTCTGAAGAAGGATTGTCTGAGTTTGAATCTGCTTGAAACAAGCCCTTCTAATCTTGGATAATTTACTTAACTACTCAGTGCACTCATATGCAAAATGGGGTTACTAACCAAAAAATGGATATACCAACAGTAGCTTCTGAGTAGTAAGCTATAATGCATCTAAAGGACTTACCCTTGTGCCAGCTACTTCATAACCTGTAATAACTTAGTTGTATGAATTCTTTTTTTTTTTTAAGATTTATTTATTTATGCATTATGGAACTGGGGTGCAGGCCAGAGGTGCAGGGGGGCAGTGAGAGGATTCACCAGAGACAGAGGGGAGCAGAACAGGCCGACTGATGAACACTGCTGAGGTGAGCAGTGGGTGGGTCAGGAGAGGTCTGCCACGCCATGTGGTCTCCTCCAGGGCAGGCGGCAGGCAGGGATCGAACTCATGCAGAAGTGGCTTAAGCTTCTTAGTGCTGTGCTTTAACCTGCTGCACCACCAGGGAGGGCCAGTTGTGTGAATTCTTATTAAAATATGTCACACACAGATTTGATTTCTTAACTTTCTAGTTCATATGGTTAAGAATGACCATTCATTCCTACCAATTTTATTCATCTTGGTCCAGTAACTCGGAACAAATTAACTTGATATTTTCTTAGTTCCAAATCTAAACGTCTAGAGAAGAGATTTTTTTCTGGCATCCAATAAACTGAATGCAGTAGGCAGGACATACTAATCATGCTGCTCAGGTAACCCTAAGGCTTGAGAAAAGGGGGAATAGGTGGGTAACACTGGCCAGAAAAACTGAGAACATACAATACACCAAGGAAACCTCTAAATATGCTAACTCTTGGTATCATTCAAAAAGAGAGAAATGGAAAAGGTTCCAACCATTCATTCTCTTTCTCACTGGCTCGCTCTGTTGTTTTGTTTTGTTTTTCAGAATAACAAATGGATTTAATCTCATATATCAATTCTAGTTGATTAGTAGTATTCAGATTCTCAGAATTCCCCTAAAAAGCCATTCACTATGGCTGGGAGAAGGAAACACTAGCTAACATAAGACAGTTAATGCCTATCCTTGGAGTTTTAGGAGAGTTTAATTCTAGCTGTTAACTTGTAACTGAGAACTTTAACAAGGGAGAAGGCTGGAATCTTTCAAACATGTGTTTATAAATAACATAACTAATGTAATTGTTAAACATTTAGGGAGATTTCTAAATCTCTCTCATATCTGTGCTTTTATTATTTTTTAAAACAGCATCAGGTAACATTTATAACCATCCCAAACTAGCACTGATGAAGTTGGTCTGGTTTAATGATTCGTTTTTCAAATTAAAATATTTTTTTTCTAAGTAAAATATTTGAACAGGTCCTTTAATGAAATATTTGTGAAGAATTCAAATACAGGGCAAACCACGTATTTCTAATAGATAAATGAGAAAATTAAAACTTACTTTATATTTACGCATTTATGGTATTTTTACACAGGTTGCATTTGGATGCTCTACTTTCTATATAGTTGGTTTATATAGGTCTTAGTCTCAATGGAAAAGACTGTACTTTCTAAAGGCCAGAAACTATATTACTTATTTCTATGTCCCTACCGCCAGCATCACAGCTAGCATCCAGCATATTCAGTAATGATGGAATGAAATACATAATTGCCTTAGAAGTGTTTTTTGTCTCCCTATTGTATTTGCATTCTTCTTGACTATCTCCATCAGTTGGAGCTATAGCTGGAGTTCAAATTCCTGTCCACTCAGGGAGCTATGCATCTCCTCCATCAATAATAGCTTGAGAATAAACTGATGGAACTGCTACCTTCCAGGTTTGGTCAACTGTAGCTGTCCCCTTTTTGCTAATAGAGGTAGAACAATTTGCTGTTGCCAGCTTCTGTGAATCCCTGCATTGTCTCCTTCCCATGTCTTATTTGTGCTCCTGTTTCAGGGGTAAATAACTATGCATTGACAAGGTCACTTACTAAGGGTAGTAATTCTACCTTTACCTTTGTGTCCAGTTGAGACCAATGAAAATGCTCTTGCATTATGCTCATTCTTAGAATATAACTCAGGATCTGGCCCATAGCAATAATGCACACTTTAGAATAAATGAATGAATCTATATGGGGGCCAAGGAAGGGAGGGTTGGGGGAGAGAGAGAGGTTCAAAGTCCTAGAAATGCCACTGAAAATTTTAATATCAATACCACTGGAAAAGAACATATTGAGAACAAGCAAACTGTTTTATTATTGTCTTCATTAAGGCCATTAATAACAATAATTTCATTATAATTTATAATATTGGCTAATGTTTTTGAAAGTTTATGATTCATGCACTGGGAACTGTGCTGAGTACTTGTCAAGTATCCCAGGGTGAGTTCTTCAGAAACAAATACTTAGATGAAGTTTAGGATATAAAGTATTTGTTAGGAATCAACACTAGGAAGGAATAAACAGTAGGTCCTGGCAGAGGAAGAAGGACCCCTAAATTCTTAGCCAACCTGCTGGGAAATTCTAAGGGGAGTATTTGCCATTAGGGAATCCTGCATTAGGCTGGTGTGGCCAAGCTTTTATGTACCCTGCCTGACTCAGTCACAAGGGGTAGGGTGACCCAGGAAAGGCAGGATCTTGAGTGAGGAACCCTCTACAGCTGAGACCACTGAGAATGAACAGATAGCTGGCCATCTGCAGCCTGCATTCTCTGCATCTGGACAATAAATTCTTCCTTGAAGCAGCTGTGCACGAACCATTTCTATGTTTACCATGGCATATATTATTGGATTTAATCAGCATGGCAGCTGATTTTTCAGATGAAGAAATTGTGGCGTTGAGGGGTCAGTGCCTATTGTGGTCCATTACACTGAATTATGTGCTGGACATTCAAAGGGGAAAGAGCTGTAGATTGCATCCTTGGAATGTTCTAATGGGGAGAAGAGGCATGCCTGAGAACTCAGGGAGTCCATACCACTTGTCAAGGCCACATCTCAGAGAAAATACAACTTACAGTGTACAGACTTATAATGGGAAATTATTTCCATAACAATTATTGTAAAAAATTTAGATACATACTCATTTCTTTACCATTCAACACTTTTTATCCATTAACAATGACCTCAGACACTTTTAAAAAACACTTAAAAGACATTATGTAAATACTGAAGTAATAATAAAAGGCCATGTGCAATCATTGTACCTTAAAAAATTGACCTTTGGTTTGGTGGAGGAATTACAGGGACATAGTAAGATGCTGTTTAAAATACCAGGCCCACAAAAAGTGTATTCTTCAATGAGAAGAGTGATGAACTTTACATCTGTACCGACTATACTGGTAGGTGAGAAGCAGAGACAGAGAGCAGAGGGATAAAGAAGCAGTTTAATAAAGAATCATGTGAAAGTCTTGTCTCTTTTAGAATTTTCTTACAGACAATAAGGAAGGACTAAAGCATCTACTGCTTCTTATGCCCTATCTTAGAGCTGTGTGTTAGATTCGTGTAGTACTTATGATGAGACAGAAGTAGGGGAAGCATGGAGGGGAAGCATGTAGGGGAAGCATGTAGGGAAGAGCTAAGGCTCACCAAGTCACAGGCAACCTACCAGGAGGAATGTCTTCCTAGTCAATCAAATTTTCCTTTTTTTGACACTGTAATAAGTTAGTAAGTTAACATGACCAGAGATACACAGAGAGGTGTTAACTAAGCCTAATTTTACCTCTACTCTGTATTTCAAGAGTTGCATTAAATATCTTAATTTTTGTGTGTTAGAATATTACATGAGTGATCCCTATTTTTTTGACGTTTGTAATTGATTTTAAATTATACCAACAGAGTTAGAATTTACATATGCAGTTTAGGGATAATCAGTCTCTGATTGGGAAATGCTCCAGAGATGACCAGCTTGCATTTATCCATAAGACAACACTCCCAATGAATATAGTGTTTCAACTATATTTATCCTTGACTGATACTTTAACAAGTTCTTGTTAATAAGTATAAAAATTAGGAATGGGGTAATCATGTGATAGAGGGCACCCAGGGATCACAAACTGTTGGGGGGAGGGGAATTATGTCCTAAAAGTTCCAGCCATCTAAACACACAAAAACAAGGAAAGGAGATTCTTAGTGTAAAATGATACCTTTAATTGGTGTGTGTGTTGGGGGAGAGAGAAAGTGAGGAAAGGATTTCAAATGACAGCAAAACTCGAAATAACCCATCCCCTCATGAGCAAATGCCCAGCCAAAGTGGGAGGTCCAAAAGTGGCCACAACTCTCAGGTACCTCTGGGTTGAGCAGTTCACAGAGAGCAGAGACAAGAAAGACCAGAAATTCAGTATGCACCTCAGAATCCACTGCAAGGTCAAGATAACTGCTGCCATTGTCTTTGCCAAAACAGTAGAGTCCCAGGGACAGCCTGGGACTCTCTCTCACCCAAATAGCTCCATATCAGCCTTCAAGTATCTTCCTTCTTTCTTTCATTCTACTTCAATTTATATATGTACTATGCTCCTTGACAGCTGCCCCCATTCAGGAAATCGGTTCATGAAATGGTGGCAGCTGCAGTCCATGCTGGCTGCAATAAATGGGGTTGGTGAAAATGGCACTCACGGCACTGCAGTGCTCCTCCTTCTCTGGTGGAGATGCCTTCTGCACCAGTGGGTTTTCATTGATGAAATGACTGGTATTCAAGATAATGCAGATTTGCTGAGATAGAGTCACTTCCCAATTTTATATGAATAAGCCATAAAACTAACAAATTTTACTCTCCAACTTTCAGTGTTGTCTGTGGCTTGATTCTAACATGGTCCTACCTCTGTGCATTAAGTGTGATGATCCTGGTTGCTTGGTGCTAGTTTGGAGTTTCACTAAAGCCTGTCTCAAGAATGTTGTGTTTGTCTCAAGATAATTTGTCATGCACAGAATGGTCAGAATACATGCAAGTAGAGAGAGAGAACTGGGATGTCACTGAGCTTGGATGTTCTGAGACTGTTTTCTTATTTGTGCCTGCTTGTTGCTGAATGCTTAGCTATCTATGTGACAGTATTTGGTACTAGATTCACTTTTATTGCAGCAATGTTTGGGAAGGTGGTTTATACTGACCTACCTTCATATCAATATATTAAAACAATTAATTAATGAACAACTATCCTCTTGAAACCTACATTCTACCGAAAAACCTAGTAGTTGGTTCTTAACTAAATTGTCCTGAGTCAATTCATATAGTCACACTGCATTCTTCTAAGCCAGAGATGTATACTTCTCAGTGAAGAGTTTGTTCAGACAAACTGAACAAACTGTTCTTATATAAAAGATATTCCCTTTCTATTCCTATCAAATTTTATCAGTAGAAGTATTACTTACTCGTAGGAACAAACAAAAGAATGAACTTGGGGTTTGAAAATTTGAGCATTTAGATTTTAAGGGTTCTGGATTTTGCCACAACTCTCTTGAGGAAATCTTGCTTTCACACTGGTCTGAGCTCTTGCCCTCACTCTTCTAGTGAGCGATGCAAGTTGATGATATAATTCTGTAATGTGATGATAGCAAAGTAGGTTGTAAGTAAATGAAGGCTGTAGCTGCAAAAGGGACCCAGGAAGGGCTGCTCACAAAGTAGACCCCTTTGCATTCAACCCAGTCATTACTTGAAGGAGTCATTATCTGAGGAGGAGAGCTGGCTTCAGCAAATAAGTGGTATTTGAGAGGGCCCTTAAAAAGTAGGCAGGGTTTGGATACACAGCTGCATTGCAACTTTTTGTTAAAAAGTAAGAGAGGTGGAGGTGTTAATGCAATTTTTCAAAAGGACTATTTGATGCAGTCTCATAAAAAGACTCATATTACTATGAGGGCAAAACCTGTGAAAATCAAACGGTGGGAGAAACAGAAGGGATTACCATATTCTTGTTAAGGCTGAAACCAGAAAAAAAGAGGTAATTTTGGGGAAAAAAGTGATTAAAAAGCATGAGAAGGACTTTTACTTTTGTATTAGCCGTGGTGGATATTTTTTGTGAATAAGGATTTGCTAGTAAATAAGGTGCTTGAAATAAAGTCTTGGTAAATGGCTGAGGTGAGACTCAACTTTTTCTCCTGTCATCTTTAATAAAAGCAATGGGAAGGAGAATACTGTAAAAATAAGAAAAATTGCAAAAGAGGTATAATGATAAAGCAGATCTTTCATTTAATTCTTGTAGGAGTATGTGTTCTTTTTAACAATTCATCTTTTTTGAGAGATATTTGGAAGAGTATCAAACAGATTATATCTCAGTAACCAACATCCCCCACATGATGGTGGCTTAGAACAACAAATGTTTATTTCTCATTCATGCTATGTGTTCACAGTGGGTCACTTGAGGTGCTGTCCCACAGTACTCACCCCAGGACTTGTGGGTGGGAACAACCACTATCTGGAATAGTACCAGTCACTGTGGCAAAAGACAAGTGACAAGTTTCAAGTAGACAATAAAATGGTGATGAACATATGTTCATTGCAACAGAACTTATTGGCCAAATCACATGCTTTTTTATTGGTATGGGTCTAGGAGTCACATTTATGAGGCCCAGAAAACTGAAAACATTCTGGGAGCTGAACAGATAAACCATAACAACTAAAATAGAAAATATTTATACCTATTGGCACATCAATTCCATTTTTTTGGATTTCATCCTAAGAAAATGCTGCCACAAAAACCCTAACCTGTATGTTCAAGGATGATCCTTCCAATATTGGAAACCTAAACAATCAGCAATAATGAATTAATTAATAGGATACCAATACAATGGAACACTATGAACTTCTTAAAAAGAATAAATGTCCCAAATAAGTTAAGTGCTTAAAAATTATAAAAGTGGGTCTCCTTAGTGGCATAGGGGTAAGTCTCAGTGCTATCACCTCAGCCTGAGTTCGATGCCTGGCAAGGAAGATAATCCACATGGCACAGCAGACCTCTTCTATCTCAGCTACTGCTCCCCCTCAGTAATGTATTTCGGTAGATCTACCTGTTCTGCTCCACACTCTGTTTCTGGTGAATCCTTTCCCTCCTTCATTTCTGGCTGGTACCGCAGTTCTTCTATGCAAAAATAAGTAAATAAAACTTAAAAACAATTATAAAAGCATATACATAGAATACTAGCATTTGTGTTAAATATTATAGATTATTTTGAACAATTGCAACTATATTTTCTCAGAGGATGGATAGCTGTTGATAATGTTAAAGGGAAGGATGTCCTAAAGGAACTCTGCAGAGTCCACTCCAACTCCAGCTTTCTGGACCCTACACCGTACTCCAGTGATTGGTAACTACAACTCCCAGCAGTACCAGGGAGTGAACTGCGAGGACCCAAAGGCGGAGCTAGCAGGAATGAATTCTGGGACATTTGGAGGATAAATAGGGCACGAATGCATCGTGCTCTCTCGCTAGCTCTCTTTCTCTCACTCGGGAAGCAGCTCTCCTGAGCTCATGACTTGCTGTGTTCAGTCAGCCTAGCCGTAAGGTATTCCACTTACTTTGTATCCTTCTCTCTTTCCCTGGGTTGTTTCCTATCCCTTTCCCCTTTTGTAAATAAACCCGTTAGTGACCCTTTTGTGTATACCTGCAGTATAACCAAATTGTGAGCGCAAGGGTGAGGCCCCACAGACAGGCGGCCCAGTCCACTCTGGGCTACCCTGTAACAACAATAATAATGCTAGCACTGTCATGATTTCTTGAGCATTCATTATGGCCAGGCACCAGGCTCAGTGTTAAATGTTTTATAAGCAGAATTTCCCACAGAGGTAATAGAAATTCTCACTCCCATTTTACAGATGAAAACCCTAAAGCTCAGAGGAGTTAGATGACTTGTTCAAGGTCACCAAAAAAAACAGTTTGCATCTCGAGTCTCAATCTGCCTGAGGTAAGTGTCCTTAGGTGATGGGACTTACTAACTGGGCATGGAATAAAACACTTTCACAGACTACTATATGGAATTCAACTTGTCTTAGGACAAGTTTGTATTACATTTTCAAAAAGAATTTAAAAACAAACTTTTTCTTTAAAATCTAGAAGTGATGCAAAGGGAAAAACAGAAATAGTGCAGACAAGATGGAGATAATGATATAAAAATAGAAGTGGAGCATTCTTGGGGAAAACAATTTACATATGTATCCAACATCAGTCCAAGTGCTTGAATTTCAGTGGAGATAAGAAGGAAATCTTGGGGCCCTCCCTGGTGGCACAGCGGGTTAAAGCACAGCACAAAGAAGTTTAAGCCACTTCCGCATGAGTTCAATCCCCGCCTGCCCCGCAGGAGAGCCAGATGGCATTCTGCACCCCACTCTGTCTCTGGTGAATCCTCTCACCCTCCGCATCTCTGGCCTGTCCCCCAGTTCTGTACGAATAAATAAAGAAATCTTTAAAAAAAAAAAAAAAAGGAGAAGAAGAAAATCTATCAAACTTACTGAATGTCTAAACCAAATACAGGGCTTGGAGCCTGGTAAGAGACACTGGAAAGACCTATCAGGGAGCTTGGGTGGCCTCATAAATGCTGTTGAGGCTTCCACCTGCCTTCTAGAGGAAACCAAAAGGTCCTCTTGAGATTCCTCTGCAAACACTGAGGATGATCTCTGAAAACAACTGGTAGGCTTCATACAAAATAAGTCCCATTGGGCAATTTGACAGCCCTTTGAAAATAGAATTATTCAGGTGGTGAACAAAAGTGCTATTATGATTCTTTGCATTTGGAGCTCAGCAGGACTGTCTCAAGAGTTCCTCTCATGTAATTTTTTCAAATAGGCTCCTGCTGGGGCCACAGGTGGATTCAGAGACAGGTAGTAAACCATCATATACACATTCAACTAGGCAAAAACACACATACAAGGATGTTTATCACAGCATTGTGTGTGGCAGAGAAAAACCCAGAAATGATCTAAAGTAACACCCAACTGGGAATTCACTAAAGCTATTTTAGAATGTCCGTGGAATGTAGCATCATGTAGCTCTTTACACCAGGGCTTAGCAATCTATGACCCAGAGGCCAAATCTTCCCCAGCAGTTAAGAATCATTGTTATTGTTTTAAATGTTTTGTTAAAAAAAATAATAAAAAGGAATACTTCACAACATGTGAAAATCATAGGAAATTCAAAATCCTATATCTATAAAGTTTTTTGAGAAGCAGCAACAACTATTCACCAACTTATAGTCACATTGTCACTACTTCCTTGAGGGATGGTAGAGCTGAGTAGTTGTGGCTGGTATCCAGTGACCCAGAAAGCCTAAAATATTTACCACTAGGCCTTTTACAGACAGTTTCCTGACTCTTATTTTAGAACAGATCATTCAAAGAGATTTTTAAGAAAAGCAAGCCCATTTTAATCCTTCCTGAGATCCCTGTGCTTTGTTTTTTATCCTGGCTATGTCTAGCTCCCTTTAACCTGCTTTATATTGTTTTCTTGTTTTGTGTTTTCATGTGTTGGGCTGTCTCCCTTTTACCACTCTTGCAGATCCTTTATTTTTCAAAAAAACCAAAAAAGGTTGCTTTATGTATTAGTTCACTAATAACTAATCATTTTTCAAATATCAAAGGATATGTAAATATGTTGTTATCAGTGTCTACTACTGGATTGAAAATTCCACGTGATCAGTGACCATAACCTCATTGTACCCCCATCATGTATCATAGGGCTAATACATAGTAAAGCTCCAGTAAATATTTTTAAACCAATTACTGTATGAATAAATGAATTCTAGATCTATCACTCTATCTACCTATTATCTATTATATACAATATACTATGTACAGAATGTTTTTATATGAATGCTGATGTTTTGGGTGCCTCAATACATAGAGATTATATTGAACTTGCAAGTTCCTTTTTTCTTGGCAACAGAAAACATACCTCTCAGCATGGGAGCCAAAGCCCTTTAATAACTTGCTTCTGTTTGACTCAGATGTGGCCCCAGGCAGGCAGAGAGGATCACCCACAGGAAGCAGTATGTTAATCTGTTTTGGGTGCAACACTTGGGCATGGACACAGAAGGACCTATGGGGGCATTTCTTGGCTGTTCTCACTCAGGAAGATACTTGTTTTTCCTGTGCCATGAGCAGATACTTTACTGCACTTCCTACCTTCTTGTCTATATTTTCAAACTTGTTACTTTGCACCCCCTTTCTATACCTAAGATGCTGTACATATAGCTGAATTAATAACAGTGCCTGCCAAGTAGGTGAGTCTGTGCATTACACTTATAGATTATGCTGGACAGGTCTGATTCATCGTATTTTATAGATAAGGGATCTGAGGTACAGAGAAATTAAATAATATGCTCAGGTGAAAGTGTAGTCCCCAAAATGGTGCTCTAACAACGACATGGCTAGACTACCTCTTCAGTTTACCCAACTTCTCCTCCCCCATTCTGGTGCTTGTCTCCTAACCCAGTACTACTCTTCTCTGTTAGATGTGCAGGGCTTTACATGCCTTCGTAGCCTCAGAGCCAGCACAAAATTGGTAGCCAGGAGACTAATTCTGTGAGGGACCTGAAAAGATGGACTAGAAAACAACTTTCTGGTATTTTCCCAGTCTGTCACATGTAGCTGCTTATTAAATACACAATGGTGGAGCTAGGATGCACTGTATTTGGTTAAGACTTTTCTAGAGGTCAACTCGGCAATATTTAGGAAAATATTCTTACAACTGGACAACAGCAATTTTGCTTCTAGAAATTTGTCTTAAAAGGGGTACTTACAGATGTGTGTGCAAAAGTTTATATAAGATGATATTCACTGCAGTGTCACTTAAGGTAATGAAAAACTAAGTGCCAAAACAACAAAGAATTGATTACATATATGATGATACATGTCTATGAAGGAGCATTATGCAGCCAAGAACAAAGACCAGATAAATGGGGAAAGAAGAATGTTATTGCAGAGAAAACGTCATTATTTTTTATGATGACTTATGTCTTAAGCTGAGTGGTAGATCTAGGGAGTTTTGATATTACTCTTTGTATCTTTTTATGTTTGAAATACTGAAAGCAGAAAAAAATTAAAAATCATGTTTTAGAATTTTTTTCAATTGTGGAATAATAATCATAAAATAATATGTTTAAATAAAATAGATTGTAACAAACAATACTAACATAGCCCCAATTAAATCAGTGTGGATTTCCAGACATAAAAAAATTAAAATTTCCTCCTACTTTTATTGTGAAATAGTTGACATATCGCACTGTATAAAGTTATAGTGGATAGCATCACATTGAACTTTTAATTGTGTTTCTCCTTGAACAGTGTGATTATAGGTGACTTATAGATCAATAATGAACCAGTGTTAATTTTGTAAAAAAAAAAAAAAGGAATACTTTTTAAATAACTATAGCTTACCCACAGTTATGTTATACTCTATATCTAACTTCCTAAGCAAGGAACATCAACACAATTTCTAGTTTGTCTTTTTCTTGGTATTCACGTATCTAGTTTTTGTTAGATAACATTTTCTTCACTTTCCTCAACCTTTTCCTTTGTCTTTATTCTCTGTAGAATTTTAGATCTGACTTTTGTCATACATCTAAAGCAGAGAGTCTTCTTGTAACATCACCTATAATATCATCCTGGCCCAGTGATGTTATAGGACCTGTGTATTTTCTCTTCAGCTATATGAGTTTCATTTTTAAACTCTTTTAGAAGCTAGGCAATAAATTACTTATGAGTAGTCAAGGATGGTGATAAGTTGCAAATTGACTTTATAATTTCATACTACTGAGGCATGTTGGAATATTCACTAGTTCCATCCCATCACATCAGAAAGGCTATTAAATATTAATCATACTAGGGTGTGAGCACATTAAGAAGCGGAGTGTGTGCATCAGGATAAGTTTGTGGAGGCAAGTCTGGCCTGTCTTCTCCCTGTGATTCATTCTGATAGAGAAAGTGCTCAAAGTATTGGATGGCAGTGCTAGGGCTAATGACCTTGGCATACTGGGAATGTATCTTAGCTTCTTTAAAAAATCACAACTGAAAAAAAGATATCAAGGTGATAGGGAAGACCAGTTAATCCACACAAAATGAAATGGTTTCCTGATGAAAGAGAAATAGCAGAAGTCAAGCTCATTTGGAATGTTTCAGCATATGTTCTGAATTTGAAAACACTGTGCATAAGGAAGGCAGGGGAAAAGATTTTGCTGCATAGTTTAGGAAATGTGTGGGAAAGCATTTGCAGCAGGAGGATTCAATTACAAGAGCTTCCTGTCCTTTCCCTACCAGACCTGAAAGTGTAGTTCAGAAAGTTCCAGATGGATGGATGAACAACTTCATCAAATAATCTAGTGGGGGGGTAAATCTATTGCTCTCTATGTATTACTCAAGATTTTTGTGGTTACAAGCCAATCAAAAAGTCACTTATGCAAAACCAAAAGAACTTTATAGGTAGGTATAACTGAAAAGCCCAGTGGATAGTGTTATTTTCTTCGTGGCTGGATTAAGAGGCTGGCACAGAGATTTCAAGAATCTGTCTTTCTCACTTTCTTGGCTCTGCTTTCCTCTGAGTGGGTTTGATTTTTAAACTGGCTCTCAGTGAATAGTGGCAAAAAGTGGGCTGCATCTAACTAAACTAACAAATTCAGTAGAAAGCACTCTCACAATGGCTCCTGGCAGGGACTAGGTCTGAATCTTGCTGGTCTGGCTTGTATCCTATGTCCTTCTTGGAACTATCACTGTGGACAAGGGAACTGAAAGCCCCAACTAGTGAGGTGAGGTTCTATGCTAAATTAAGAGCTAAGGAGGTGTCAACCCTCTGAAATTCTACAGACTGTGATGGGAGAATGGAGAGTCCCAAAGCCATGCTGGGCTGCCATCATTAGAGAAGAGGGAGAATAATGATGTTAAAGAGGGTCACAGCCATCATTCTGTAATGATGAAGTTTGTTCTGCAATGACTAACACCCTGGGAAGAAATTCGTGACCAAAGGCTATTGCCATAGAAACTTCCATTGAGGGGACCATTAGCATCTATTGTTCTCATTGGTATGTCTTCCAGGAGTTGCTTGTTTGATTTTGCATGCTTTTCAATGAATCCTCCCATTGCAATCAGTTCCCTGAGGTCATGGTCCACATCAACACACAATACTGTAGCTAATTAGTGACTTGCTAGTATGTGGTTGGTTCTTCCAGCTCTTCTATTTTTAGACTAACAAAGGTTCTTGAGGTTTTCAAATAAAGAAAATCTAGTGAGGGTAAAGATGGATTTCCAACCTAAGATCAACATCTGGGGATCTAATTTAATAGTGAACAGACAGAAAAGCATGCTTACTGTATGCAATGACTACAAGCAAAATAATAAGATATTGTGAAAATGGTATCTGTATGCATTTTGAGGATCTGACAAATTTTCTCTATAGAATAATGATTGGGGCCCTCCCTGGTAGTGCAAAAGGTTAAAGCACAGCACTAAGAAGCTAAAGCCACTTCCACATGAGTTGGATCCCCACCTGCCCCGGAGGTGATCCACAAGGCGGCAGACCTCTCCTGACCTGCCCACTGCTCCCCTCAGCAGTGTACTTTGATCTACTTGTTCTGCTCCCCACTCTGTCTCTGGTGAATCCTCTCACAGCCCCTGCACCTCTGGCCTGTATCCCAGTTCTGTATGCACAAATAAATACATCTTTAAAAAAAAAGAATGATGATTAGATATATAAGGCAGGTAACATGTTCTTTTCCAAAGTGGTTATAATGGAAAGAAATGAAAATTGAGGGCAGTATTTCCAGGCACTGGTCTTTGAATATTTTGTATCAGAATTACTTGACATATTGTAGATTGTCACTTTGGTAGCAAACATTGGAAACTGCCCAGTTAACTTGGCCAAAGACGTATTTGTTAAAAAGATATGTGGTAAAGTTGGATGGGGGTTCACAGAATTAAGGTATATTCAAAGGAAGTTCTGTGGTCAAGAAGCAATGAACACAGATTGCCATATTATTGGAATAGGACAACATTGCTGAGGAACATCCTGTTCCTTCACTCACAATTCTCCCAGTCTTGAGAGAGGGGATATGATTGGCTAAGCTTAGTTCAAATGTTAATTCCTTGATTAAATCAATCAATGGAAAGGAGGTTTGGATTCTGCAGAGATGAAAGCCTGGCCATGCCCGTCTGCCCACCAAACCGTACAAGGGAGACGGAATTCCCCTAAATAAAACTGGTTTGTTTTAGGTCAAGAATAAATGGTGAATTGCTACAAACTAACAATTACCTAATCTATGTACTATTATTGTTGAAAATATAGATGTTAAGTTCAAAGCCAATGTTATTGAATCAGAATCTCAAAATGTGAAGTCCTCTTTTTTTTTAAAGATCCATAGGTTTGACGTATGTAGACCAAAGATGGAAAACTACTGGACATTGTAAGGGAGGGTGTATACATGCACACATATCTTAAAAATTGTAACAATTGCCAAAACATCAGCTTTTGATGTTTTAGGTAGGTAGAATATCTACAATAGGTAGGTAGAAAAGAAAATAATCCTCCATTCCCAACAAACTGACTGGGGAACATGAAAGACCCACTCTTGGCAAACATTTAAGGATGGCAGAATTTCCTTAAAAAACTGGTATATATTGCCTGTGACCAATCAGTGAGATCACAGAATGAACTCACTGAAGGTTAGGTTTGGATGGGGTTTCATGTTCATTTACTGTTCACTTCTATTTATGACAGCTATTTTCAGTTATTTAAAAGGTAGTGGAATTTAGATTTTGAAAAAAGACATAGCTGGGTTCAAATTCTGTTCTGCCCGTTTCTAGTATGATTATAGACAAGTTACTTAAAAATCACTATGTTACACCTCTTACTTGCAAATTAGGACTAGTGATACCAAATTTACATGGCTGTTCAGAAGATCAAAAAGGAGGAATAACAGATGTGAAATTCTTATCATAGTTCCTGCTACTTTAATAATATGTAATATGGGGCCCTCCCTGGTGGCCCAAGGGGTTACATCTCAGCTCTATGAAGCAATCCATAGCCACTGCAGCAAAAGTTCTATCACATGCCAGGGAGTTAACCCACACGGTGTAGCAGACCACTCCTGATTTGCCCACTGCTCCCCTCAGCAGTGAATTTCAGTCAGTCCACCTGTTCTGCTCTTCACTCTGTCTCTGGTGAACCCTCCAACTCTCTGCACCTCTGGCCTGCACCAGAGCTCTTGTGTGCACAAATAAATCTCAAAAAATATGTAGTATGATTAAGAAATTAATATCCACTGTTTATGGCTTTATTTCCTATACGGATGGCCAAGAGAAGCAGTCCACTCTTAAAGAACCCAGGAAATGATGTGAAAAACACATCACTTTGTGGTTTGTAAAGAGTCCACTAGAGTGGGAGGCTGTCTTGCTTTCTCCTTGGTCTCCCCCCTTTTTATGTGCTCTGCTGGAGAAAATCTCTCTTCTTTCATATTCAATAAAGGGCAGAGCCTTTTCTGTTTTTCACATGGACATCTTTTGTTAAACCATCTCTCTTCTTATTTTGTTTGAACAAAGACTATATCCCACCAAAAGTGACAAGGAAAGAAAAGAAAAGGGTGGGAGGTTAAAAAATAAAAGTCACATAAGGCTTCAGGATCTTGAAAGATATTCCCCTACTAGTGTAGTATTAAAGGATGGGTTAGTCAGAGGTGATGGAATGTTGCTAGTCAATAAAAATAGTAGTAAAAAAAAGACTGGTAGAGAATATTAAGAGAGGATGTGGAATAACCAGAATTCACATGCACTGCTAGTAGAGATTGTAGACTGATTCTTAGTAGCTCAAACCTAGAAACAACTTGAGGACATTCATGACTAAACAACTCAACTAATATCCATAAGTGGAATACTATTCAGTAATAAAAGGAATAAATTATGTATACACATAACGCAACCAGATCACAGAATAACTGTTAGTGAAAGAAGCCAGCCATCAAGAATGTGTACTTTATGATTCCATTTATATAAAACTGTTAAAATGCAAATGTATAGTGTTAGAAAAGTAGACCAGTGAAAGTTTAGGAATGGAGATAGAGAGAGGCATCTGGAAACTTTTGAGGGTGATGAAATATTTATCTATATTGTAGACATGATTTTGCAGGTGAAAACATAAGTCAAATGGATCAGATGATACTTCAAATAGATGCAATTGAGTGTATTTCAATTATATCTCAATGAAGCCATTGTTGGCTAGTTTTTTTTTTAAAAAGATTTATTTATTTATTTGTACAGAACTGGGGTACAGGCCAGAGATGCGGAGGGTGAGAGGCTTCACCAGAGACAGAGTGGGGAGCAGAACAGGCAGATATACAAAGAACACTGCTGAGGGGAGCAGCGGGCGGGTCAGGAGAGGTCTGCCTCGCCATGTGGTCGCCTCCGGGGCAGGCGGGGATCGAACTCATGCGGAAGTGGCTTTAGTTTCTTAGTGCAGTGCTTTAACCCGCTGCGCCACCAGGGAGGGCCTGTTGGCTAGTTTTTAAAAAATAAAAAGAGATCACTAGAATTAGGGATCCAAAGAAAGCAAGGCTGCCAGTCAAAGCTCCTATACAAAGTCTGTGTGTTTCCTGGGACAAATCTTTTATACTTCATGTGTCTTCAGCTTTTCATTCTTGAAATGACAGCTCTGTTTTTGTGCATTTGGAAAATTCTGACTTTTTAATGGCCTTTTGGCCTATAGGTAAATCCATCAAGGTATCATTTTCTTCAATTGATCTCCTAATGCTGTGGCAATTTTTTAGTTGATTTACTGAATTCTCAGATCTCAAACATAACAGACCAATAAAATGAACTTTTTCAAGATTTGAAAAGAGATCGATATAAGCCTCAGGTCTTCATGTTATGTCTGCTATCAGTACCTGCAGATTAATAAGCCACTCTCAGATGAAGGACGTGAGTTAATAATGATTCTTGAGGGTGAGAATCACAAAAGAAATAAGATCACATTTCCTTAGCAGAAGCTTAATAGACTACAGAGTAATTGAAGCAACTCAAACACTATCTCTACTAAAACACTTTCCTGTGTGTCTCACATCTCTCTCGGAATCCATAAGTATTATCCCTGCAAAATACTATTAACAGTACTAGTGTGACCTTAGGGAAATTATGTAACTTCTCTATGCTTCTTATCTATAAAATGGGTAAACCTGAGCTACCAAGAGTATTAGAAATGCAAAACATTTTAGAAAAGTTCCTGGCATAATGTAAGTCCTCAAAAACATTAATTGAAAAAAAAATTAAATGCAATTACTCTAATTATTAATAGCACTGGGTACCAGTTATTTAAATGCATGTTATTTTCTTGCGGGAATTATAACTGCTTCAGAACCATTTCTGTGTCCCCAAGGGCTGAGTATACAGTAGGTGTGCAATGAATGTTTTTTAGATGAAAGCATAAACGATGACTAATAATAGAGATAGGGACTCAGGATGTTATTTTATTCATTGGACACACAGCCTCTGTATGAGTCTCACTGATTGCAAAGGAAATGTCACCAACTGTCAGAAATACAGCAACACATTGCTCAAGCATATGTGCTAGGGAAGCCAGAAACTTGTTATTGTATATGTGAGAAACCCATAACCAACACAGTCAAAGAAAGACTCTACAACTCTTCACTGGACTCCAGCAATGTATTTATATACATTAATTCCCTCGAGAGTTTACAAGGATTATTTATCACTGTACTCCTTTGGGGCACGGGCAGGGAGCAGAATTATAACTCCAACTTGGTGGTGTTCCTCCTCTGTGTGCTTTCTCACTTATTCTCTGAGGGCCTTTTTCATCCTTCAGGCTTGAGCTATTCAATCAATAGGAATCTACAACAATGGCTTTACCACTCAGAGAAAGCAGATTCTGGCCCAAAGATTTTAAATACATATTTTCAGGGTAAGTTTTTTTTTTTTTTT
>NW_004567105.1:52810419-52811135 GCF_000260355.1 Condylura cristata
AGAGAAGAGTGTTCCAGGGAGTGTGAGATAAAAGTACAATGCCTAGAGACTGGTAGCTTCCAGCAACCCACTGCAGGGAGGCAACCTCTATGCTCTAGGAAGGTTTTGAAACACTTCAGTAGAGTCTGAGGCATGGATAGACCTGTTATGTGCTGCTGGTTGTACATTTTAAAGTGTTGCTGGAGATGGTAGAGCAGACCATCTGCTAGGATTTACCCCGCGTACCAGGGCATGTGTGGACACATTATACTCTATTACAGTAGTGAGGAGACCTCTAGATCAGAGTGCATGGGATAATCCTACCATCTCCTTGTATACATCCTTCAAAACCGTTTTGTCATCTTTTCAACATAATTACTGTTCAACAATAGAAATTGATTCAAACTTAAAAGACAAAATAGTTTATTAGAAGCACAGCACGGATTTTAATACAGCAGGCACCGGATACTAGGAAAAAGAAGCCCCAGATGGTCTCCTGGTCAGAGGAGTCTACTCTGAATGCAGCTCCTTTCAGATTCCACTTTCTAATGTTGCCCAAATTCAGACTTCATGGAGGGAATGTTTGCTTGGTCTAGTAGTCTAGATGATTTGGCTGGGGAAGGTGGGGTCTTTGTTTAACAATGCTGACTAGAGAGCATTTTCTGGTAAGGATAATTTCTGAGGGAAATAATGGTGAAGAATTGTGGATTCTTTAGATTAAAAATATACCTATTGAG
>NW_004567105.1:52811558-52814414 GCF_000260355.1 Condylura cristata
CTGTTCTGCTCCCCACTCTGTCTCTGGTGTATCCTCTCACCACCCCTGCACCTCTGGCCTGTACCCCAGTTCTGTATGCATAAATACATAAATCTTTAAAAAATACCTATTGTACTAACTTACACATTTTTGTCAGCATTAAAGATTATGCTTGTTGAGCACTTAGCACAGTGCCTGGAACAAGACTAGACTTTAAATAAATATCAGCTGCTATCATTCACTGGAGTGAAGTTTCCATGAAGCTCCATGTCACATCTGTGTTTGTCTCTCACTGCCAGACAATATTAGTGTGTTACTAATTTTTGAATAAATGAATGAATGAATGAATGTCAGTATGTAATAATGTATCTGATTTTATGTTCATAAGGTATACAGTATATCAAAACCGGACTTAAAAAAGGTAAAGCTTAACATTTCCCCTTGTTTCTTCTTAATAATAAAATCTACATTCTAATCCCTGAGGAAATTTCACAATGATAATCACTGGATATTTTAACATCAGTGCTTCTAATTATCCCCAGAAGCATCTGGCTGATCACTGCAGATGGTGATATGCTGTGCTAATTTGGTGAAGTCACTTTCTTCAGTGTGGGTCACTTTCTAGAATAAGCTAGCGTGTAAGTGAACTTAGTACCTTACTCTTTGGCTGACTCTTTGTTTGATAATATCATACTTACTACATGGAAGTCAAGATAAGTTTGATGTGCTTCTTCTCTATCAGCAACCTCATCCTTGTGATCTTATAGTACTTGAGTTGTGATCTTTCTAATATGTAGATGCTGGGCTTATATTTGTACGGAAATTTTTTTTTTCCAATCATTCACTCATTCATTCATCAAACAGATATTGATTGGGTGTGTACTGTGTGCCAGTGATAGTGCTGGGGGCCAGATAGTAACATGATGAACATACCTCAGGTTTACACGGAGCTAGACATTTGCAGGTAGAGATGGACAGGAATCAAGTACTCACAAATATATGTAAAACTATGAGGTGAACATTATTAAGAAGAGGTACCTGTTATTGATAAACAGAGGATCTGACCTTATTCAGATGTAAGGAGTGAGTTTCCCACTAAGGGATGCCTGAGCTAAGAGCTGATGGTCAATTGTATTAACTGGTCGGAGAGAAGAGTGTTCCAGGGAGTGTGAGATAAAAGTGCATTTGCTCTGAGGCCAGAAAGAACTTGGTAGAGATGATGAAGTTCAAGAAAAGGCCAAGCCAGCTGGAGCCAGGGAGTGGGGGTAATGTGGTCTGGAGTTGGGTGGGGTCTCCAATCACATAGGGTTTTGAGGGCCATATGAAGGAGTTTAGTCAGCACTTGATTGTAATCATGGACATCTTTGCATTTAAAAAGACAACCAAAGTGGTAGTTTTGAAAAGCGATTGTAGGGGGCTGGAGTGATGGCAACACTCCAATGTATTAACTGTGACTCAGAAATCTGCAGAGACACGTCTAGGGTTGGTGTGTGTAGCAGATGACAACTGTGGTGAGAACTGTTCCACCAGGCATGTTGTCTCCATCTATTACCAACATTTGATAACTGACAACTCAAATACTGTTTAATGCTGGCCTCTACAAGGCCTCATTACCAACTAGAATTCTATATTATTTCTCAAGTAGATAACAGTGATTTCCATAAAAAGAAATGTGAAAAAAAAGACAGAACAGATGATACTTTAATTATTTCTGCCTCAGCTAGATTTCATCCTTCCCATGTTCATTTTAAAAAATAGTTGTGAACTTTCTAACAATATTTCATTCAGTTATTTTTTTTATTTATTCATACAGAACTGGGGTACAGGCCAGAGATGCGGAGGGTGAGAGGACTCACCAGAGACAGAGTGGGGAGCAGAAGAGGCAGATAGACGATGTACACTACTGAGGGGAGCAGCGGGCAGGCCAGGGGAGGTCTGCCGCACCATGTGGATTTTCTTGGGGCAGGCAGGGATCGAACTCATGCAGAAGCAGCTTAAGCTTCTTAGTGCTGTGTTTTAACCTGCTGCGTGACCAGGGAGGGCCCTCATTCAGTTACTTTTAATTTACTCATTAAATAGTTTTATCCTTATGATGTCCACTCTTGTGTTGTAGTGCTGGATAATCAAAGGTGAATAAGAGAGTCTTTCACCCCTTTGGAGAGAGCATATAACAGATGGGCAGATCAAAATGTAATGATGAACTAATGAACTAATACACCAAGAAGGGGCCTGTGAAAGAAGTATGCTGCGAATGCCACAAGGATGAGAAGGGGACAGGGAGAACTTTATATAGTGTATACTTTCTGGCCTGGTTACAGTAGCAGATAAGCTATATTGAAGAAAAAGGAAATCTGTATTAGAGGAAGGAAGATATTAAGTTAAGTATCACATATATAAGATTCATTTGGGTAGTAGGTATATAAATAGATCACATGTGCTCTGAATGTATGCTGCATGTTAGATTGGTTTAAAATAGAATGTTCTAACCCTGTTTTTGTTCAGTGTACTATTCACCTGCCAAATATGGCTACATACACTCATATTTAAATTAGGTAAACTGAAAAAATCAGTTTTGCAGTAAAACCTACCACATTTCAAAGGCTCAATAATCACCTGTGGCCAGTGGGTATCACATTGGGCAGCACAGATTATTCCACCTGGAGACAGAACGTGTACTGAGCACACTTAAAGGTAGCTGGTTTTAAGAGTCACTGAATTGCTCAGGTTCTACATCTTCCTTTCTATTAAAAAAAAGAAGACCGGCCCTCCCTGGTGGCGCAGCGGGTTAAAGCACAATACTAAGAAGTCAAAGCCACTTCCGCAAGAGTTCGATCCCCGCCTGCCCCAGAGGTGACCACATGGCGTGGCAGACCTCTC
>NW_004567105.1:52814844-52866620 GCF_000260355.1 Condylura cristata
AAGAAGAAGACCTCAACAAGGGTTAATTATGAGAATAGGTTATGGGGTACTTAAATTCTTGTGAACACACGTGTGAAATGAGCCAGTTGGAGATGAACCAAGTGAAGCAAGAGTTGGCGGAAGCAGTTCTGATTGTCCTGGCTAGAGGGATTTTAATCTCAATGTTTACAACATTATGAAGAGAAAAGCCACGTGCAAATAAGATAAATGGAATTGTGGGTGGTCTGGCTAGTTTCATTGTGGAGGAAAGCAGGGGAGAAACTGGGAAGGCTGAGTGCCAGAGGAACAATGGAGGTGGTAGGGCTGACAAGAGAATGTCTGCAGCACGTCTCTGAGCTTGAGAATGTGGTGGGAAATTGCATGAGACTCTTCTTACAAGGTAACTGCCAGTGAAAATCAAATAGACACATACCGCTCTACCTGTTGACCTGGAAGTCTTACTACCCAGAAGAGACCAGACGCAGTGAAACAGTAGATTCTTTCTGTGGGTACTGGCCTGGCTAACTAAATGTGTCAGCTTTACTTCTTAGTTCTTTCTGCCTTCTGCTACCAACCAAGAGGGTTTCAGCCTACCTAAGGATGTTAAGATGGGTAGAAAAGAAAAAAGTGACAAGGAACCAGGAGAATTTTGTTCACACATGAAGGGAAGGAAATGCATGGCATGTTGGAGAAGTAATCCTGTGATGGAAATAAAGAACATAAAAGGAAGGCTTTTAACTTAGTAACTGAGCTTACCATAGGTAAATCCCTATTTTCTCTGTAAACCTGGATGAGTCAAGTTCCTTTTTGTGTTTTAGTTTCCTCATATTCACATCCCATATAAAGGATTTTCCTACTGAAATGAGCATCAGCATTTTCAATACAATTTAGATGTGCCCAAGACAATAGTTTCTTTAACTTACCTAAACTTCTTGAGTGCCCATTTCCTTGACTTTGCTTCCAAATTGGGATAGATCTTCACTTTCATTTCTCTCAAAGGGCTGCCTCCTTTCCTCTTCCTCCAAGCTGTACCTGTGTGTACAAATAAGCATGCCTCATTTTATTGAGCTTCCCTTCAGTGCTTTTGGCAGATAGTAAAAGTTTGTTGCAACTCTTGAGTTGCAAAAGCCTACCACCATCATTTTCCCAACAGTGTTGTTAAATTTATATCTGTTATATTTAATTAGACTGTGTACCTTGTTTTTTAAAGACATTATGCTATGGACTACTTAATAGCCTTCTGCCTAGTGTAAACATAAATTTTATATACATTGGGAAACCGAAGAATTCATGTGACTTGTTTTATTGCTATATGAGCTTTACTGAGGTGGTCTGGAACAGAACCTGTAATGTCCTTGAGGTGTGCTTGTATTGTATTTTGCCACTGACTTGTCCACAGGCTGCTCTCTCCAGGTCTTTGCTGGCCTTTTGAGAAATCTTTGGTCCCACTTTGGTCATTGCCATGAAGTTCAGAGATGGTTAAACTTTTGTCTTATTTTTTGGCTAGATTGTTTGTTTGTTTGGTGTTTACCCCCCTCCCCATACTGATGTGTGTGTGGACTTTCTTACAGAATCCCTGAACCTCAGTAACATCCTGCATCTGAGACCTAATTCTGGTTATCTGGTCCTCTACTATAAAGCCTCCTCTTATCGCCATGTTGACTCTCAGTTTAGTGCTTGTGTTTTGGTATTCCTTTCCTGATGTATGGAAACATTTGAATTCTTTACATGCCATCTCTGCCAAAAACATATCATGTTCCTTTTCCTTCACTGTTGCACAAGTTGGAGGGAACCTGAATTACAAGCGGTAAGTGTTTTACACTTACAAGTGGAAAAGTCCCCAAGTCCCTGAGGCTCTTGGCTTCCACGTCATGCTACCTGGCATTTTTCTGCCTTTCACTCAAATCCATCTAAACCTAGACCTGAAGGGAAGTCACCCTTGTACTTGACCTCTGTTCTCCTTTTCTCATTTTCCACATTCCTACCCCCTTCTTCCACACTCACTTTTCATGCAAATATCCTACACTTCCTGTCTGGGCAGCTACAACAGTCCTTATATTCTGAATTCTAGATTCCTCTAACTTGTGGCTAACCAAATGTACATTCAAATCTTAAATTTTTACTTTTGATATATGAAAGGGGGTTTTGGGAATTGGTTTTTGTCACACAACTCAGTCAACTAGCATCCAAAATCACTGTTTTGCTGGTGCACTGATGTCTTAAAGATAAGTGTAATTAGTGGAAACAACAACAGATAAAGTTGAAGGATGTAAGAATCTTAAATGGCAAGACAGAGACTGACTGTTAACCAGAGCAGAATGTCACTACATGTTCCAGAGTGACAGCTTTACAGGTCCTTCAAGTTCCTCATAAGGAACTACAGTAAAGAATGATATTACTCATGCAAACGAAAAGTCTGCCAGCTACGAGATGCTCCTTAGTCATTCTAATTTTTAACTCCTCTGACACCTTTTCCTTTTCCTGCCTCTGGCCTACCATGTGTGCCATATATACAACATAGCATTTCCTTAATGTTTACTGTAACCTTGAATGAGGTGAAGGCCTCTCCTACAGCATGCCAAACATGAATTTCATGATCATAACAATGGTATTTCTTTATTGTTTTATCTTAGGCTTTCCAAACGCCACATGACTCACATTTTTGTGAGGGGGCTGTCCTATGGACTGTAGGATATTGGGCAGCATTGCTGGCCTCCACCCACTAGATGGCAGATATTCCTTCCCAGCAGTTCCCTGAAATGTCTCCAGGCATTGCAAAATGTTTCCTAGGGGGCAAGGGTAGGAGAAGACAAGTTATCCTTGATTGGAGCAACTGCCTTGCTGGGTTTCTGCTCTACTGGGGAAAAGCTGAAACTGTTTACTCAGTAGGTGAAAAGTCATCACTTAAGCAATATCTAAAAATGCTATGTTTAATAAATTATAAAATATTATAATTGTTATGCTAGTAAATACAATGTTTATAAAACACCCAACATACAAGTTTTGTGATGCTATTGTAAGGATTTGGGGCTTAGTCTAGTAGGAAAGCGCTTCACTTGAGAAATTTTAAAATAGGGTCCTGATGATATTATATCTGTTTTAGAGAGGTATCCCTGATAACACTGTGGAGGACTGATCAAAGGAGGTTAAAATTGGTGACAAGATTAGTGGGCATTTAGAAAGAGAATTCAAGTTTTCCCCAGTACTGAAGCATATGGGCTGGATATATGTGTATATACTGGTTGCAACTAAGATCATTTTAATCAAGAAGTCATTCAGACATTCTCACCAGAAAAGTTAGGAGGCCAAAAATTATACATCTTCAAGACATAGAGGTTGGTTGTAGGATGTCACAGCATACAAAATGTAATACAAAGAAGCCTAATTTTTAATGTCTAGACTCCTATCACAATTTTTTTAAAATGTAACAATGTTATAAAAGAGCTATTTCTAGAAGAAGCTCAGCAATTACAGGGAGATAGATCATTTACCACCCAGAAATCTCCTCTTTCTGAGAGTTAAGCAACTCACTGACAAAACCATTTTGAAAGTTTCCAGAGAGAAACAGTAGATTGTTTAATTCAATTTTAGCAGTGGGTTCCTCTCCTACACCATACCTGCTTTAACAGAAGGCTTGACTCCTTAACATCCTAAGACTGAACTTCATCTACCAGTCTTGTACATTCACTTGCTGTTGCATTTTAGTGGATAAGAAATGGACAAGACTGCTACACAAATGAGTTTGTGGACTCCAGGGGACACCTAACTCAGCAATCTGTCCTGAAGAAAGAGAGCAGCAACTTTCTAGAAGCATCTATAGTCTTTCTGACCAAGGGTGGGCTAAAACTTCTATAATACTTTGTTTCCATTTTGAACTGGTAGTATTTATCAAACTAGGTGTTTATCAGCCATCAGCACATGACAGGCAAAAGTGTTGCCATGCTCTCATTAGTTTTCTATAGTGTGATTTTCCCACAAAGGACAATTTCTACACTTCCCTATCCTTTTTTTTTTTTTTTTGGGAAATTGGAGATATTGTTTTCCCTCTAGGCTTTGCTATCTTTTTCTCCAACCTGTAATCTTTTTTACTCTACCTTCCATAATTAGAAAATTGAACATTTATGATAAATTTGCTCTTAAATTAACTTGAATGTTCCCATATTGCAGTGTTTAATGTCTTGCTAAAAATCAGTTAAGTCCTTGAAAATTTCACTGCGTTTAAAGAAATAGTTTAAAAAAAATCTCCAACATTTTTGTCTAGAGTTGGATGTTTATAGAATGCCGTCTTCCTTCATACTACAAACTGTACGTACAAACAGGGAAGTATTATATGCAAAAACAAAATACTCAAACCCAAACAAATAACACACACAAATATAACACATCTCTCAGGTTTTGCTTTTGCTGTACTGATTTGTCACTTTTGATGGTTTTTAATGTAAGCCCACACCAGCTACTGATACCCTGCTGTTCAAACTATATAGTTCTTTTGATTCAGTGCCAGACAATCCTTCTCAATATAAAAGTCATGTCTATAATCCACTCCCTGACCACCCAAAGTGGTCTTTTGATCTTTCATAGCTATTTTATTGTACAATTCTAGTCTCTGGCTTCATAAAACACAAGTTTCATAACAGTTGTAATCACTAAGTCTATTTTTCTCATATACCAGGCCAAAGTTTTTAGGAACATGTTGCTTTTCTCACATTAACAGGCCTCCCCTCCCTTTCAACTCTCCCTACCAACTCCTTCCACATCATACCCTCAGGTGGGGAATATATTCGAAATTCAACCACAGTAGAGAAACCTCCTTGAGGAGAAAATAAGATTCATGCATGCATAGGGAGCAGGACAGATGGCATTTTCATGTTAGGATGATAGTGATGATAATGGAAATGATGATGATGATGCTATTACTAATGGGAAGAGCTAATAATAATTTATTGAGGGCTTACCAAACACCATGCCTAATACTAGGAGCCTTATATGCACTACATTACTGAATCTTCACAATTTCTGTATAATGCACTTTTATTATTCCCATTTTAGAGATGAGGAAAACAAGAGAAGTTATAAATCAGTGGTAGTTACATATAAAATAAGCACTATAAAATATTGTCTTGGGGCCCTCCCTGGTGGCGCAGCGGGTTAGGGCACAGCACTGAGAATCTGAAGCCACTTCCGCATGGGTTCGATTCCCGCCTGCCCCGGAGGAGACCACATGGCGCGGCAGACCTCTCCTGACCCGCCCACTGCTCCCCTCAGCAGTGTACTTCCACGATCTGCCTGTTCTGCTCCCCACTCTGTCTCTGGTGAAGCCTCTCGCCGCCCCTGAGCCTCTGGCCTGTACCCCAGTTCTGTATGAATAAATAAATAAATCTTTAAAAAAAAAAAAAAAGGCAGTATCACCCTTTAAAAAAAAAATATTGTCTTGGAAAATGGTCAAAGACAATAGCTAGTTTATTTATCACTAAGAATTTAATTGTTAATGATACAAGTCTTAAGTTTAGTGCTTCTCCTAGGTAATCCTTAATGTGGTTAAAGAAATGATTACTTTAGACACTCATTGAAACCTGCCAATATACAGGATTTCTTGGTTGACAAGATTAACACACGGGAAGTTAGAAAGTATAAAGGACACAAGTCCCTTACAGGATATTGAACCTAGCAGGGAAGAAACTTTACCCTCTTACTAATAGTATTTTAACTATTTAAAAAAACTAAAATTTTCTTACCAAGTATAATGAAATACTTTTAGATGTACTTAACATAAAGAGAAAAAAATCCTTAGTCCCATTTATGACTTTTTATTGAAATGCTTAGATTTTTGTTTTAAAAAATGTCACAGTCTATATTTTAAAGAATAGTGAAGCCTACATTTCATACACTACTTCCCTATAAGTGTAAGTTTATGTGTACTTTGAATTGCCTAAGAATGGATTTACCTAATACTTAAATTAGAAGAAAGCAACAGAGTATCTGATATAGGGCAGGAGAGACACTACACTTGCCAAGGCTCTGGCCAAATAGTTCACCAGTGACTGAGTTCTTCACCTGTGTGCACAATTGCCAAGACTTAGACAATTGCTCGGGCTTAGAAAATAACAAATGGATTTATTTAACAAGCCAGGGAAAGCAGGTTACTGAGGTCAATAATGGCCGTTTACTTTACCCAGTGTGTCCAGTACTGTCCAGTTTTGCACAAAGACCATTATAATGCATTGGCCTGCCACTGAGGGTGTGCAGCTCCTCTCCCAAACAACAGGCCATGTGTCTAAGAGTGTTTTCCTGCTGCTGTGGACACTCCGCAGCCAAAGTACAGGACAGGATCCCACTCACAAACACAACAAAGGAGACAGCAGTACATGCTCCTTGGGCTGCCAAAATGCCCAGTACTGCACCAGACAAACATACTCAAGATCGCAGCTTAAGTTCCCAAAGACCTGACAACCGGCCACACTCACGCATTTTAGCAAGACGCTGGCTCCAGGTTTCCTGACTTCTCCAGGCCACACTTCAGCAGTATCTGCTGTCAGGAGATCCCCTCCTCTCCAGGCTACACTTCAACTAGATTTGCCTGTCTCTGGGTCTCCCTTTCTCTCTGCCGGGCCTAACAAAACTTTTCCAAAATGACTCCTTGGACAAGACCTACTCAATGGCCTCTGCCATGTGGCCAGTGCCCACAGAGCACAGCCCCACGAAGTCCTCAAGGAGGTATCTAGGGCCCTCCTCCAGCACCCTGCCTGTGCCGCTGCAGCAGCCTCTAGTCCTGCATCTCAGCAGCCTCTAGTCCTGCATCTGGCGGCGCTTCCCTTGTGCGCCTGCGCGTATGCGCCCCTACTTCTGTCACGTGTCGGGAGCTCTCTCGCGCGCGCGCGCGGAGAGCCCCCGATACACTATATCGCGGCGCCACACCCCTTAGAACACCTCTCGGGGGCGCAAAATTTTTTTTTTTTTTTTACCAGCAAACCCCTCCAAGGGTCACCACCCATGTACACATGTACCACAATGTACAGTCTTCAGCTACCGGTATCATATCTGTTATTTTCACATGAATATTAACGAAAATTATTTTCTGAATGATGGCATAACAGAAACATTTAAATAGTTTTGAAAAAGTCTATGTCAAGGTTTGTAAATAACAACTCAGGGAAACTGCCCCTTGATTTTGATGTCAGAGAGGCTATGCTGTCTTGGAGCTGTTACTAGCTATAATTTGTGGGGCAAGTATAGTATTCAGGCAATGTGGTCCATCACTGTTGAAACTGTAAATATACTTTCATCCAAGTTCCCGTGATATATGGTGTTATATAGAGGTATAAAAATGAAAAGTTGTCTAATTATAGAGACTAAAGATCATTTCTTTTAGCCTTCAGTATGAAATGAGAAAAAAAGAAACACAGGTGTAGTTACTGACACAGCTTTATGTAGTATTTGTTGTTTGGATGAAAATTGAAGACAACCTAATGACCAACAGAAGGGAAGTTGTTAAGTAAGTGGTTGTATTAGTCAGAATTCACCAGAGAAACAGAGCCAATAGGATATAGATAGACTGATTTAGATAATAAGGAGGTTTATTATGGAAATTGGCTCAGATGATCATGGAGGCTCAGAAGTCCATTGAATTGCCAACTTCAAGCTGGAGAAACAGGAAAGCTGGTGATGTGATTTAGTCTAAGCAGAAGATCTGAGAACCAGGAGTATCAGGGGAACTGCTGGTGTATTTCCCAATCCAAGACAGAAGATCTGAGAACACTGGGGGGGGGGGGGGTTAGTGCTGGTGGGGCACTGGTGTAAGCCCTGGAGTTCCAAGGCCCAAGAGTCAGGAGTGCTGAAATCCAGAAGCAGGTGATGATAGATGCCTTGGTTTAAACAGAGAAAGAGAGAATTTGGCCTTCACTGGCCTTTTTGTTTGGATCTTCAACAAATTGGAGGGTGCTCACCCACAGTGGGGAGAGTGGGTGAGCTTCTTTACTTTACTCAATCCATTGATTCAAATGTTCATCTTTTCCAGAAGTGCCCTCATAGATCACACAAAGACAATGTTTTACCAGCGAGTTGGACATCTCTTAACCCAGTCAGAGTGACACATAACATTAACATTAACCATCCCAATAACACAGAATGTAGTCATTAAGATGACAATGTAGGAGAATAATGAAAATGGAGAAAAGCTTACAAGCAAATTCCTAACAGTGTATACAGTGAGATTCCATTTTAAAAAGTTTTATGTATGCACAGAAAAGTAATTAGAAAAGACATATTCTAAATGAACAATGATAAAATTAATATTAGCTATGGCTATCTTGGGTAGTAAAACAATAGCGATTTCTTATTTTTCCTTACCTTTTCTTAAAAAATACCCTACAAGAATATGTGTTTGATAATTAACAATAGCAAAAGTTACAAAAAGGAGGAGAGAGAGAAAGACAAAAAGAGAAACAAGGAGGGTAGAGAGGGGGGAAGGATAAAACATAGTAAAAAACTTTCAAATGAGGAGCACTGGAAACAAAATCCCAGCATACTCAGCAACCTAAATAGATTAATATGGAGAACAATATTGTGATTTAATTTTTGACTAGACAACTAAACTTTGTGGTTTGCCCTGTACTATAAATTTCTTAACCTGTATATTACTATGTTATGAAGTTATCTATGCCCCTTATAATTGTTTTCCCTAAATCATCATGGTGGTTGGAAATTTAGGGGGACTACACTTGAACAGAGAAATTAAATATTGTATGAAAATAAACAACAATGTAAGCAAACAAAAAATGTTTAATAAAAATAACTAATCACTACAGCCAGATGTCTCCATAACAGGCATCATTTTTGAAATCATGTTCACAAATTATAAACTAGTAGAAATACTAAATTCATTCCTGAGCCAACTTACTCCTAGAGTATAATACAAAAACAAATATAATACAAGTGTGGTGTTTAGGGTGATTAAATCATACAAAAAACTGCAATTAGTTATTTTGCTTGAATCTCAGAAAATTTTAGTTTGTTATAAATTGTAAAAATGAGCATTTTTAACTATATAGAAATTATGTTGGGATTAAAATGTAAAAACTGTTATAATGTCACTTTCTCTGACATTAATATGCTTGGGTGACTGAGGATTATAATGTAGATGTGGAGTGTCATTCAAAAAGGATAAATTTTGTTGGCATGAGGAGGCTATGAGGACGGCACCCAGATTGCTTATATAACTTGTGTGACCCAGTACAAAATAAAACTGTAGAATACTTGTTCAAAATGTATTAAAAATATGGTGATGGCACATGGGTGAAATGGTGGTGGGAAGTCCATGGGGATTATAACTGAGATGAAAAAATGTACAAAATGAAAAAAGATTTTAAAAAAGGACTATCAAAAATGTCATAAGAAAGCATTAAATCAAGAACAGAGCTGTAAGCAAGGGTGCCTGTGTGGTGTACAATTTGTATACCAATGAAGCCAGTGTATCGTACTGGTCTGATCTGTCACCATTTGACCAATCCAGTCACTTTTTCTCTTAGGTTTCTCATTTTAAAAATTCAGAGGATTTCAGGGTGGGGGACACTCTGTGTGACAGTGATCTAACTCTTAATAGTGAAATATTTTGGGATCACATCACAGTTCATGGCTGTGTCTGGTATTATTTGAGAGCAAGAATCAGTGAACTTTTCCTGCAAATAGCCAGAGAAGAAATATTTTTAGCCTTATGTGCCTATGGCCTCTGATAAGAGGCCAACTACTCAGTTCTGTTGTACAAAAGCAGCCAAAGACAGGTATAAATGAAGGAGCATGACTGTTTTCAACAAAACTAATTATGGACACTATATATGAATTCATAAAATTTTCATGTCTTCAAAGGAAGACAAAATAGTCTTACTTTGATTCCCCCCCTCCCCAATCATATGGAAATTAGCTCATGGTCCATACAGAAAAAGGTGGAAGACAGGGTTTCACTTTCCATTATGAGTGTGATGACTTACTTTGTTCTAAATCCAAGGAGGCATCACTTGGCATTCCTGTCCTCCATGATTCTTACTCTTTCAATGTTCATCACATTCTTTTTCAGTATAGATGGACTTTCTCCATATGATCAGGTAGGTGGAGGTAAGATAAAATGTGAGATCAAAAAGAACTCCAGTTCTTGCTTTAACACTCCAATTTGGTTACTTTTGAGGAAAGAGTGCTCTGCTGTGTTCCAGTACCTGCAAATATAATGCTATCTGACTGTGCTGATATGTTTATCTTAGGTCAAGCACTATGAATAAATGGATGGGACATTCTGATTATCCTGAATATCCACAAAGTTCTGTGGCCATGCACTCCTGTGGCAGTGATAGAGTGGATCCTGTAAATTTATCATTCCCACTGGAATCACATGAATTCCCAAGACCCCTTTTTCCCTTTAAAATTATCATTCCCAAAAAAGCTTGAAATCACTCTTCATTTTTCAGACCCAATGGCTTCCTCTTTTTGTTACTCTTCAACCCACTGAAATCTGGCCTGCATTCCTTCCCTGTCACTAAGGAGGTTTGTTTGGACACTGAAAACCACCAGATCATCACATCTCTGTCTTAAATTCTTCTATCCTCTGCTGCATTCTCAATAGGCAAACACACCTTCCAGACTGAGGTCTCATTTCTTGGCTTTTATAATTTTATAATGATAGTGCCTTGTAGTTTCTGACAACTACATTATCTCTCCTAATCCTTACAGCAAATATGAATATAGAAAGGACAGATGCTTTGTCCCATGTTTAAGATAAAACTGACATTCAGAAATGTTGGGTGACTTGCTCTAGTTCCTTGATATTTGACAGAGCTAGAACTTGAATGTTGTTACTTGACAATAAATCAAGACTTTTTGCCCAATGTATATGGTGATAACATAAAATACTTTTCCTCTAATTTTTCTTTCTCAATCTCTTTGAGTAGGGCCTGTTCTTTTTCTGTTGAACATGCAAGTGGCCACCCAGCATCACTACATTCTCTACCCTCCTTTCTTGAGAGGACCCTTAGAAAGTTTTCACTATCCTGTTGTTAATATAAGCCATTGGGCCCTCCCTGGTGGGTTAAAACACAGCACTAAGAAGCTAAAGCCACTTCCGCATGAGTTTGAGCCTGGTCCCGGAGGTGATCCACATGGTGCAGCAGACCTCTCCAGACCCGCCCGTTGCTCCCCTCAGCAGTGTACTTCATCAGTTGGCCTGTTCTGCTCCCCAGTCTGTCTCTGGTGAACCCTCTCACAGCCCCTGCACCTCTGGCCTATGCCCTAGTTCTGTATGCATAAATAAATAAATCCTTAAAAAAAAAATATATATATATATATAAGTCATCACTCACTCACTTAGCTTAGCACTTCTTTTAATGTCCCTATGTCTTTAATCATTCCATGCCTGATGGGTTTTACTCCCAGATACACAGCATCTCTGGCACCTATCTTAGCCTTTCTTTCTGACCACAATGCTGTGTACACAGTGATAAATGTTTTTTCATTAAAATGCAAATGAACTTAAAAAATTACGTGCATCAAAAGAAACTACAGCAAAGTGAAAAGGCAGCTCACATCATGGAAGAACACATTTGCAAATCATATACTTGATATAGGATTAATATCCAGAATATCTAAAGAGCTCCTACTATTGTACAATAACAAAAAAAAAAAAACAACCTCAATTCAAAATAGACATTTTGTCTAAGATACATAGATGATGAATGAGTATATAAAAAGATGCTCAACATCCCTAATGGTTAGGGAAATGCAAATCAAAACCACACTGAGACAATACTTTCTACTCATCTGGATGACTATTATTTAAAAACAATAATAATCCGAAAATGAAAATTACAGCTATTGATAAAGATTTGGAGAAATTGGAAACCTTGTGTATTGCCAGTGAGCATGTAAAATAGCAGCTGTAGAAAACATTATGTGGGTTCCTCAAGAAATTAAGCCCAGAATTACCATATGATTCAACTTCACCTCTGGGAATATATCTAAAAGAACTAAAAGCAGAATCTAAGTAGATATTTGCACGATGATGTTCATAGCAGCATTATTCACAATAGTCAAACAGTAGAAATAACCTCAATGTCCATCGACAGATGAATGGATAAATAAAATGTGGTATATACATATAACAGACTATTATGTAGCCTTAAAGGGGAATGAAATTCTGATACCTGCTATAAGATTAATTTTGAAGGCATAATTGATAAATTAATAAACCATGCACAAAAAGATAAATACCATTATTTTTTCATTTCTAGAAGGCAGATTTATTGAAATAAACTACAAAGGAGCAGGAGGTCTTGAGAAGGAGCTTTTGAGGCTTTCTTTTATGTTTTGTGGGCTTTCTCATTTGGGGGGCCAGTGTGCACTAGTTATCTGCTGGGATGTCTGGTCTCAGGCTCTGGTCTTTGACAAAGAAACATGTGGCCTCTGCTTCTGCATTCCTGCAGCTCTGCTGGCTTCCCCCCCCCCCACCCCATCCTTGGGCATTCTTAGCCCTTGCCCCTCAGGCAACCTTATCAATTCTTTTATCTATTCAAGCCTCTAAAACCTGTCTGTGGGGCAAGGAATGGGGCCTCAGTTTTTAACCTTATTAAATGGTACTTGACTGTAATGCCACAGAATTGCTCACTTAAAAATAGTTGTCATGGTAAATTTTAGGATATGTATAGTTCACTATAATGAAAAGAGATATAACTAATCAAATTACATTCCTGTTCTGTGCAGTCTTTCATAGCAGTGGTATAAGTTAAGGGGTAATTTTCTCATTGCTGTGATGGACACCAAAAGGATGAAGAAGCCCTGCCTTAACCTAGCCTTAGGAGTTTGACTTTGGGTCCATTATGCATTTCTTTGAGTTCTCTCCCTAGCTCTAGAACCAGCATGATTAAGAATAGCAACAACCAGGGCCCTCCCTGGTGGTGCAAGGGGTCAAAGCACAGCTCTCTGTTGCTATTGCAGCCACTGCAGCAAGAGTTCTATTCCCCACCAGAAAGGTGACCCACATGGTGTGGCAGGCCTCTCTTGACCCACCTGCTGCTCCTTTCTGCAGTGTATTTCAGTAGATCTGCCTGTCCAGCTCCCCACTCTGTCTCTGGTGAATCCTCTTACCTCCCCCCACCCCCACATCTCTGGCCTATACCCCAGTTCTGTATGTATAAATAAATCTTTTTTTAAAAAAGGAACTTAATAAATTGAATAAAACAACCCTTTGGGGTAGTTTTGAGGTTGAGATAGGACGCAGAATGCTTAGAAAAAGTGTCTGAACTACAGCAAGCTATCAGTAAGTTGAAGCGATTCGTTTTATTTCATTTTACATATTTTACTGATGCTATATAATAAGGAAAATTTATGGAATTTCTCAATGAGTCTTTGCCTCCCAGGCTATTACTTGGAATGGTTTTTCTGTGCAAGCATCCATTCTCATAGATGTACAGAGTCTTAATATCTTCAGTTTGCTTTAGCCTCACTCCCATCGTCTGCCTAATGAACTCAGACCTACAAAGGATGAGTGAACAAGACAGGTGAGGCTTGTCAGTGTTCTTGGCAGAGATCCATGGCATGGTTATAACTTAGCAGCCATTTTCATACTGCACTTTTTTGCCTCACACTGCAGTGCTGGTCTTCATATGTCTAGCATGGGGTGGGTTAATGATATTTGGGGTGTGCTTTATGATATTATTAAGTCAGGCGTTATTTAAGTAGGAGAGATGTGTCTTAATGCCCATTTAAGAGGCTGTTTGTTGACTTGCTAACAATTCCACAGAGCATGTCTCTGAGGGTAGAACTATGTGCCATGTTTGTCCTCAGAGAAGCACCACAGTCCCAGCAACATGGGTAGAAAGCAGGCCCTTTCAGTTTCATTAAACAGTGCAAATTCAAGGAGGAAAAATGCTTTGTTATGATATAGTAATAAAGTAGAAAATCTTGTCTTAAAAATGAAGAACCGGCCCTCCCTGATGGCACAGCAGGTTAAAGCACAGCACTAAGAAGCTAAAGCCATTTCAGCATCAGTTCGATCCCCAGCCTCGGAGGTGACCCACATAGTGCGGCAGACCTCTCGCTGCTCCCCTCAGCAGTGTACTTTGTCATTTGGCATGTTCTACTCCCCACTCTGTCTCTGGTGAATCCTCTCACCACTTCTGCATCTCTGGTCTGTACCCCAGTTCTGTATGCATAAATAAATAAATCTTTTTTAAAAATAGAGAACATGTTGCTTTGCCTTTACTCATTAGGAATTTGGTCAAAATGAACCATTCTGAAATGAGTTAGCCTTTGTGATATCTGTGAAGTACAAGGTTAAAATGTAAATGAATTAGATAAATAAGATAGGTCACATAAATGTTTAACTTTATATTGTGAATCCTATATTCTAAGTATTAACCAGACCAGTTTCTAAGAAATCTCCAAAATCCTTTACTGGAGTCCAATTATCTATTCTTCTCTACCCTCTATGATTCCTCACTCTCCAGTTTGTTTTCATCTATGCTATTTTGTCATGTGCCTTTGTCCTTTGGGTAGGAAAGCCTGTTCCTTTCTCCACTCATGCCAATCAGTTCATAGAATACTGATAGTATACTAAGTCTGTATCTGTGACTATATTAGAAGCTGGAGACTCAGAGAAATGAGGCATGGAGTCAGTAGGTGACTGCTGGGTATAAGTGCATGATATTGGTATTAGATGGATATGGCTATGAGTCCTGGATCTATTATTTTTTTTTTAAAGATTTATTTATTTATTCATACAGAACTGGGGTACAGGCCAGAGATGCGGAGGGTGAGAGGATTCACCAGAGACAGAGTGGGGAGCAGAACAGGCAGATCGGTGAAGTACACTGCTGAGGGGAGCAGCGGGCGGGTCAGGAGAGGTCTGCCACGCCATGTGGATCTCCTCCGGGGCAGACGGGATCGAACTCATGCGGAAGTGGCTTAAGCTTCTTAGTGCAGTGCTTTAACCCGCTGCGCCACCAGGGAGGGCCTCTGGATCTATTATTTAATGGCTAAGTCACTCAGCAAATTTCCTAATCTCTGTGAGTCATAGATTTCTGAAGTATAAAATGCAGAAAATTATAATATCTCCCCCAAGGAATTGTTATAGGGACCAAATGTTAGAGTATATCTATTAAGCAGATATTTCCAGTTCCAAGAGGGAAAGAAGAACCCAATGTATCATAAAGTAAAAGAGGTTATAAACGGCTCACATAACTACAAAGTCTAGAAGTAGATTTCAGGTATAGCTGGATCCAGAGAACTCAAGGTTCAAGACTTAGCCTTTTTGTTGTTGTTGTTGTTGCAAGGTTTTATTCTCTTCTGTGCTGGCTTCATTTTCAAGCAGAATCTCCAGGATTACCTGGTTATCCTTATAACTACTAACCACAGCAGATGAAAGACTGTCTCCCTCTCAAGAGCTCCAACAATACTAAAACTAGTTCTCATTGACCCAACTAATCTGGGTCATTTCTGACCAATGACCACAACCAGGAAGATGGGATATTTTGACAAGCCCAGCCTGGGGTACATGCCCACTCACAGAAATCAAACTATGTGTATGTGTGTGTGTGTGTGTGTGTGTGTGATATCGATGTATGTAGATCTGGGAAGTAGGTAGAGTCCACAGAGTAAAACCCATTTTCAAAGTACATACTATTTTCAAAAAGAAGGGAAATTCACATCGATACTGCCAGAGCAAGTTTGCCAAGATACTGGTCTATTGGAATGTTTGCTATTATAATTATTAATTTGAAAATGCTTAAAATTAAGATAAATTAAAATGAAACCATGACATGGTGATCTGTTGAAAAATCTGCAAATGATTAAAATAAAAATAAAATAATAAATGGGCAAGTTTCTCTTTGCAGTGGGTAGAGTGAACAATACATTAGAAGGGAAACATATCAATAGCAGTTGGAGAAGACACAGAATAAGTGACTGGAAATGTCTGAAGGATTATTTACCTCTTGACAGTTATGAAAGTATCACTAAATGATATTATAGACTGTCAACAAAGGCTCATAATAATGCCTTTTTAAAAAATGAAATATGTGCTTTTACAATGCTGGAGCAATCTCACCATTTTAGAAAGACTTGATCTGCTAATTGGTAGGCTACCTAAGAAATTAATTGGCTCACTAAGAAAATCAGATTTATGATGTCCTCTTGTGTTCCTCTACACACAAGTGGGCATGCTGTAAACAGCTCAGTAAATACTTGTTGATTAATATGGGTGAAAAGAAGTAATTAGTGTACATTTACAAATGAGTCTCATTTACCAATTGAAAGTAGCCTAACATCACGCTTAGTAAGTTCTAGTTTTTTGTTTTTTTTTTATTTCAGATGTATGTTCTAAACATTTATTCCATTTCCTGTTCATATTTTTCTAATTTAGATTGGCTTTATCCTCACTAATCTAAATTAGTGCCATTTTCTAGTGTTAGAAACTCTTGAATACTTATTTTTCCATTCCCTATTACTTAAAAATCGTTTTTTAACGTGTACTTTCTAAAAATGTGATTATGTCTAGCCCTTCTATTTTAAGCTCAGGTATCTTTAAAAAAGACCAAAATAAAGATAAATATCTTGTATATAAACCCTTAAAGGCAGACACCTCAATTTCAGAATTCATTCTGTTTACAGCTAAAAAAATCAGTATCGAATTCTCACTATTTATAATCCTATTATGTCCCTAAGACACTGAATTATGTAATGCTTGAGGCTGATTGATGTTTTTTTTCCATTAATGCAGGAAAATTAGTATCTCAGTTTCTGAAAAATATGTTTCAGGATCTACTTCATTTAGGAAGATCACATGATAAATAGAAAGTATAGAGTTTCTACTAAAATCCTTGTATTTTTGATGTGAACTTTTAATAAGTTCAGTCCATTGTTTTCCATCATTCATACCTTAAGGAAAAGGTTCTGCTTGATTTATAATGTACAAGTTCATTATTTTCCTAAGTTATAATCAATACCTACAAGGTACTCTGGTTAATTAGGGAATAGTTTATCATTTGCTTTTACATTTAAGAATCCTTAATCCTTTTTTTCTGTGTACTTCTAGAAACTATTGAAAATTCTAAAGATTCTCATTCTCTTAGGTGCTAATTGAAAATTCTAAAAATTCTCATTCTCTTAGGTGCTAATTCTTTCTTCCTTTCTTTTATATTGAGATAACATTGGTGTACAGCATTGTATATGTTTTAGGAATACAAGTTTACACCTCTTCATCATTCTTTCTTTTCTATCTGACTCAAAGCCCCACTTTACTGCCTGAAAAAAAAATTTTTTTTTTCTTAACCAGCATCTCCTGTTACTATCCTTCCTGCCCATGACTACACTTTATGGTATTAGGAGTTCACTGAAGGGATGAATCAAACATTTATTGGCTCAATTTGATCACCAAGAAAATATCTTAATGATATCTATATCATACCATCTGGAGCAGTTGTGTAAAGGAAATACAACTTTTACATCCATATGCACATTTAAGTATGCTATTAATTTTTTTTTTAACTAACCAAGCTGTTTATCTAGGGAATCCACATATCCACAATGTGTTCAAAAAATAAAGAAGTCTTAAGTCATGCCTGGCATAATTTATGATCTCTCAGGTGATTAAGCAAAATCTTTAAACATTTTTTAAAGAGTAAAACTATCTCTGGGAAAGAGTAGATAAGATATACCAGTTGGGCCACTCCTGACTGCAACATTATGTGAATGGTAAAGATGGTGTTATGGTCACTTGAATGTATATGAGTGTTTTAAAAATTGAATTAGCAAAGTATCTCTAAAGTATTCAGCGGTGACATTGTTATTTCTAAAAATTGCTATTCACTGCATGCAACATCATCTTCTCTTTACTACTCAGGAGAGAATAAGATACTAAGTCTGAGAAATATTTTGACTATTTCTACATTTATGTCACTTCCATTCTGGACCTTCTGCATGGAAAGAGTATTTATGTTAAAGAGATTATAGAAGCATCACAACTGTATTGGTGGGGAAGGTAACATTAAGGCCTCTCCACATGGTGATCGGGCATTATCTGTTGGTAACTACATTACAGTTTTTATAGACACCTAAAAACAGCAGTTAGTTCTACTGTCCATGTAATACCAGCGGGTGATTCCTTTCCAGATGAGTAAGTTGTCTACATTTTGGGGAACAGTTTTACTGGTTATAGAAACCATAGAGATGAAGCAGCAGCTACTATAATCAATACTGTCTTAGTTTTAGCTGATGATGTTATCTGGACACAATCCTGTTACTACTCTTTATTGTCTAAAATGAATAGTTTGTACACTCAAATGCTATGCAAGCTAGAATGTAAGGAGGATGTGAAACTAAGAGTGGACTGGTGTAAATGTGCTCAGAAACACAAAGGAAAATAAAATTAAGAATCAGTCAAAGAAGTTTGGTTATGTGAGTTAAACTGTATGGCTATTTTCAGTCTCATGGATTTTCAAAAACAGCTTTACTAGATATATTTTACAAACCACAAGAACTGCTTATATGAAATTTAATGATTTTCGACCATCACAACTATCTAACTTTCAGCCATTTTTATCACTCCCAAAAGAAATGACCATTTGCAGTTATTGTTTCTATCTCTACCCTCAGGCAATCATTAATCTACTTTCTGTTTCTATATATATCTATAGAATTACCATTTGTGCATATTTCACATAAATGGAATCATGTAATATGTGGGCTTTTGTGGTGTTTCTGTCACTCAGCTTAAATTTTTTTTCGCTCACTGTAACATTTATCAACACTTAATTCATGTTTATAGTATTCCATCATATATATGCCACCCTCATCAGCTGACATTCCATTTAGGGCTACTGTGAATAATGCTGTTATAAACATTTGTGTACAAGTGATGGCGTGAACAGATGTTTTCAGTTCTCTTGGTTGGATACCTAAGAGTAATTTTGCTATGTTATGTGGCAAACTTATATTTAACATTTTGAGAAACTTTCAAGCTGTTTTTCTAAGCGGCAGCACCATTTTTTTTTCTAACCAGCAAAGTATAAGGGGTCTGGTTTTGTTAATATATGTATTTTTTATTACAAATATCCTTGTCTGTGTGACTTGTTATCTCATCCCAGCTAAGTGGGTATTCATTTGCATCTATATCATTCAAGCATTCATCAAATTACTGCTAAATATTTACTAAGTACCAGCTCCTATACTAGCTTCAAAGTACAAAAAAGAACAAAGCAACACCTCTTCCTCTAAGAAGTTAATAGGCTATTGGAAGTAGGAAAGCACTAGGTATGTGTCATTGTCCTACTATTGCATCTTTCTAAGTAATAAACTCCTCCTTCCTTGCCCATAGCCACTTCAGGTGGGACTGGAGATGAACACCTCACTCAATCATTGAGCACCTATCATTGACTTCTAAGGCATCATCATAAGTTAGATAAATTTGGCAGCTCAGATACTCTTCCAGAAAGGTTGCCCTGGAAGCTGGATCATAGAGTAGGCAAGTTTTGCCATCTGGGGTCTGAGAATTTCACTGCTGACTTCTATGTACAATGACTAGGATAGGAAGCCAAGTGAGAGGAAGAGGCAAGAGTTCATCCTGCATGCAGAAATGAGAAATGCTATCTAGAGAAATCCTGGATGTTCTGTTCCCATGCTCTGGTTTGGATAATGTTGAGCTAATCTTGGTTTCCTTTTCATTGAGGTAGCACTACAATTAACCCCTGGGGAAGGGGGGGGCATCTAGCCAGGGGCAGAGCATTTCTATACAATTTACCCTCACCTCCATTTTTACTTGAGCAACTCTGCTACTTTAAATTTTGCAGTTTATAAACAAGAATTTTGAGACAGTAGAACATCAACCCACTGTGAGAATTCTCATGTTTTTAGGTCTTATAAACAGGACTTTTTAACCCACCATTACCCCATTTTTTATTTCTGACAACTGACCCAGACTAGTGTTTAATGTTCCATGCTAATAAGGGTGAACAGTGACATGTGTAAGCCAGATTGCCAGACATCTCTTCCTCCTCCTCTCAGCTACAATAGTTCACTTTGTAAAGACTGAAAAAGAAATTGTATCTTCTCAATACATCACTATTATTCATCTGAAATGCAATTGTTGACTGGTTCACTTTGTAAAGACTGAAAAAGAAATTGTATCTTCTCAATACATCACTATTATTCATCTGAAATGCAATTGTTGACTGTTAGCCCAAGACACTGTCCAATTGCACTGAAAAATTGAGGGAACAAGAGGTCCCTGCCCTCAGCGAGCTTTCCCCCTGGTGATGGCCTAGAGTCACAGTGAGTAACATGAGTAGATTAAAAATATATGTGGGTAGCTGGCAAAATGGATACAAGCACAGGGATGATATTGTTGTGCCTTATAGGTACATGGCGCTGTTATTTCCCTTGAGAATCAGGGTGCAGTGAAGATCATTGCCTCAGAGTTGACACAAAGTCAGCCTTCTCCCCAAGGTCTGACACATAAACTATGGTAAAAATGAGCAAAAGCAAGTCACCTATAGCAACCAAACAGAAGAATTTAACTGAAAGTAATAAATCCTCAAAATGGTGGCCCTGTAGAGGAAACAAAAAACCTTCCAAGTTTCTAGAGTGATTAGAAAGGTGGGGAGAGGGGCCTGGGTCTAAACCCTAATCCTGTCTGACTCCCCAGAAGTTGGTGGGTTCAAAACATCCAAGACTTCTCAAGCATGTCTCAATCCAGACATGGCAACCAGGATCTTGCTTTCTTTACCTATGCTGTGCTCCCAACCAAAAGGCTTTGGAAAGGGCACTGTGAAAACAGGTGAAGTGATGTGACTGCCATTAGCATCCACAATTGGATGTGAGAAGTAACTGGAAGTTTGAATGCATCTACTTTTGGGGTGGATCATGTTCTTCCAAGGCTGTGGTGGCTTTTTATGCCACTAGCCTCTGTGGCAGCCATGTCCATTCTAATGCAAAAATCTCTTGGGAGCACAGGTGGGGGTCAGGCTTGCCTGATTGTGGACACCTGGAGTGTGGGGGGGCACACCTGAGCCTAAAAGTGAGGAAAAAAGCAGTGGCTATGAGAGGACAACTAGTATGAGAAGGACCACTCTGAGGCAAGACCATGAGACAACACCAAGCTGAGAATGCCAGAGACAGGCCAGAGAAAGAGCATAAAGAGGGCCCTCCTCGGTGGGGCAGCGGGTTAGGACACAGTAATGTAGGCTGGCCACAGCTGCTTCAGTATGTGTTCGATCCCTGCCCTGGAAGTGACCCACATGGCACAAAAGACTTCTCCTGGCCAGGCCTCCCCTCAGCAGTGCACTTCATCAGTCCACCTGTCCTGCTCCACACTCTATGTCTGTGAGGGCTCTCACTGCCCTGGCATCTCTGGCTTGTACTCCAGTTCTGTATGTATAACTAACTAAATCTTTAAAAAAAGAAAAAAGAAAAAAAGAAAGAAAGAAAGAAAGAAAAAAGAAAGTGCATAAAGATTTGCAGGTGGCTGGGAGTTGGTGGGGTAGACTCACTTGTCTCCTGAGACTCCTGGTCAGCCCCCCTGTTTCTTTCGTTGACCCCTGCATCTTTTTTCATTAGCAGTAGCTACTGTAAAGTGGAGTCAGGTAATTTAACCACTGCACAGCTCAGGGATTCCAATGGGAATGTTACCTTAGCTCCACAGGTGTCCAGGGAAAATGAAGAGCCTAGAGTGTCTCCACCTGGCACCTTGAGGCTATAGCCTAGAAGGGAAAGTTTTGAAAGCTAAAAGGTCGGTTGGTAAGGGAGAGATTCATAATAATTCTAGGACAGTGGAAAATTGACACAGCTTTCATCAAGAGAAACAGAATACCAGGGAAGAATTGTGCAGGACTGTGTCCATCCTTTCGGGGCCATCATGTACTTCATTCCCATTATGCCAGGCCTCTATGTTGAGGGTAAGTGGGGACATGCACAGGTTAGCATTCAGCGGAACAGACTTCCACTCCCAGCTGGGTGACCTACTTTGTGAAACGGGACAGGCAGAGTAACAATGATCCTTAAGATCATTTAAACACTAAAAAAAATTTTACACTGCAGTGATTGTTCCTTCAGCCCTAATCAAAGATCATATCAATTTACTCTTGAGGTTAGTTTCTAGCAAAGAAGATTCCAGAGTCATTTCAGCAATAACTTTAGCACCTGTTCACACCACACTTAAAGAACTGAAACCTGAACTTCTGAACTGGCTGACCTGTTTGACATGAGGTGGGAGGAAAGTTGTTAGTAAATGAGGCTCTTACTCTTTGCTGTGTTACTCAAATCACCACAAATGAATGGAATTGTAGTCTTTGGGCAACGGGCAATTTAGTGAGTTCTTTATAGCAAATTTGGCTCCTACCAGCGAACTATCACTTTAAAAACACTCTGGAGCAATTACACACTCAGTAACCCCTTATTAAGTAGCGATTTTATCTAACCTTACTGTTTCCTTCTGAGTGTGAGAATGAAGAGAGGCACGAATTAAAACACAAGGAGAAGTTCCATATGCTCTCTCCTAGGATGGTGGGTAGAGTGGCAGGGCAGCATGAAATATGTGCTGGAGAGGCAGAAGCTGGGGGAGGGGAATTTTGGTTAACACCTCCTACTCTTCCACAGCCCACGCTTCAAATCAGTCCGGTTTCCCAGTGCTGTCAGAGAAATGGGGAGGTGTGGGAAGGAAAGAACGACTTGCTGGCACCGTCCCCATTTCAAGTGGGAAGTGAACATATAGCATCAATCTTGTTTCAGAGTTGCAAGAATGGGGAGGGTGTTAGCTGAGGTTAGAAACAAATGAGGAACAGCATAGGACAGTCTCTGGAGAAAGGGGGCCAGCGGTGATCTCTCTACTCTCATTTTGTCTTAATTCTGATGGTAAGATTTAAAACTCTTCTGAACAGACCTAAATTTATGACATACATGTGTAATAGGTGCTGAAGCCAGTTCATATGGGTAAGAAGGGTAGGAAAATGTATCCAGAAGTAGAAGACCCCAGAATACTGTATAATTATAACAGATTACCTAATTAGAAATTTATTTTCCCCTCTTTTTGCCCTTCTGTTATCTGTATTTTCGCTGGACAATGAAAAAAGTCATTAAAAAAAAAAAAAGACTATCTGCGCAATCTTCCCTTTTCCTTAATTCTGGAATTTTGCCACCATATGCTCTGTCTTTATTTCAAGATCTGTTATCAATAATCATGATACCTAATAATTGGTCTTTTTTTTTTTTAATTTAGTGGTAGAATCTTGGCAGGGGCAAAACTAAATTTCTTCTGTCTTTCATCTTTGGAACTATAATCTGCCTTCTATCATATACTCATATATTCTATGAGTATACTACTATATACTTGTATACTAAACTATATATGGTATGCTATCATATACTCATATGCTATGCCTCATAGATACTCAGTTTCCATTCAACATAACACACCAATCTCTGGAGAAATGTATAGCAAAGAGACTCCTGCCTGTGTCTTCTCAACAAGTAAAAGAGTAATGTCCACTTGTAATACAGGATCAAGCCACTTCCACCCCCACTGAGAGCTTCCTCCACTTTCCATAGTTCTGTCCCTTTTTCTGAGTTATAAAATAAGTAATTCTAGCATGTGCTTTACATTTTATAAATCACAGAGGCAAATATTTCACTTTGTATCATTATTCACCCTGTATCATCCCACACCCTCTGAGCAACCCTGTGTGTTTCTGCCCAACCCTGTGCCACCTTAGCATTGAGACCCAAGGTAGTTTCTTATGGAATATCTACTGAATGAACTACTGAAAATAAAAAACAAAGCCAATGTGTAAATAGTTATGCTAAAAATTATCATAATTCTCCAATGAAAGTGGACTTTTAAATGTTGTCTTCCTTTAAAATTGCTGCAGGTTTCAGATGTTTTTTTTTTTTTTTTTGGTGGGCAATCCCCTCACAGAGGAGAGTTCACTAGTGATAACTGTTATTTGCCTTGAGCATCCCTTGGACTGTACAGCCTTTTGTGCTCAGCAGACCAGTTAAAAACAGAGTTGTTGACAGACCAAAGTATAAATTAAAGGTCTCAGATACATCATTAGACATATGGTCTCCTAGGAATTGCGATCTTCCTGTAGTAGGTGGAATTTGTAACACCCTGGCCTCTACGACCATATGGTTGTATTTAGAGATGCCAGCAGAAATAAATACTTGACTTCTAGTGTAAAATTCTTTTTCTCTGGGCCTCCTACACGCCACAGAGAATTTTCCTATGCAAAATTTAAAAGTATAACGTTGATATTTGATTTAAATTATTCAATGATTTGTTAGTGATAATTTTACTCTTTGTAAGTACCACCCCAGCTAAGGATCATTGAGTCTAGGCTAACCCTTGAGGTGGATAAGGGTGTGATCTGTACTAACATTACTCTGGACTCTTAGACAGAGTTGATCAGAGTGAGCTGATTTCTCACCTTGTGTTATCAAGTAGGCATTCCAGGTTTCATAAGTCCTGCCCTAAATAGAAATGCAACAAAAAGAAATTCTACTAGTAACAAGCAATTGGAAGTTAAAATGAGAAAAGTAATGCTATATACAACAGCATCAGAAAAATGAAATGCTTATGGGTAAATTTAACAAATGATGTTTAGGATTTAAATACAGGAAGCTATTAAATATTCTTCACAGAAACTAAGGACACATGAAAAATGAAGATATATTCATGGATTGAAAACCGTATTATTACATTATTGGTTACCCCCCAAAAATAGACTGAAGAGACTGTGTAATACCAAACAAAACTCATACTAACTTTTAAGGATGTTTAAAAGCTTTGAAAAACAAGAGAGTTGAATGACTGATGTTACCAGGTATTAAGACTTACTGTAAAGCCATGACAATCCATACAGTATGGGTATGGTTTTGGTACCAAGACAGACAAGTAGATCAATGGAAGAGAATACAGAGCCCAGTAATATACCTGCATATTTTATCAATAACTTTTTTTTTCTAACCAATGGCCATTCAAAAGGCAATTCAATGGAGCCAGACTATATTTCCCAACAAATTCCAAAGAATTGTGTTAAAACTATTATTTATCTACATACAACAAAATGAAACTCAATCTATACCTTAAACTGTATTCAAAAATTGCCTGCAAATGATCCATAGACTTAACTGCAGAAGGCAAAACTATAAAATTTCTATGAGAAAAACAGGAGGAAATCTTTGTGACTGAATCAGGTAAATGTAGATATAACATCAAGTGAACAAATCATAATAAAATTAATAAACTGTACTTTCTTAAAATTAAAATTTCTATTAAAAAATGAAGAGAATGAGAAGGTAAATTGCAGACTGGGAAAAATTATTTGTAAATCACATATATGGGGAAGAAATGATATCCAGAATATAATAAGGATTTTCAAAGCACCGTAAGAAAAATGACCTAATTTAAAAAATGGGCAAGAAATTTGAACAGATACCAGCTTCACTAAAGAAGGCATAAGAATGGCAAGTAAGTACATTAAAAGATATCTGACAATATAATTTACTAGAGAAATGCAAATTAAAACCACAAGTAAATATCTGACACCAAAAGCAAAGCAACAAAAGCAAAAATAAACAAGTTAGATACATCAAATTAGAAGCTTCTACACAACAAATAAAATTACCAACAAAATGAAAAGGCCAATTACAGAGTGGGAGAAAATATTTCCAAATCATTTATCTGATAGGGGGTTCATATTCAGAACATATAAAGAACTCATTCAAATTAATAGCAAAAAACATACACCCCCAATAAAAAATGGGCAGAAGATCTGAACAGAAAATTTTCCAAAGATGACATGCAGAGGGTTAGTAGGTACTTGTAAAGATGCTCAACATCAGTAATCATTAGGGAAATGCAAATCAAAACACAGTGGAACATCACCTCAGACCTAGTAAAAAGACTATTACGGTGGGGTACTGGAAAAAATGGGTGAAAGGGGTCAAAAGTTATAAACTTCCAGTTGCTAAATAAATAAGTCATGGAATGTATTGTACAACAGGACAGCCATTGTTTAAATACTGTGTTGTATATTTGAAAGTGCTAAGATAAAAATCTTATATGCAAATATTGAAACATTTTGTTATGCACCTATAACTATGTAAGGCCATGTGTCAATTATGTCTCAACAAAACAAATAAAACAAAGCAAATCACATAACTTGAATGGCTCAAGTTATAAAGATGGACATGCATAGTGTTTCTGGGGATGTGGGACAAGCAGTAAATACATTGTTGGGGAGCATGTAAAAATGGGACAAACAATTTGGGAAGCAGCTTGGCAGTTTCTTAAACATTTAAATATAAACTTACTATGAGAGTTAATAATTTTACTTGTTGGTGATTACTGAACTTCAGTGAAAGAATATGTCTATATAGAAATTTATACATAAATATTCAAAGCAGAATTCCTTCAACTTAATAGCATAAGTCAATAAATCAATAGTATAAGTCATAAATCAGAAACTGAAAATAGTCTAAACAGCAATCAACAGGTAAATGGATAAACAAATTGTGGCGCATTGCCATGGTGAAATACTGCTTAACAGTTAAAAGGAATGGACTATTGATACTTACAATTTCTTGGATGTATCTCAAACTATGTACAGTGAGTAAAAGAAACCACACAGGACTATTATTTGGTGGTGAGAGAACTGTCAAAATACGAGCAAGGATCTAAGATGATGGTATTTCAATAACAATAAATTAAAAAATACCTATCATATAGAGTGAATATGAGGATCCAGAGTAATATGTAAAGTGAAATCAAGCACTAAATGCATGACTGCCATGTTCATTACATGGATCTCTCAGGGCTCCCAGCAGCGAACAGATGGTAGATATACCCCGATTATGATATTCAATGAGGTTTCATTATGGGATGATTTATAAAGCTATCGGGTAGATATAAGAAAACCTGCAAATAATAATACAATGCCCCAAGAGTTCATGCCATCACTAGGTTTAAAATGACTGGAGGTATGTTTGAAAGGGGGCTGAGCAATAACTATAGCAGAGAAAGAAAGGTAGAGTAGAGAAGGCTGTCATAAACAGAAATCTAATGTACAGCATGGTGACAGCAGTTAGCAATGTTTGTACATTGAAAGTTGCTAAAAAAAATTAGATCTTAAATGCTGCCACCACTATCTCCATCTAAGAACGAAAGTACCTATGTGAAATGAAGGATTTTAACTGATCTTACTATGATAATTATTTTGCAATATATACATGAGTCAAGTAATGCAACAAATCAATAAAGAAAATAAAGGCAGGGGAAATGTGATGGCAGGTTGAGGGGCACAACTTAGACTGAAAAGATGCTTTCTTTGCTCCCTTAGATCTCCTGCAGGTGTTGTCCATTCACCAAACCAAACCAGAAGTCAGAGGGTTCAGGATCTATTACTCTTATCCATTTAAGTCAGGCTTTAGGACAGAAAGCAGGATTTGAAGAGTGCATAGTGACCCACAGGGCCAGGTGGAAGGTATCTGGTTCAACTGATAAGGTAGATAGGGAAATTCTTAGTGAAGTATATTCAGTGGGGAAGATAATTCCAGAAGCATTCTCAGCTCTGCTGACCCACTGCCCTATCTCCTTGCCCATCTTTCAATTGGAAACTTTAGTAGAAATCTGTTATTTGGTCCCTCCCTGGTGGTATAGCAAGTTGGAGCGCTGTACTGCATAGGTAAGCCAAGCTGTGGCCACTTCAGTGCAAGTTCGATCCTTGCCCCGGAGGTGACCCACATGGCAAAGCAGACCTCTCCTGTACACAAAGCAGTACACTGCTCCTCTCAGCAGTGTACTTTGTACTTTGCCAATCTGCCTGTTCTGCTCCCCACTCTGTTTCTCTGCTTCTGGTGAAGCCTCTAACTGACCCTGCACCTCTGGCCTATACCCCATTCCTATATGCATAAATAAATCAAATTTTTAAAAATTTGAAATATAAAACAAAAAAGAATTTGTTATTTCCCCCATCAGCCTGCATGTTCCTTTCTCTTAGCAACACCTTCCTTTCTTTTAGAGATGTGTCCCATGATATCAACCAGTTTGTTTTATTTGGACTCTACTGCAAGGGTAAGCATGTTTAACTGTCTGAGTCAACCAAGTCTCATCCTGTTAGTTTATGATGCTTGGTCCAAGACACAGCACACAGCTTGCTTAGAATCTGAGATGCGAAATAAGTATTTTATTAAGAAGTGGGATCAGATAGGAGGATCCACTTTGCTCAGCTTGCCATCAGAAGAAATAATCTGAGTCTGAAAATTAGCCAATCTGGCAGAAAACTGGCCTGAGAACCAGAATCCAGAGGTGCTTATGCTAGCACTGTCACTGAGATTTGCAACTAAGTAAGCCAATAAAGTATTTTTATTTAATCTTTTTTTTTTTTAAAGATTTATTTATTTGTGCATACAGAACTGGGGTACAGGCCAGAGGCTCAGGGGCGGTGAGAGGCTTCACCAGAGACAGAGCGGGGAACAGAACTGGCAGATCAACGAAGTACACTGCTGAGGGGAGCAGCGGGCGGGTCAGGAGAGGTCTGCCTCGCCATGTGGTCACCTCCGGGGCAGGCGGGAATCGAACTCATGCGGAAGCGGCTTTAGATTCTCAGTGCTGTGCTTTAACCCGCTGCGCCACCAGGGAGGGCCTTTATTTAATCTTATTCAAGTAGGTTTGCTGTCACTTTCATCAAAAAGTCTTGATGAAGAAAATGACACCACATGTTAGTTCTTTTTCCCCAGATAATAATTTTAGTGCAAATTTGACTTTAGAAATAAATATTAACCAGTGTCATCATTCAAGGCTGCTCCATATATCCTGTACTTTATACTGTATCTCTTAAACCACGACATTCATGATATTCTAGCATAGTATAAAAGCAATTCACATGGTAATCAGCTGTAAATGTAATAATAGGTTGGTTGAGATTTGTGTTTTAAAACACATTCTTGCACAATTACTTTGCCTGTTAAATTCATACAGAGAGCTAAGGTTGGAAATCAAGATTGATATCACATATCTGCTAAGTGGCTGTCTGGGTAGAAAATGAAAATCATGCTAAAAGTTAAAATCCACTATTTGACTGAATTGACAAAATAGTAAAATTCCAATTGATTTAATTCCCTGTGGCTGGTGCTTTTACAATTTTTCTTAACAAAAACTATGATTTGGGAATTAGAGGGCTCTCTTTAAATCATTGATCTACTGTTCTTGTTTAAATGCCTCTATTTCAATAGAATTCTTAAATTTCTGCTAATTGAATTTTAGAATGCAAGAAGCATTTTAAAGAAAATGACTTTGCATTTGATATTTTAAAAAGTCTACTATGGGGGTGTTGATGAGTGAAGGCAGTAAAGGGTTAATTAGATGGTAATGATGGGAAACTAGATTTTGGGGGGACCTCTGGGTGTGGTAGATAAAAATGTCAAATTATAATGTTGAAACTAAAATGTTACACACCAATAAAAATTACTTCAAACAAACATAATGCCTGTTCTTCATCTTGTTTTCACTTAGTAATTTAGAATTCCCAAGACATAGTAAAAGGATTTTTGCTGTTATTTTTGGTAAGTTTTTTTTTTTTTTTTCAGCAACAATGCACCCTTACAAAGTGTTTGATTCATTGATTTGCAGTATTATTTACCAGGTTGTGCAACCACTACCACTATCGAACTCTTAAACATTTTTATCTCTTATAAAGAAACCTGGTATCCATTCCCTTCTTAGTGCAGCCCCTGGCAACCACTAATCTACTTCCTGTCTCTATGGATTTACTGATTCTTAACATTTCATATAAATGGAATCATACGCTAGGTGACCTTTTGCGACTGACTTCTTTCACTTAGAATAGCATTTTCAAGGTTCATCCATATTGTAGAACAGAAAATCTTTCACCTGAGCTTTCAAGGAACAATGAAGATCTTGGTATAGGCAAGATGCTTATCTCTCTGCAACCCCTTTTTTCTGTCTTACCAATCCGTTCTCCACACCATAGCCAGAATGATAACTTCCACCTATACCAGAGAGCGACACTTCCATCTGCCCTCAACATGACCCCACAGGTCCGGCCTGGCCGCCCTGGCCTGCTTCCCCACAGCAACTGGCTCCTTTCTTCTGTTCCTTAGGTCTCTTTAGTGCCCCTCCTTCCAAGGGCATCTTTCTCTCACTGACCCCTCCATCTGTAGCAGGTTTTTTGTGTCTCCTACATAATTCCTTAGATTCCTTTTTAGATCTTAACTCAGGTCACTTTCCTTAGGTTTAGGTCATGGTCCTTAATTTCTTGCCTTGGTAACATTAATTCAGTTTTGAATGACACCCCTATTATGTGATTATTTTTCATTAATTTTTAAAAATATTTATTTATTTATATGTACAAGAGCTGGGGTATATGCCGAGGTGTGAGAGGGTGAGAGGATTCACTAGAGAGAGAGTAGGGAGCAGAACAGGCAAATCTGCTGTGATACACTGCTGAGGGGAGCAACATGCGAGACAGAAGAGGTCTGTTGTGCCTTGTGGGTCACCACCTGGCTGAGGATTGAACTCATGCTGCAGAGGCTGGTGATAGCTTCATAGTGCTGAAACTTAACCCACTGAGCCACCAGGAAGGTCCTATTTCTTTATTTTTTATATCCTCCTAGTAAACTATAAGCTTTTAGAGAATAAAGATCATGAATGGTGGCTGATTAAAAGAAATCTATAGTTCCTGGCCCATAGAGAGATGTTCCCATTGTCTCAAAGAATTTCTAAAATTTCAGTATTATTGTCATGTTTGGTATGTTTATGAGTAGAAAGATATTTGAGTACTGGAAACTCTTTCAAGCACAATATTGAAGTGACCTCTGTCTGACCAGGCTGTGAAATAGAGTTCGCTGTTCTTTATTTAATATTGGCTACTATTTAATATAGTCAATAACAGTGGGTTAGTATCATTCAGAGAACAAAGGAGATGGAGATTTAGCATGAAAATTCTCCCCAATTTTATATTAAAATAATCCTCTCTCTCTCCTGCTCCTTTTCCCTCTCATTTCTTTCATTTCTCAAAGCTAGATCAAAGCATATTTCAAATTAAGAAATAAGCCTCTTTCCTTTCCAACTTAGAGTCAGCACATATGTTTATTTTTAAAAATCTCCACATTTTAATAAAACAATAAATGACATACTCTCATCTTTTTACAAGGTAATTATATGAGACAAACTCTTGGAAGTTTTATAGAGTTGATTTAAATTCTCTTAAAAATGCATGTGAAGCTATGGCAGGTTTGCTTTTACAAAGAATAATTGATATCCTGAGGGACTAAATAAGATGTTATGGTAGTGCCTGCATTCACAGGTGTTAAGCAATTCAAATTTATAAAATTCATAAATTCAAAATCTATATTTAACCTGAGTCTATATCTATGCTTTTTATCTGGGTCAATTTTGTCTTCTTGTTAACAACGAAGGATATTTGATGATGTTTAAAGATATTTTGTCAAAACTGAAGATTGGGGAACTACTGGCAACTAGTGTATTTCACCTCTTACAGAGTTGTCTGTTGTCAGAGTCATGAGGTATGTTTTATAACATATAAACATTCCATCCTAACATTGAGCTCTTATTGTTACACTCTTGGTACTGTGTCCTGAGCATTGCCTCATATAATTTTCACAACGACTGTCTGATGTATCTATCAGTCTCCTCATTTTACAATCAGGATGCTTGGCTTACAGGAGTTATTTTTCCTACAGTCATTCAGGAAAGAGAGGTTCTAGAATTCAAATTCCAGTTCACATGACTTAGAACCAGACTCTTAACCCTAGGCTATCTAACTAGCAGAATAGAGATAAGATGGCATTTCCTGAGCTTTGCTTAACTTTAAATTGCTAATAAGGGGAACCAAGTTCCAGTTACAATGTGCCCCCCAAAGAGTGATGTCCAACCACATTGGACTGATAGGGATAATGCAGGAGCAAAAATGCCTTTGACCAAGTTATTTAGTTACAGATGAAGTAATAGTAAAGCCTTCCCACATTATCAGTCAAATTAAAATTTGTGTTTCTTTATGTAATACGTTATAACATACTCATTGTCTCAAAAAAAATGTAAGCCACTAGTGGAAGAACTTGAGCATAATCTAAAATGCAGTATAGAATACACATTTTTAGATATTACATATTACATATTAATCCTAACGATGAAATTAGTAGGAGGTGAAAACTTTTGTAAGCCCAGAACCGGCTCCCCTACTCGCACACAGGGGTCCATTCCACTTTATAAGTCAAGATGAAATGCTTTATAAACACCTTTTTTTTCCTAGAAAATATTTATTATATGCTTATCATATATAGGTCTATGAATATAGTATGCACAAAGAATGGTGCATATGTGTGTGTGTGATTTCAATTATTCAAAAAGTAGAGAATAAAATAGCAAGCACTATGTCAGGAGTGTTAAGGGAAATGTTTAACAGGTACCAGTCATCAGCCAGTCAGGAGAATGTTAACCATAAACTAGTAAAACAACTATAATACTGTCCCTCCCTAATCGTAGAGAAATGCTTCCACTAACTATAACAGAACACATTTTGAGATTGAACTAGTGTTTTTACCAGCAAACTTCTTCACTCTTTCTGGTTTGTTATTAGTCTTCAGTAAATGTTAATCATTTATATTTCTAACAAGCACAGAATAAACAATGCCATATTAATTTTAAGTTAAACACAAAGTTGGGCTCTGTCTACATAGTGCGATTTCTATTGAATGCATTGTTTCTCCTAAAGTTTTCCTATCCCCTTTTTTTGAATGTTGACCTTCTAAAGGCCAGAGGAGGATTAAATAAGAAGAATTATGAAGGAGTTCTTTGGGGTCACATTTTTTTTTTTAAAGATTTATTTATTTATTCGTACAGAACTGGGGTACAGGCCAGAGATGTGGAGGGTGAGAGGATTCACCAGAGACAGAGCGGGAAGCAGAACAGGCAGATCGACTAAGCACACTGCTGAGGGGAGCAGCGGGCGGGTCAGGAGAGGTCTGCCACGCCATGTGATCACCTCCGGGGCAGGCGGGAATCGAACTCATGCGGAAGCGGCTCTTTAGTTTCTTAGTGCAGTGCTTTAACCCGCTGCGCCACCAGGGAGGGCCCTGGGGTCACATTTTTTTGTTAAAGATTTATTTATTTATTCATACAGAACCGGGGTACAGGCCAGAGATGCAGAAGGTGAGAGGATTCATCAGGGACAGAGTGGGGAACAGAACAGGCAGATCAATGAAGTACACTGCTGAGGGGAGCAGCGGGTGGGTCAGGAGAGGTCTGCCGCTAGGGGCAGGTGGGGATCAAACTCATGCAAAAGTGGCTTAAGCTTCTAAGTGCAGTGCTTTAACCAGCTGCGCCACACAGGGAGGGCCCTGGGGTCACATTTTATAGTTGGTTGTGGTGCTGGTGAGACAAAAGTGGTTTGTTTGTAAATCTCTACTTTCAAGAGCAGAACGGGATGTGTTTATTGCTAATTTTTCTGGTAGAATATTTATAAGGGAAATTCCATTCCCAACTTAAGAAAGAGCCCTTCTGTCCTTTGTATTATGTACAGGTTAATTCAATTTTCCAATTCTTGTGAGTCACTGGTTATGGCCCTAATACAAGGACTGCTTCTCTCTGGATCCATGAACCCTATCATAAAATAGTGGAGGAGAAGATAACTCCTGGAGATAATGAAACATGACTTACCTACCTCACAGCCTCACAGGTTTCTTGGAAGGATAAAATGATACAATAGATGTGAGCATATTTTTTAAAAGCAAAAAAAAAGCTATAAAATTCAAGGTAGAGGTAGTATTTATTTTTTGTCTTGGTTGCAAAATTGCTTTCTATCACATTCTTTATTTATCAGCTCTTCTCCACATATGTACATAGGGGAAACAATCATTCACCGTCATCTTTCTCTCCACAAAATTCGAATTTTTTCTATTCCTTTATGAAAGTAGAACCACTTTGATTTTCAAGAAATTTTCAGTTTCTCATTTATTGTTCCTGCGCTATCCAGGGTGAGTTTAGAGTTTAAGATAAGTAGATAGCTCATTCTCTGAAGCCTAGTAATCTTTGAACAAATCTAAACAGCACAAATGAAAAGATATCTCTGGGAGTAACATCTCCAGTCCAATTTGAATATCTCTGGATTGGTCTGTTGATAAATTAACACTGTGATATACCAATGTGTTACATCACCCACATGGATAATAACACCAATACTTAATTTGTAAAGGCCTTCCCCTTCTTTGTTCTGAAATAGAGATCATAATGATTTCAGACTCCCCTTTTAAATAGATCCTGTTAGTCTTTCTTCTAAGACATCATTAATTTTTTTTAGGTTCTCCCATAATTTCTTTAGCTCTAACACCTGTCCATTTATAAAAGGAGAGGTTGGAGAAATAATGTAATAATACCTATATGAATGATTTTCACTTTCTAACAATGTGTAATTTTATAAATAAAACCAAAGACATGAAATTAGAATTAAAATGAAAATGTGAGTTGTATGTATTTGTCTCTGAAGCCCACCCCGGTAAGGAATGAGTCCCCAGATGAAAGCAGTGTGAGTTATTTCAAATATAACAGCCACATATTATCCTAAAATTGCATTGATGCATTTCTAAAAGTCCATGAAGAATTCTACAAGGAACTTTTGATATTTGTGAAAGCCAGGGGAAAAGATGCAGACTGAAGAAGACATGTTTATGTTTTTTATTCAGTGAATTTCTCAGCATAATTGTATTTAATTTAGTAATAAAAAGTATTAGATTTTTACATTTAAGTAGAAAGATTGAGATTGGAGGACTAAAATAATTGCATCTTCCTGCATGGACTGTTTGGAACTGAATGTTTGGACTTAGCATCTAGTCTGGGAATAGATTTTTCCATATCCACTTACTAATTGGTTCAGGCACACTTTCGTGTTAAATTTCTAGGTGACCCCAGCAGCCTCCTCAACACAGACATTCAGGAAGTCATTATTACAGAGTTAGAGGTAACCTGTGAGTGAGACCTTTATCAATCCTGCAGAATATTTTGTAATCATCTTCAAGTTCTTTTTAAAAAATATATCACAATTACAATTATTTCTTATGCACCATTATATTTCAGACATATATATACAATATATATTTATATTATATATATATGTACACAATATATTCATATATCTACACACACACATACACACACACTAGAAGAAAATCTTGTTTTCTTTTAGAGAGGGGAAGGAAATTAACAGATAGCTAACAGCCACTAACCGAAAATAGGCTACACACAAGAGGGAAGCTCTTTTTTTTTTTTTTTTTTAAGGTTTACTTATGTATGTGTAGAAGAGAATGTAGGCTAGATGTGTGTGTGTGTGTGTGTGTGTGTGTGTATGGATGGATGAGGGTTTGAGGGTTGGGGGTGAGGGAAGAGGACTCCCAGAGACAGAGTAGGGGACAGAACACAGATCAACTGAAATACACTGCTGAGGGAAGCAACAGGCAGGTCAGCAGAGGTCTGTAGAGCCATGTGGGTCAGCATTCCCACCAGGGATCAAACTCAGGTCAGAGTGGTCATAATGAGATAGTAGATAGCACCAGATAGCACCAGAACTTAACCTCTATACCTAGAGGGAGGACCTGGATTTGACTTTTTTTTTTCTTAAATAGGCATTGCTTGCCTTTATCTTGAATAACACAGAAGGGTTATCTGGGACATTCTGGGAACACAGTCCTCAGGCTATTTTTTACCTTAGGCCTCATTTTACTACTGGAAGTCAGTGAGGAAGTTCTAAGAATACCTAAGAATTTCTGTAAGATCCTGCAATTGCATACTGAGCCATATACCCCAAATAATTTGGAGTACAGTCTCATATGGATACTTGTATATCAATGTTCATAGTAACATTATATTCATGAAACTGTCCATAATCAATGGATAAACAAAATGCAATATATGCATATGATGAAATATTATTCAGCTATAAAAAATGAAATTGTGACAAATGCTACAACATGGATAAGCCTTGAAAACATACTTGATGAAATAACCCAGACACAAAGGACAAATACTGTATGGTTCTATTAATAGTACTTAGGCTATTTAGAGCAGTCAAATTCCTAGAGAAGAAAGTAGAATAGACGTTACCAGAAACTGGAACGGAAGGGAATAGGGAGTCATTGTTTAATGGGCACAGAGTTTTAGTGTTATAAGTTAGGTTGAGGATTACTCTGTTATGTTAGTTTGGGATGATGAAAAATTCTGAAAATACACATCAACAACAATATGGATGCAATTAGTTTCATTGAATTGTGTACCTAAATGATTAAAAGGGAAATTTTTATGTTATGTATATTTACCACAGTTTAAAAAGGGTTATTGTAAGACTCCAAAGGATTTTGATTTATGTGAGTTATATCTATTTGTATTTCCTGATTTTAAAAATAAAATGAGAAATTTTAAAAATATTCATTAATACATAAACAAACATTGTATGTTAACATAAATAACATGTTTGGTAAAAATTATTTTTTTCCAAAATAAGCAAATAGTGATGAGTGATATTACTTTATGCTTTTACAAATTTTTTAATGTCACTTAATGGAAAACTGAATTCTTACATCTGTTTCTATATTCAGTTTACTGTGATAGGTTGCTTTTGTTGAAATAAAACAAGAAAATCTAGCTTCACAGAGATATATGTACTAAAAAAAGAGCCATGTTTTAAGAACTTGTTCAGATCGTTCAGGATGTTCTTTTATGGTATTATATTAAAAATGGACAAGTAGCTATTTTTTAAAGGTTAGTTGCAATGTGGAATCTGAAACTTAAATCAATGAACCTTTTGTATGCTGTTACATTACAATCCATTGATCTTGTGCTTTGAAAGGATTTCTTACTCATGCATAGTTTGTAACATCATGCATTGGGTATTTGGGAAACGGTGGATCACTGACTTTTGCCCATCTTTTTGACAAATTCCATTGCACTGAATAAAAAATAATCACATATATTTGTAACACTATCAACCCCTTTGGAAAAGTACTAGAAGGTAAGTTTGCAGGGTGGGTACAAACTTCTCAAAATTCTAATTTTTTAATTGAAAACACAAGTATTATCATTGCAACAGACACTGTCTGTTGTTGAAAAGGTTCATTTTGTTCATTCTTAAGAAAAATTCTTACAAAATGTCTGTTAACCACCTAAGTCTGAATAACCAGTCTATAGAGAAACAGCTAGCTCAGTTTGCAACTCAATCACACCAATGCTCCCCAGGCCACATGGAATCCAACAGCACTTATGCAGTATTTTATATCTCTCCATTTTGCCAGCGAGAGTACTAAGAAGACTTGTGTTCAAGAGCTGAATTAATAAAACTAGCCATTTAAACATTTCCAGTCAAGGCATTCTTTAGAGAACCTTTACTATAGCTTGAGGCGCTGTCTTGATTCACCAGATGACACCATTGCTTTTGCACTACTAGTGCAAAAGTCAGTAAGTGGAAGAAAGCAGTAACAGCTTAGAATTGTAATAAAAATTCTTCTTACTTTATGGATTGCCAATGGTCTGCAGATGATCAGAGCTACTGTTCTAAGAAAGGGAGAAATAAATGTAAAGTCCTAAAAGAGACAGATTAACTAAAGCAATAAGATTTTGCAACAATATAGGTGACCTAAGCCTTTAGCTCTTCTGGGTTGCAAGGGGAGGATAAGGTGTCCATCAGTGGAGATCTGCTCTGCCCACGCACTGTGAAATCCACTTATTCATTCTAATAGTTTTAAAAGGGGAATTGTTTTATTTCCTATGTACACAATGCAGTAGTCATTTGTGAATAATAACTTTGGTGCTTATTTATTGAGCTATTCAGATTTTTATATTTTTGCCTATGTAAGTTGTATTTTTTTTAAATTGTAGTAATATCAGTTTATAACACTGTATGTGCATTAGGGTTACAAGTTTATACCTCTTCAGATGTATATTACCATACTTCCACCAAAGTGCTTATAATCTTCTACCACAATCCTTTGGGTCTTCCCCAGACTTGACTGCCATCATCACTCCCAACCTCTCTGGTAACCTCAGTTCTGCAGTCAGAATCCAAGAATATGTTTGGTTTTGCTTTGTTTCTTTGTATTCCATGTGTGAGAGAAATCACCCAGTATTTGTCATTTTTCTTCTGACTTATTTGCTTAGCATAATCCCTGCAAGTCCATTCATGTTATCACAAGTGGCAAGATCTCAACTATTCTTTATAGCTAAGTGGTGTTTTATAATGTGTGTGTGTTCTTTATCTATTATTTTTTCTTTGGATATTTATTTGTTTGCATGTCTTGCTACTGTAAATAGTGCTACAGGGAATATGGGTATATTTATCTTTTTGAATTATTAACTTGATATTGATAGATAGACACCTATGAGTAGAATTGCTGGATCATATGGAGCTTTGTTTTCTCAATCATATTTATTATGGTTTTAATTTGTTCTTTTCTACGTTCTTCACTGGAGATTTAAATCTATGATTTTAGACTTTCTAATAATATCATCATTTAATATTACAAATGCCGCTTTCAACACTACTCTAGTTGCATCATCTGTATTAATTATGTTTCAATTTGAAATATTTCCTAATTTCCTTTACTATTTTTTCTTGGGTCCATGGGTTATTTACAAGTATGTTGTCTAATTTTTATATATATATATATTCTCTTTGTATTTTATTATAGCACCGACTAGTTTTTCTGATAGATTGAATGTGGGGAATGAGAGAAAGAGGTCGTTGAGATTGACTCTAAGGTTTTGAGTAAGTGGTGGTGTGACATGTTATGATAAATAAGGCCTGATAGCATCTGTGTAGGAAGTTAAGAAGTCAGTTTTGGATATTTAAGTAATATTTTAAAATGTGTATCTGAAAGACAGGGAAAGACTCTTTTTTTTTTTGTTTGTTTGTTTAAAGATTTATTTATTTATTCGTACAGAACTGGGGTACAGGCCAGAGATGCGGAGGGTGAGAGGATTCACCAGAGACAGAGTGGGGAGCAGAACAGGCAGATCGATGAAGTACACTGCTGAGAGGAGCAGCAGGCGGGTCAGGAGAGGTCTGCGGTGCCATGTGGTCACCTCTGGGGCAGACAGGGATTGAACTCATGCGGAAGTGGTCTTAGCTTCTTGGTGCTGGGCTTTAACCCACTGCGCCACCAGGGAGGGCCAGACTCTGTTTTTTTAAAAGAAACTTGTTATTCTAATATAATTAAAAGTTCAAATAAGGGAGTTCACTACATATAACATCATCAGAAGAAAGTTTGTTAATGTGGCTCTCTGATATGTTTGATTATGAGTGCAGGATTTTGACATTTTCAAACATATGTAATGTGCTTCACAGTACAATTAAGTATCGTATTTTGCTTGAAGAAGAAATAAAGGGTTTGTGGCATGTGTGGTACTGTAGTGGTATGATCAGGATCCACACTGATTTCCTCTTACCCAAGTCCGCAGCTAGAACAACCCACGCGGTTTCATGCCAGCCTTACCTCTGGGCTTCAGTGAAGCATAGATAGTTGATATAGGGCTGCACAATTATTGGAATTGTCATGTTTGTTGTTGTTGTTTTGGCTTTCTGTTTTGATTACAAAAGCATTCCCTTGTTATTTGTCCTTGTTGACATCCAGTCCCTTAAATCTCTGGTTAGTGGTGCTTTGACATTCAGTTGTTTTGTGGGTTTTGGTTCTGGGTGGAGATAAGGTAGGTGTTTTGCAAATCATAGTTACAGCCTGCAAATAATAAACTCTTCTATGATGAGACATGGGTAAACCAATCTGGCTTTCCCCACTGGTTCAGACTCTTACTCGTCTAATTTGGGAGCTTCAGGCCCAAGACAATAGTTACCATCCTGTCCCCTTACTCCTATGGTTCTCCTATGATGCACCACCTGGCCTGGACACTAACTCTGTGCAACTCCTTCTCTAGTGTACCATCCAGTTTTTAAAGTTCCCAGTGTTGGTGTGTGTCCTTGAGTTAATAATAGCAGAGGGGCTCCATATAGCCGCCACACCTCCCTCTCGTGGGTTGTACTGTCATTGCATCACTCTAAACAGAATTTAATTACAGTTTTCTTACTCCTTTCTGCCATACTGATGCTCCTGATATATGCAGGTGTTATCAACTTAGCTTTCAGGGATTATTGACTGTTTTGCTATAATTTAGCTGTGAATCTGTAGTAGGAAAGCACATCATCTTCACTCTTTGCCATCTTGCTGGACCCCTTGAGAGAACATCTTTTACGGAGTCATTTTGATGAGCAACTGAAAATTCTTTGTGAAACAAAGAAAGGAAATAAAACAAAAATTCATTAAAATTTCTACTATGCATCCCATGTTATCCTTGGTTATTTATGTAGATGAGTCCTTACCATCACTCTGTGAAGGTGGTTTGTTTTTCTTATTCAAAGATGATGACTAACACTCAAAGCCTGAAGGTCCTACTCAAGGTTGTAGAATCCTGATGTTTTCTTCTTTTCTCTTAAGAGGGACTTGCTTATAACTAAGGAGCTTATGTTTTTTGTTTTTGTTTTTTTATCACAAACTTAATACATTCTTTCATGCTTAATCCATCTCTTCTGACTGTTAGGTTGAACGTCTAGGGCCATAGATGTTGACCACTGAGTTCTGATTCACCCAAAATTTGGTTGAACTGTGAAATTCACTGTCAGAAGATGGTGCAAAATTAAATTATCTAGGATAGAATTTTTCATCATTCTGAACAATATATTATCTAATAATAGCTTTTTCAGTTACATAATGTAAGATAAGGCAATTAGATCTTTTGCTTAGGGATATAAATTAATTGCTGACAGAAGTCAGTCAAGAGAAAGTATATATGTTTTGACTACAGTCCATTGACAAAGGAATCTTAATTCAAGTGAGCTACTGATTTCTAGGCAACTTGAGGCAAGATATTTAACCAGGACTGTTTCAGCATTCTATCTGTAAAATGGGGAGTCATTATGGATAGCATTAATTATTAACAATGAACTTAGCATAATATTAGTCCTGAAATGTGAACTGGTAGAACTTTATAACCAAATAGACTATAATCAAACAGGTGTGGATTTGAATTTCCTGCTTTTTACTGAATGTGTAACCTTAGGAATTTCAGTAATTTTTCTATGCCCTTCCTTTTTTTATCTGAAAAGTAAGCATATCAGATATACCTATCACATAGGGTTATTGTAAAAATGAAATAAGATTACATGGATAAAATGCTTAGCATGGGGCTGGAATACTAACAGGTACTCGTTAAATTATAGTTGTTATTATTTCATGTTACTGCTCGTGTCCATCCTGAGCACTTTTTAGGAGCAGCTATTGGGCCAGATTTCTGTACTGTGTGAACCAACTTTGTGTGTTTAATATAGCTTTATTCTCAGCTGACTTTGTTAGTGATTACCATTTGCTTTTTCATGCATGAAATTTGATTATCTTTATCATCATCTTAGCTTGTGTTACTTACATATCATAAAATTATCATAACCTTTTAATATCCTATCACATGTATTTATCTTTTTGACCTTCAATAGAATTGTATAAAACTGACCACTCTTGAATACATTTATCTCTCTCATAATGTGAAATTGCCAGTGCTTAAGTTTAATATTTACAACATGGTCACTTTGATAGCAATAACTTTGATTCATCCTTGCCACTAGATGGCACTGCAATAGAACACATTCATAATAGTTATGCTTTATTGTCTAGGAACACATCCCATGGAAAGAGAAACTAGGTAGACTTGGAATATAAAGTCGAGCTTCAGAAGGGTTTAAAAAATGGGACATTATATAAGTGAAAGAATTTAGTATTTGATTATTATGTGGTTTGTGTTCCTCTGAAAGCATTATTTGAGACAAGTCTTTTGTGCATATTTATTTGAGAGATGGTCCTAGGAATAAAATTGAGGGAGCATGAAGAATAAGATTTGAAAGGGAAAAAAAGAACAAAATAAGGGTGATGTTTGTACTACCACTGTGGGCATCAGGGCTTAATTTTCCGGAAAAATCCTAAGAAGCACATAGGATGCTTTCCAGAATTGTTCGCACAATGATTAGGAGGAAGAAATGTTTTATCCTTTGGGCTCCTGTCCATTGGTCAAGGTTGCCACCTGTTCCTTCCCTGTGCATACAAAGGGCCAAAGAAACTGCTGCTAGCATCCAAGACAGCTATGGGGCAGAAAGTAAAGATATACAGCTTGGGTTATAGGTGGGATCTTATTGGTGGGATCTTATCTGCTAAAATAAATGTAAATTTCTATTGAATTATCAGTCTGACCTAGCTAAAATCATAAGTAAGGGGTGGATGTAACTCAGGAAACCAGATGTGTCTGCTACAGCTACCTAATAAATCATGTACTCTGTAAATTCTTCCATTTGAAGTAAACAAAGAAACCTAATGAACCATCTGTAACTTCAAATCCATGGGGACTACCCAGTAGGCATTCTGGAAATGTTTAGTGAATAAAGATAAAAAAAAAAAAAAGGATTATTTTATGAAATTCACAGAAAGGAGATAGCTTGCCCTTTTAATCTAGTATTAAAAATTATAAATCTTGCAAAAGTTCATTTTATATACTTGATCTTATTTACCATGTTTTAGGAGTGATTGGAGATTTTTTCTCCACTCCTGACTTGTGTACCGACCTGAGTCGGCCTGCTTCAGAAGACCTCTGCCCGGTGAGAGGTCACCACGTGTATCATGGTTCCTGCAGACACCTAGGTGCAGGGCACTGTGGCCCAAAACTGTAGAACTAGCGATCCTCCTGCCTCAGACTCCCAAGTAGCTGGGATTATAGGCACATGCCACTGTGACCCGCTGGAAATTTTTTTTTTTTTTAAAAGATTTATTTATTTCTGCATACAGAACTAGCCAGAGGCTCAGGGGCGGTGAGAGGCTTCACCAGAGACAGAGTGGGGAGCAGAAAAGGCAGATCTATGAAGTACACTGCTGAGGGGAACAGCGGGCGTGTCAGGAGAGGTCTGCCGTGCCATGTGGTCACCTCCAGGGCAGGTGGGAATCGAACTCATGCCGAAGTGGCTTTAGCTTCTCAGTGCAGTGCTTTAGCCTGCTGTGCCACCAGGGAGGGCCCCCGCTGGAGACTTTTAAAAAGGATTTATTTATGGGCCCTCCCTAGTGGGCAGCGGTTTAAAGCACAGCACTGAGAAGCTAAAACCACTTCCTCATGAGTTGTCTCTGGTAAGTCCTCTCACCTGTCCCTGCTCCTCTGGCCTGTGCCCCAGTTCTGTATGCATAAATAAATAAATCTTTTTTTTTTAAGATTTATTTATTTATGCATACAGAACTGGGGCACAGGCCAGAGGTGCAGGGGATAGTGAGGATTCACCAGAGACAGAGTGAAGAGCAGAATGCCGACTGACAAAATACACTACTAAGGGGAGCAACTGCCAAGACAGGAGAGGTCTGCTGAGCCATGTGAGTCACCTCCCTCGTTGGGGATCAAACTCCTGCTGAAGCAGCTGCGGCCAAGATCATAGTGTTGCACTTTAATCTGTTGTGCCACCAGGGAGGGCCGTGATTGGAGGTTTTAAGTAATCTTAGGGTTATAGTGATATGAGGAAACCTAGCTTTAAAATACTATCTGATTAGCTTTTTTTTTTTTTTTTTTAAGATTTGTTTATTTATACATACAGAACTGGGCTACAGGCTAGAGGTGCAGGGTGGTGAGAGGATTCACTAGAGACAGAGTGGGGAGCAGAACAGGCCGCAGACTGTAGAAGTACACTGCTGAGGGGAGCAGTAGGCAGGTCAGAAGAGGTCTGCCATACCATGTGGTTTCACCTCTGGAGCAAGCCAGGATCGAACTCATGCTGCAGTGGCTTTAGCTTCTTAGTGCTGTGTTTTAGCCTGCTGCGCCCTATCTGATTAACTTTTATGGTTAGTAAATTTTTTAAAAGCCTTAATAAAATTACTTGTTTAACAATTTCCATTAAAAAAGTTATAAATTTGTATTTTATTTCCCAATATGAAAGAACTTACATATTCTTGTATCATTGTGCTCTCAAGTATAGAATGTAGGAGTTGGAAGAGTTTGCTAATAGGAATAAACTGGGTTGGGGAGTTTGTGAAAAACAAATTGTATTAGAAAGTGTGTTACAGGGTGTTAGGAGGAATCAGAATCAAGCTGTCATATTAAATAGCTCATGTAAGCCATTCTAAATTAACATTTGGAACTTCACTATCTCTATCTTTAAGAAGAATGTAAAAGTGCGTTCAATCATCTTAAAATATCTTCTAGCCCAATGAGACTATGGACATTATTCATGTAGAAAAACACTTGACTTTTTAAAATAAGCACATTATATTCACATATTTTTTGTCTACAAGCACAGTATGAATTTTCAGATATAGGAATTTAATGTTCACTAGAAGATTTTAAAGCCTGACTTATAAGAATAGAAATTCCTTTTTAAAAATTCAGAATATTGTGTCACATATGCAATAAAAGGAATGGTGTATATGAAATAAGTTATTTTTTATTATTTGGTTTATAGCATTTTTTAGTCTTAAAAATTAAGTAATTTTTATTTAGTAGAGGCAGAAAGAAGGATGAAATTACCTTAGACTAGCTTAGCTGTATAATTTATTGCACATATTAGACAATTTTGAGGGTGAAAGTGGGCACTTGTAACAATTATTCTTGGTTAGGAGTCATAAATCTAAACTATCCAAGGTAGGTTAGAATATATCATCCTATCTAAAGGTTGATTTGAACTTCCTTAGTGATTGGAGCACATAGTCAGGTAAATTATATCTACATTCCCTAGTATTAGATTAATAGTCCTACTGTGAATAAGTATAGAAACTCAGGAACATACAAAGAAACAGCTATTGCAAACCATCAGACAATAACCAAGTTGACCAAAACTAGAAACAAAACAAAACCCAACAGTTTAAAAGAAAGAAAAAGCATAAAGTGAGTTCTGCTTTTTTTTTTTTTTAAAGATTTATTTATTTATTCATACAGAACTGGGGTACAGGCCAGCGATGTGGAAGGTGAGAGGATTCACCAGAGACAGAGTGGGGGAGCAGAACAGACTGACTGACGAAGAACACTGCTGAGGGGAGCAGCGGGCGGGTCAGGAGAGGTCTGCCACGCCATGTGGTCACCTCCAGGGCAGGCGGGGATTGAACTCATGTTCATGCGGAAGTGACTTTAGCTTCTTAGTGTTGTGCTTTAACCCGCTGCGCCACCAGGGAGGGCCAACTGAGTTCTGCTTTTACTGATGCTTTTGCTTTTTCAGCATTTGCTAGATGTCTTGCAGTGTATGGAGACTGAAGAATAAGTGAAGACTGAAGAGAAAGTGACCAAAGGGGGAGTGGAGGGAGAGAGCAGGAAAAATAATTTATTGACCCCCACCTATAATTTATTGACCCCCATATAATTATTCCTATAATTTATTGACTCCCATACTTCCTTTTAAAATTTTAATTTAGTCTACTGTTATAAAAATATGAGTGAATCACATAGATTTAAAGTTGAAAATGAAACCCAAACTTGAGCATTCTATTAATTTAAAGTTAAAAAAATACTGAAGGTTATGGAGGTCAGAATAGTGGTTATCAGTATGAGAGATAATGACTAGGAGTGACAAAGGGAACATTCTGTGGTGCTGGTGTTCTACTCTCAGACTTACTGGTAATCACAAAAGTATGTTCATTTTGTCAAAATCCATTGAACAGCACCCACATGATATGTTTTTGCTGTCTGAATATTATATATCAATATAAAAATCAAAACCACAAATTCTCTGCAAACCTGAATTTCAGTGTTGAAATACGGCTGTGACCAACCAGGGAATGCAGAATCTTGACCCCCTGCCATCATTCACTACTCGTCACAACATAACCCTTGAAGTATAAGTCATGTGCTATCTGCAGCCAAATCCCAAATCCTACCCTGCTTTATAATATGAGCTAGAGTAAAATGCTTTAGGTGAAAATTCCATAAGATTTAGAGATTGAAAATCCAAGTGTGTTCTCATTAAAAGATAATGGAAAGTTTGGAGTTGAGTCTTACAAACATATCTAAAATTAAATACAATAGACTTAGTGGAAAACAAGTGCCCGATATTTTGATACTATGGTCTTCTCACCCTTGGGATTTACTTTATGCACTACATAAACTGACCTAGAGAAACCAATTATAATTATTATACCAATTAAGTTTAAAACAAGCAATAGATTCTCTTGATGACATAATATTTTGAAACGTGGAGAGAATTGTTTTAATAGCTAACATTGCTTTTAAAAAATGTTGGAACTTCATCATCACAGCAAGCAAAGCTTAATATTCATTAAGCTTAATATTCATTAAGCTTAATATTCATGAAGGACTTAACTAAGAAAAAAAATGTGATGACTCTATCTCTGGGAGATTGGGGGGTACTGAGGAATAGAAAGCAGGTTTCTCTTTTTTCTATTTTGGGAGTTTTAATACTTCCTTTTAAAATTTTAATTTAGTTCATATATAACATATGCTATATGTATATCACTATATGATAGATTCTATGATATATAAGCCACCTTTTTGGGTTAATGTACATAAGCCAAATTATTTTTCCATCTTTTTAATTTCAAATCTTGCTAGTCCTATGGATAAAGAATGTCCCTGTTTGTATGTATGTACTCTCCTCCTCCTCTTCCTCCTCCTCTCCAATTTTCTCTTTTCTATCTGTTGAATCACTGTTCTCTATACTGCTTTCAAAATGTCACAACTCTGAAAGATATTCTTGTTATTCTCTGATTTCACAGATGAGGAAACCGAGGCTTACAGAGATTAAGCTGCTCGACTAGAGACACTTATTCATAAGTGGAAGGGCTGTCGCCATTCAGGGACCGCTGACTCGTGAGCTCCTGTTGTCATTCACTACTAGTCACAACAGAACCCTCAAAGCATGAGTCACATGCTACCTGCAGCAAAATCCCAAGGGAAGTTTGTCAAATGTAGATTTCTGGGTGCCCAAGTCAGGCAGATCCACTGAAATAGGAGGCTGTGATCCTCAATTTTTCTTAAGGACCCTGAGGTTAAAAACCACTATTCTGTTCTAATGACCATGGATAGAAGTATGACACTTTATCCAACCCAAATCACCAAGTTTACCCAAATGTCAAATCATAAAAGAGAGTAATATAACTTGAATGCACACATACTGTGTTTCATATAATCCTTTTCCTATTCACTGTTATTTCTTCTAAGATTTTGAAGAGTATGAATTTTTTTTCAACCACTTTCAAGCTGTTTATTTGTTGAATATACACAAAAGGAACATTGAGTTTGTTAAATAAATGTTTATGACTCCCAAGAAGAGTATATGTCGATCAATTCTTTCCATTACATTCTAAATGTTAAGTTGAATTGATAAATTCATCAGAAGGAATATTTTCCTGCCCATGCCGTTCTCTATATTGGACCCTTTGAGACTAGTGGAAAAATCAAATAATGGTATGGCACATGCTTTTATCAGTGTAGATAGCAGACAAAATAATGTGGAAATTATCACATAGTATGCAATAGCTAATTCTTTCAAACCCAAAGAAGTGATTTTTGCATGTTGTCTTCCCCCAAGCCTTGCTTTCTTGACAAAAAAAAAAAAAAAAAAGACAAGATAGAAAACATGGTGAATCTAAGTTGTTAAAGTTTAAACTTTGCAGACCCCTGCCACAGTATTTGGGGGGAAAATCCTAATTGTCCTAAGATTTTCTTACTACAAAAAGAGAAAAAATATATATAGTAAATAACTAAGACCCTTTGTTATTAGGATTATGATATGCAGCAGACCTGAGTTTGAGACTATCTCTTCCATGAGTTTCTTTCTCTCTCTGAGTTTCTCATCTCTAAGTGTGATTAACTAGGGTACCTACTTCATGGGGCCAAGCATTAAATGAAGTAATGCCCAAACAATGGGTAGCACAGTGCTTGGCATGTGATATGCTTGCAGAACCATTAGCTATTATCATTGTTAGTGTCTTTTTATTGCCTGAGACCTACCATTTCTGTTTTAAGGAAAATTTCCTTTATAGAAATTAAGTATGAAATATACTATGGGTTTCATGAGTTAGGGAAATGATGAAATAAAAATAACAAGAGATCATTTAATATTTCCTGCCCTGTGGCATTCAAGCACTCCCCTGTGCCTGGTATATGCTGCTTTAACAAGTTGTTTATTATTTCCTGAATTATGTGCTGTGGAGGTTTCTTTTATGCATTCTTCCTAGAGCCAAAGTTGCCAGTCCTTTTTTTTTTTTTTTAACTTTCTACCACATAGATAGGATCTGAAAAACAAAAGCAGAGTTATCTTGAGGACAGAGTTGATAGAAACTAGTTAACTTGTTAATACAGTAAGTTTTCTGAAGAGTTCTTACTTCCATTACTGAGCACAGAATTACCACAGCATTTTTTTTTTCTTTTAAAGATAACTTTCTCTCCTTATACAAGGGATTCATGTTAGGACAGAAAAACTGAAAAGATGGAAAAGAAAAATTAGGGAAATAATTTCTAATCCTCAAGAAAATTACTGTCAACATTTTGCATTGTTGTATGATAGATTTTTTTCCTTTTCTATGGAGGTATATATTTCTTGGTAACAAAACTATATATAGAGCTTTTATTGTCTTTTCTCCCTAAGGTAGTATCCTAGATATTTTCCATCATTGAATATTCTTCCAACATGTTACCTTTGTATTAGCATTTTAAAGTATATTTTAAGAGGCTTAGAAAATTCTGATGCTCAGCTCTAATATCATTATATTTTGGTCTCTCCATTACTCTCAAATGACTCCATCACTTCCTTTTAAGTTTGCCTACCAGACTGCCCAGTAATTTCTCATAGCAAAGTACTTCACATGTGAACTCAATCTGGAGGTAGGTATAGATCGTTTCCAATATGAAAGAAAATTTCCTCTCCAGGTTTTAAGATTAAAATTTCCTCTCATTGATTAGAAAGTATGTCTTATAAGGGTCTCTGTGGTGGCACAGGGGTGAAGTCTCAGCCTATCAAGCTATCACCACCCACAGCAGCACGACTTCAATCCCAGAGAGGGAACTGATACACATGGTGCAGAGACCTCTCCTACCTTACCCACTGCTCCCCTCAGCAGTGTATTTCAGTGGGTCTTTCTGTTCTGCACCCCACTCTATCTCTGGTGAAACCTCTCATCCCCTGTACCTCTGGCCTATAAGAACTCTTACATGCATGCATAAATAAAGTAAATCTTTTTTAAAAGTATGTCCTATAAGTAAATTGATTTATTCTCTTATATTTGTTTAAAGTGAGTTAGGAGGAGTAGACTGTGCAGTGGAAGCAGGTGGGGGGAAATGAATCCCTAACTTATTCAAATCAATGTATAGATGAAACTTATCTAGGAAGTCCTACAGCAGAAGTTGAGTGTGTATTTTAGATCTTGGCAATATTTTCTTTTCTCTTGGCATCATCTCTGTACCTGTAAAATATGCCTATTATGCTGCGACTTGTTTGTTTGTGCAACAGGGATGGACATACCTTGTCATTTTTGTTGTTGTTAGCTCAATATAGTGTTTTCATGGCTAAGTTCAAGGAAGAATGCCAAATCTTCTGTATACACAAAGCTTAAGGAAATGACTCAACAGTCACAGGGTTACTGTTCCTAATCTTTTAAAATAGTAGTATATTTTTGAGAGGAATCTACACACATAATCTTAAAAGCTATTCATACAAAATCTTAAAACATATTGCAATTTTCCCCTGCTCTGTCCCTCCACACCACCAGAGGGAGACTCTTTTTTTATATATATAATAGTTTATTTTTACATCATTTTGTGCATTTTTCCATCTTATTTGCAATCCTTTGGGCTTTCCATCACCAAATCACCCATGTGCCATCACCATAGTCCAGTGTATTTCCCTCCCCCCACTGTTTTTGATCCCATTCCCCACTCCACCCCAACAAAATGTCTCTGGTATATGGCTGTTCATCATTATCATTATTTTCTCGCCTGTTCCGTTATATTCCTGCTATGAGAGAAACCATCTGTTATTTTTCCTTTTCTTTCTGGTTTATTTCACTAAGCATGATCTTTTCCAGTTCCATCCATGTTGCTGCAAAAGACATGTGTTTCTTTTTTTTTGGTTTCTGAGTAATATTCCATTGTGTATATGTGCCACATCTTTTAATCCAGTCATCCATTTTTGGGCATTTGGGCTGTTTCCATGTCTTTCCAATTGTGAATAAAGCAGCAATAAACATGGGGGTGCAGGTATCTTTTTGAATCAGTGTTTTTGTGTCTTTTGGGTAGATACCTAGGAGTGGGATTGCTGAGTCATAGCAAAGCTCCATGTTTAGCAGTTTGAGGAAACTCCAAACAGTTTTCTATAGTGATTGTACTAGTTTGCATTCCCACCAGCAGTGCAGGAGAATTCCTTTTTCTGAGGGAGACTCTTTTAACCATTTCTGTTTTTAAGTAATTATTACAGTGTCTCTAAATAACATCCAATCCCATTATTCAATTCCACTTTGGATTGTCAATTAATGACTCCTCAAAAAAAATCTGAAAACCTATTGATCAAAGATAAACTTATTATTTACAGCAGTAGAGAGAGTGTCATTAGGGTCTCCAGAAGGAAATGACAGAGAAGGTTGTTTATAGAATTTTAGGTGATTTTAATGTGAATTTTACCAGACAGAAATTGATCAAATTTGACAGAGTTTTGGGCTACTAATATTGTCTTGGTGAACACAAGAAGAAATTTTGAAGTAAATATTGATGAGCAAGATATTAGTATTGTTCAATAAGCTACTTAGCCACTGGTTCTGAAGGCCCCAGCTTCCCTCTCCCCATGCTACACAAGCCTACTGGCACTTCCTACCACCTTCTAGCACTAGTAAGCTCAGTCCTCAGTCCTCCAATGACAGCATCCACAGGCCATCTTGTTAGCTCACTTTCTGTGTAAGAATAGATCCTGGGTGTTCATTTCCATGGAGTGCTTCCATTTCCCCTGTATTAGGAGAATCTAACTTTTTAAGCAATAAACAACATTCCTTCTCTCAATTTTTGTAAACCTCTATCTGGGCCACAACCAGGCATTCTAATACTTATGGCAATAAAAATCACAGGCTCTACCTGGGTTGAAATGTTGCTTTTTCCAACACTATCTGTGTCTTGGAGCCTTCTATGCTTGATTTTCTTAGACAGTGGTAATGATTATCAATCCTACTGAATAAGGTTGTGGTGAGGATGAAATAACTTGTCATCACGCCCACGCTTAGTAAACCTTTAGTAAAAGTCTGTTATCATTATAATAACCAGTATATTGCTTGGAGTGTTATTAAAAACAAAAATTTCAAGTCCCTCCTGGGGCAAGGGAAGCTGAGTTTGTACCATACAAATTCTGGGCTCTAATTTAGTAAAGAGAGGAGAAAAATACCGTGAAAACTAGACAGATTATTTCCCAGCTATGTACTGTGCCACATGAGGATACTTTGTTTTAAGCAGTACAAGGTTTTCTTAGACAAGGAATTGGCAATCATGAATCATACAATTTAGGAACATAGATTGGCTCGCCAGTTGTTTATGTCTTCTTTAATATCTTTCAAGATTGTTTAATAGTTTGGTTTTTTTTTAAGATTTATTATTTGTGGCCCTCCCTGGTGGCGCAGCAGGTTAAAGCACAGCACTGAGAATCTAAAGCCGCTTCCACATGAGTTCGATTCCCGCCTGCCCCGGAGGAGACCACATGGCGTGGCAG
>NW_004567105.1:52866864-52886898 GCF_000260355.1 Condylura cristata
TAGGCAGATGGACGAAGTACACTGCTGAGGGGAGCAGTGGGCGGGTCAGGAGAGGTCTGCCACACCATGTGGTCACCTCCGGGGCAGGCGGGAATCAAACTCATGCGGAGGTGGCTTTAGATTCTCAGTGCTGTGCTTCAACCCGCTGTGCCACCAGGGAGGGCCTGTTTAATAATTTTATATGCATATAGAAATGTCCTATGCATATTGAATATGTCATTTGTACTTCTTTTGTTAAACTTATGGCTAGGTATTTTTTTCTTGATAATTCATTTATCTCCTGAAAGTGTTGGCTGGAGCTTAAGTCTAGCTCTCATCCTTATGTGCTCAGTATATCTATACTACCACTGTTAACATCCAGGCTGCAAGCTAGTCTCAGAATTGGATACCAGGATTTGGGTGAGATTCTAGGTAGCAGTGGGTGGGGGTGTAGGCTGATTTATATATATACATATATATTATATTTATTTATAACTTCTAAATATTTCAACATGACACATGATCTCCTTTTGTACAATTTCTCTAGGTCTCACAAACAAGGATGGAATTGCTTTCTATCTACAACTCTGTCGCTTTACTACTTTCTCCACACACACTTGCCTCTAGTTTAATGCACAATATTCTATTATTTAGGAATTAATTCTCTTGGGTTACAGCATATTTCCCTAAGATTCCCTTTTATCAGAGAAGAGTTGTTGAAATGAACTGACTATTTGTTAGGCAAAGTATAAAGTAAATGTGACTAAGAATGTGTTTTTCATAGGATAGATGGGGAATTATGATTTCAGTAGCTCTCATGGAAGACAACAAAAGGCGATTTTTGTTTCTTAAAATCTTAATTCAGGAAAAAGCTAGATTTTTCTCTAAAATAATTTTCTCCTATTCATTTTATTTTCCTCTTTTTATTATTTTTATGATGTATTAAATTGAACCATTTACTTGCAGTGTGCTAGTTAAGATAATTTCCTTAGCATTTGTGGAATGATTTGGCAGTCTAGGCATCCTAAAGCTAAATTGTAAAATCCCATTAAAACCTAGTCATATAAAAATAAAAGATGCTGCCTGGTGCACTCCATGACACCTTATGGTAAGGTCTTATCGCATTACAATAACAAATGCCAAAAAAGAAGTGACTACTGTGTAATAGAATATGATGAAGAGAAGGGAGTGAATTAGTGATGCAGCCAACTGTATTTAATTAAATCCCATGTCCAAATTAGTTCGCTGACTGGCATGTAAAAAGAAAATGTGTTTACTATGATGGTTCGAGTAGCATAGTTGTTGTAACACAGTCTTTTTAGACACTTTTTTTAAAATTTAGTTTTAAAATTTCTTGCCTTCTCAAGGATAAATCACTCAGATCAAGAAAGAGGTTCACCCAGGCTAAGGAGCTTGCCCAAGTCTCCAATTAGCAAAGAACAAAGTTGAAATAACATCTTAGGTCAAGAATTTTCGGAGTGTGTGCTCTTTCATCAATGTCAAAGGTTGGCAAGCCATCACCTGCAGACTAAATCTGGCCCGCTGTCTGTGTTTGTAGAGTATAAGAGCTAAGAGTGGTTATTATATCTTTAAGTGGGTGAAAAAAAATCAAGAGCACAATATTCATGCCATCTAAAAATTATATGAAATTCAAAATTTCATTCCATATATAAATTTTTGTTGAACACAGATATCTTCATTTATTTATATGTTATCTGCAACTGCTTTTGTACTGTCATCACAGAGTTGAGTAGTTGAAACAGAGATTATTTGACTGGTAAAGCCCCAAACATTTACTATCTGGTATTTTGTAGAAAAAGTTTGTCTGCAACATCCTTCACATAATGAAATATTCAACTGGAGCCTGGTTCTCAGGAATTGGTATATCCCCAACATAATCTTGGGAAGTTCTCAAAGCACTTTTTACTCTCTTACATCCGGACTAATTGGTGTATTTCTGCCTCATTTCTATCAGTCCTTGAGACATAGGACCATGTTGAAAAATCTTTGAATGAATGAGGGTAGAGTTCATGTATTCATTCATTAAGCATGCATTGCTAAATTTCTACCTTTAACCAGGTACCTCTCAGTGATAAACAGAATACTTACAGTCTGGAAGACAACCAAAAGTTCCATGATTTTAAAGCCACATGTCAAGAGGCCCACATTAATTTTTTTTTTTTATCCAGTTCTATTTATTTATTTATAAAATTTATCTTTTTTTTTTTTTTTAACAGTGTTTGCTTTTTTCCCCTCAGGTATACCAAATGATCTCAGTAGCTGTAATGGAATACAACAAAAGGCAACTTTTGTTTCTTAATATCTTAATTCAAGAAAAAGGTAACAATAAAACCAAACAACAATAAAAAGATGACGGCAAATCAGAGACATTCTGGACGTTGGGGCTAGAGAGGAGAACAGGGTAAGGACAGGAAGAACACAAGGGTTTATGGTGATGGTGCATGTGTGAATTGTTAATAGAAATTCTATGGCAGACCCACATTAATTAAATAGGATATTTGCTGGGATCTCCCTCGTGGTTCAAGGGGTTGTCTCAGCACTATGATGTTATTTAGCAGCCACTGCAGTGCAAGTTTGTCCCCAGCCAGGGAGCTACTCACATGGCACAGCTGACTTCTGTCTCACCCACTGCTCCCCTCAACAGTGTATTTCAGTAGACCTACCTGTTATACTCCCCACTCTGTCTCTGATGAATCCTCTCACCTCCATATCTCTAGCCTATACCCCAGTTCTTATATGCATAAATAAACAAATCTTTAAAAAAGATAAATAGAATAATATTTGCTATTCAAATTGGTAACTCATATGACTCTTCCAATTTCAAAAATTGAATTATTTTGACTTCATTGTAGCATTAGATGTATTTATAGAACTTAAGGATTTGTGTATTAGTTGTACAAAGTAAGCTATGTGTAGGTATTATTGAAATTTGAGGGCCATACAACAGGTCTTACTTCATTTAGAATGAAGTGGTAAGTTGATATGGTTTTTTAGGACTGATTTGCAAAGCCATTGTCTAATAGAAAGAAAACAGAAGCTTATCCTTACACTATGAATGAAACAGGTAGAGTCCATTTTGATTTTAATTAGAAGGTATTTAAAGATCAATTTTAGCAGCTAATGTCATTATGATTTGCACAATATTGTGTTGAAAAAACAACAGATTTTAAAGTATTTTTAAAACTCTGACTTAGTTATAATTTTCTAGGAACTGTTAAAAGCTCCCTTAGTCAATATGTTAGAGTAGCATATTAAAATGGGAAAATAATTTTTCAGTAGTAATAGTACTTCTGTCCCTTGGTTATGGAAAGACCTGTTCCTTCCAATGTAGAAGCTATTACCATATTGCCAAAGAAGGGTTAGCTTTTGAGAAACACTAGTATATCCCCCAAAGAGCAACAACTAGAAAATGACAATCCCATTAGGAAAAAAAAAACAACAATCTGACAGCTTGGAACACTTTCATAGATTTATGTGTTTATGTAGTTATCTATGGCTGTGTAATAAATCACATAAACTTATCAGCTTAAAACAACAAATACTTTTTTGAAGATTAATATATTTGTTCATTAAGAATAACCTTATTATCACAAATTATGTCCTGATCTTGCAGTTGCTGATTAGAAGACTTGGGGGCGAGGGGGGTGCTTAGGGAGGAATGGAGTCAAGAACACAGGGAGCTGGCTTGTGTGGAGTCCCCTTACTCCTCTGCATTGTTTCCTTTCAGTGAAGGGTATGTGCCTCACACCTTCTCAGTCTCCCCTCTGTAGGCCCTTGCCTGAGCTCACAGCTGAGAGGTTTTCAGCCCAGAACCAAAATTCTAGGTGTTTTTCTTGACCCACGTCCAATTCACTATGGCATAATATGACTGGCACTTTTTTTTTTAACGATTTATTTATTTACACATACAGAACTGACCAGAGGTGCAGGGGCACTCATCAGAGACAAAGTGGGGAGCAGAATAGGCAGATTGACAAAGTACACCACTGAGGGGAGCAGCAGAAGAGACAGGAGAGATTTTCTACAGATTTTGTGTCACCTCCCTGGCTGGGGATTGAGCTCATGCTGCAGTGGCTGTGGGTAGCTTCACATTGCCTTGAACCATTGCGTCACCAGGGAGGGCCCAGCATGGCTGATGTTTCCATTGCAGTCTGTGTGGATCTCCAATGCCCAAGGGGTGTGCCACTTTTGCCCCAAACCACGAGATTCTGGGTATAGTGTCTATGTGGTTAGATGTTCCTTTATGGAGTAAAGCAAGACACCTCCTTTGTCACTATCATGATCAATCCCCAGCAAACTCTTTTTATCTTATTGTTCCTGTATGTCAGCAGTCCATGCCCCAGTGAGTGGATAATTTTTGCCCATGGTCTTTCATCAGGACTGAACTCACCTCTAGAGTGAACTGAGTCTGGAGTATCTACTTTTAAGCTCATTCATGTAATTGGTGGCAGGAACTTATTCTTCCTGGGTTTGGACCTTAATTACTCACCAACTGTTGTCTGGAGGCCTCCCTCAAACCTTACCATGTGGACACCTTCATAGAGCAGTTCACACCATGACAGCTGACTTCTGTCAGAATGGCAAGTGAGAGAACAGTGAACACAGAGGTAAATCTGTGTCAGTTTATAACTTAATCTCAGCAGTGGCACTTCACTAATTTTTCTGTATTCTTATTCATTACAAGTGAGCAAGTAGATTCAGCCTACCCCTCAAGGAGAACTTACACAAGACTGAGACTAGCAAAAGTTAGTAATTCACAATTGTAATTATTTCAGATTACACTAGAACATAGAGATTAACTTTTGAGAAACCCTATTTATTATAAATATTTAGTGAGTACCTACTGTGTGTCAGGTATGCAACAATGTTCGATAACATTTTCCCTTGCTTTCCGATAGTTTATATTCTAGGAGGAGCAGGAGAATAAAGCTTTTAGAAGCTTCCACAAGTCTTGACACACAAGAAAGCCCTCAAAGGATGTTTTTATTTTTATGTTTGCTGGGTAGACAAGCTGTCACGGAAATAGAGCTAAGCTACCCAGTCTGTGGCATCTCTAATCCTATTGTAGACAAATATGATTTGCTTAAGCAGAGTAGAAATGGCCTTTCTTTCACATAAGCTTGAAAAAGGCAATTCATAATAGTTTACAGCACTACATGCTTGTAACTGACTTTCTCATATTTGTGTTTTTAAAGTAATCTTTGTCAGAAAAAAAAAAAGTAAGCTCTAAAGAATTCCACGGAAGTAGCTGTCTTTGTAGATTTCTTGGGCTGCCCTGCACACCACCGTATCCTTTTGTATTACACATGCCAAGTTGACCTAGTGTCTTCTAGCTCTGAATTATTTTAATTACTTTCTTTTTTGATGCATCATTTCAGTCTCTCAAGTGCTCTTTAAAAAAATGGCTTCTTGAACCAGAAATAAGATTTCAAATGTGTGCCTGATTGTGTGAGTATTCTGTGGTTGCTTTCCCTAATTAATATTCCAAATCTCCAAAACTGTCTAAGGATTTTAATTGACTTTTGTCACCCCCATCTTATTCAAGTATCATGCTGTCCATTCTTGTACATTATTAATAAAACATGCGTTCTGTGCTTTCCCCCCTGTCTGATGTTTAGTTCATTCTTGAACTTTGTTTTGAATGACAATTGAAGGATAATTTGTTGTACTGGGCTTCCAACACTAGTGTAGTAAGATATAGTGTGTTGTACTAATTAGGAAAAACTGTCAATCAAAACAGTTCCTCACTTGTGAGAATAGACATAGCTTTTTTATCCTATACATAGATTCTTTTATAGAAGTAACACTCCATGCCACTGAGAGAAGTGTACTAATCTGAGTTCTGACATATTTTATGGAAATGTTGATTTAATCTCCCCAGTTTTGAAATACATTTCCAAAATAAAGTAAAAGGATACGATGTTTTATGAATAGAGTAGTTGTTATTAAAATAGAAAATTTGGAAGTATTCTTAGAAATGCATGGTTTAAGCTCTTTCATTGACCATTCCTTCTTGTAACTTCATGTTTCTGAAACATCAAACTTTCTCCCAGATTCTTTCCTAGGAATTTCACATAGGCAGCCCCCAAATTAGCATTGCTTTTGTTATGGTTGTGGTGCACCTGAAGCCTGTAGATTTTTTCTGTGGATTGATCTACTCATGAGACTTACAGTCATAGAACACTGATTTGTGGCTACCTAGGCATTTCCCCGTTCAAACAAAATATTTTTACAATGTTCCTTAAAAGCTTGTATATCCATTTGAAAGGGGACTTTTCAACTTTTACTTGGATGACCTGTGTGCACGCAAACCACTATGCAGGCTATTACTTTCACTAAGGAAAAGAAAAGATGACATAGAAAACCCAGCCCCAAGAGGGAGAAACACTGAAGAAGAAATGCCTGATACCTTTAGATTTCCCCTTCCCACCCCCCATTTGTCAGACACTGGTATTTAAAAGTAGTATAGTGATAAGAATAAAAATTAAGGATTTATTATCTTTCAAATTAAGTGATTATAGTCAAGGAAACTGGATGGGTTTAAGGAAATTACTTGAATATTTTAAGGGATGCTGGGTTAGTCTTATTCCTACCCCAAGAATACATTGGGAAATCTACTAATGATATATACTGTGGCTTCCGACACATTCGCTAGATGCTTACTATTATTTCTTTTTGGGATTGTTGAACCCCAAATCTATACCAGGTCTAAAATAACTACTCATCCATGTGGCAGTTTCCTTTCATTATGTGCTCCCTACCTTCCCCTGCCCTGTTTTGTGTCCACATTGCTGATACTTGCAAATGGCATTTCCATGGCTCCTATAACAAGTGACTTGCAGCTTGATTTGGCCATTGGAAGGCACTGGAAGAGAACTGGGCTAGACAAGTGGGGGGGGAACTAATCAATTTTTTTCTCCCTACTTGGGGTGAGGGTGGGACTCCATCATTGTCTGCTTTTGCTTTATGATTCCTGCTCTCTATAGGAGAGCAGTCCTCCCTCTTCGGTCCAATTGTCATCAGGCAGATACACCATGCAGACTCCTGTAATATCACCTTTTCCGTTGTGTTGCCAGGGCTAAGGTAGTAGCAACATTTTGCTTTAAAAAAAAAAGGCAAATCTTTGGGCTTCTTTACTGTTCCCTATTTGCTTTTCAGCTTATTCAAATATCTGTTACTATGTCTCTGTATTAAATTTTCTTTTTCAAATTACTTGGCATAAAGATTTCTGCTTCTGGGAAGATGGGATATAAATACTTTAGCCTACTCCTTCTGCTAAATATAACTAAAAAATCTATGGATCTATAATGTACTAGAATGTAATATAATATAAACAAAGACTATGCTACATATAGAGGTAAGGCAGACTTACTACATGGCTGGGGACTTAAAGAGCAACATGGCAGCCAATTCCCTGAACTATATTTTTGTCATTCATGTTCCAGATTGGATACCTGAGAAACTGGCAATCCTAAACTACCCATGAATACACATTAAATAAACCTCAACAAAGTCTGCTCCTCTAACAGAAGGTCTAGGAAAAGGACAGCCTAGAAAATCATAAAACTTTCAGAAAACAATTGCAAACAGTTCCGAAAACCCTATCCTACTTGGAAACCAATCAGAAACTTGCACCCCATGCTTGTAAAGCAATAATTGAGATGCCAAGTGATAGAGCTGAAACATACACAAATCAAAGTGATAGAGCTGAAAGATGAAATGGACAAGTCTAAAGGTATGGTTTAAAATTTCAATACCTCTCTCTCAACGGTAGATAAAATAGACAAAAAAGTCATCAAGGATGTTTAAGACCTCAGCCAACATACTTTGACATTTATAGAATATTCTACTCAAAAAGAGGAGAACACACACCCATTTTGAGTGCCCACAGTACATATCCTGAGTAAATTATATCAGGGGTTATAATGTAAACTTCAAAAAATTTAAAAGATCCAAATTGTGTTCTTTAAAGAACATAGATTGTATTCTTTGATTATAGTTGAATAAGATGACAAGCCAATATTAGATAACAAAACCATTCTCCCAACACTTGGAAATAAACCTTATACTTCTAAATAATCTAAGGCCCAAAGGGAAGTCTGAAGAGAAGTTTAAAAAATGTACATTAAACTAAATGAAATACATGTCAAGTTTATTGAGCATAGTAAAAGCAGTGCTGAGAGGTAAATTTATAACATTAATGCTTATATTAGAAAAGTAGAAACTTCAAATCAATAATCTAAGCTGCCACTTCAAGAGTCTAGCTGGAAGAGAGCTCATTGAAGGAAATGTTGTTAAAGGTCAAGGAAAGTTTGAAGGGAACTAACAAGGAATGATAAAGCAGCAAGTCTAGAAGCAGTGGCGATCACTAACATTAAGGCATAATAGAGAGTTTTTTGCTGAACACTTGTGAGGCCGGCTGCTCTAGAATAAGGTGACATGGGAGAAACTTAGCATTTGATAGAGGAATGGAGCCACTGCCAACCTGAGGGCAGGGAGTCAGGGGAATAAATACCCTGATTTCTCTTTCTGTCCTATGTATTTTATAGTACTCCTATCAATTGAATCTAAAGAGAAAACAGAAAGCAAGAAAGCCATGTTGGCCCATATAGAACTCCTATTCTATAATAGGAGACTCACTATGCAGTAAAATTTATTTCAGGTTTATCAAATAACTTCAAGTATTTTCTAGAATCAATGGGAGAGCTATTTGTAATCATCAAACATGTAGGGGTTTGAATGGAGAAGTTAGATTTTAAAGAACTGAGAATCTTGTAAATAACTGCCTTATTTTAATATCAGGCCTTCCATCCTGCTTATACCCAGTCAAAAGTCTAGGAAGAAAATATTTTTAAGTAATGGCAGACTTAAGTTTGGACCTGGAAATATCATTAGAAGATGAGTATTTGATTGTTGACCCTATTCTTTCTTTACTTTGTGATCTTGAGTAAGTTACTTAACCTCTCTGAAATTCTGTTAGCTCATCTGCAGAACAGGTGCGATAATATCTACTTCCAAGAATGGCCATGTAACTAAGAGAATTAAAGAAAAGATTCATGGGAAGACACCTGGTAGGGCTCAATACATTTTGATTGAATTTGAATTACAAATTCCAGTTAACAGCTTCAAAATTCATGAGATAAGGTCACAAAGTAGAGTATGAATGAAATTTTTTAAAGAGAAGAAAATCTGTGTTTAGACTGTTAATGTCATCTATCACTCAATCAACAATTATGATAATATGATCAGTGAGCTGTTCTTTATTGATGGATTTTCACCAAGTTTTGATTACAAATGTGAAATATTACCAAGATTCAACTCTTTTTCAACTTCGACGAAGGTCTTAATTATCTGGTAACCTGGGAAAATAAGCTAGTCTTTTGTTATGGGATACTGGTTACATCAAAATTTTGTGCTCTACCCATAGTCAAAAGTGATTATTATTTTAAAAGATTATTTTGATGTCACCTATAGTGGACCTGAGAGCTGCCTTTTTGTGTCTCCTTTCAAACAGGTTATTATGGTAATGTTGACAACTGCAAATTCCTATAAGATAGTACTGAGAAGATGGGGAAAGTAAATATGGGTGGCAAGAGCTTGATTCAAAAATATTTTTAGTTCTGTGGTATTAGCCAGACTTCCTTTTTTTAGATACACACTTAGATTTAGTTATTTATTATAAACATTTATCAAACATTAGTAATTTTGTTTCTATTGGCTTGTAGTCTTATAGTCAACTATACAATTTTAATGCAGGTATACTTTATACATGAGAATTATCCTTTTGCTTCAGTTTTACTGCTTGTATCTTGTTTATGACAGAGGGCCTTAGCAATCTTATCAATTGCTTTCTTTCCTAAAGCAATTTTAAGACAAGGCTCTGCTACTTCTAGAGCTTTTAAATAAAGGAATAAAGCGTGAGGGATCATTTATATTTGGATACTCAAAAATTTTAGCAGCAGTATTTTACTTCTGCATACACACACACTCATAAAATCTTGCAAGATCTGGGCCCTCCCTGGTGGTGCAGCGGGTTAAAGCACAGCACTGAGAAGCTAAAGCCACTTCCTCTTGAGTTTGATTCCCGCCTGCCTGGGAGGTGACCACATGGCGAGGCAGACCTCTCCCGACCCTCCCACTGCTCCCCTCAGCAGTGTACTTCGTTGATCTGCCTGTTCTGCTCCCCACTCTGTCTCTGGTGAATCCTCTCACCCTTCACATCTCTGGCCTGTACCCCAGTTCTGTATGAATAAATAAATCTGAAAAAAAAAAAAATCTTGCAAGATCTATATACAATTATAAGAACAGGATCTTCATCTATTCTGTTTGCACTCAGTCTCTAGGACCTAGAACAATGGCCAGCACATATTAGATGAAGGATAGTATGATGTTTTAAAACAGGGCTCTACTAGCATTTCCTATATAGGACCAGGTAGTACCTATTTTAGGCTTTATAGGCCATGTGATCTCTATTCAGTTCTACTACTGTAGTTAAGTAGGCACAGACAACATGTAAATAAATGGATGTGGCTGTTTCAGTAAAACTTTATTTACAAAAATAAGGAAAGGACAGACTTGATCCCTGGGCCCTAGTTTATCAGTCCAATCTGCCAACTTCTACTTTGGGCACAAACGCGACAGTTGGATTGCTTGAGTATTTAACTTGGCACTACCACTCATTGGCTATATGGCCTTGTTGCTACGTTATTAATATTGGGATTTATTAAGTTCTCTGTAGCTCAGTTTTACTTCTGTGAAGGGGTGGGTATTAATAATCTTTCTGCGTTATACGATTTCATGAATGACTATATGTGAAGCCTGAGGAAAGGATTTACAATCATGACTACTATTTGTAAAATCAACATTTTCTAGATACACTGGTTTTTAAGAGATAAAAAAACAAGTAAACACACACATACATATACACACATATATAACATGTTATTTTCTTTAAAGAAAGTGATGAGGTGTTAAGCACCTATGTGAAACTTTATATTTTGGTTTATAGTTACAATTTTCTACTGGAGTAAGCATCTGATTTATTTTGTTTTGTTTGTATGATGCTAGAAAACCTCTAATTTTTTTTAAAGATTTATTTATTTATACATATAGAACTGGGGTAAAGGCCAGAGGCACAGGGGTTGTGAGAGGATTCACCAGAGACAGAGTGGGGAGCAGAACAGGCAGATCAACAAGTACACTGCTGAGGGGAGCAGTGGGCAGGTCAGGAGAGGTTGGGCCGCACCATGTGGTCACCTCCAGGATGGGAATCGAACTCATGCTGAAGTGGCTTTAGCTTCTTCGTGCTATGCTTTAACCCACTGCACCGCTGGGGAGGTCCAAAAACCTCTAATTGTTTTAAAGAGTGATGGTGTCATTAGTTACCATGCAATCTCAAGAAACTCGAAATAAGCAGAGATAGTAAAGGAATTTTGAATACCATGTTTATATGAAAAATGATTAATTGGACTGGTACAATTTAATCCACTGAATGTAAATTTGGAGTATATTTGTATGTGCATGTCAGCTATTTATATTTTACTTAAAATATATATATGTTTATATATACATAATGAAATGTGAATCAGTTATGAGTGGATATTCTGTATGTATGTATGTATGTATACATTTATTAATTTGAATCAATGATGTGTAGATTCTCTGGAGGTCTTCATGGGTTCTCTTATTCCATCTAACCTGTCCTATTGGACGCTGTGAAAAGTTGAGCTGGATTATAGTTTTGATTTTCTCCTGTGTCTCTTATTTTCCTCTAATCTGTTCTCCACACAATAACCTGAGTGATCTTTAAATAAGAATCAGTGGCACCCATTGATTTAACATGTTTCCTTGGTCTCCCAGAGCCGGAAGAACACCAAACTCAGACTCCTAATCAAGGTCTTAAAGGCCTTTGGGATCTTGTTTTCGCCTAATTCTCAACTACACCTTGCATCCTTCTCCAGTTTGGGCTTTAGCTCCCGTCACAGGCTAAATAGCTGAGGTTTTATTCTGACTCTCTCCTGACACTTTTGATCCTTGTCCTTTGCCTTTGCTCATGCTCATGTAGCTGAACCCCTCTGCAGGGTCCTTCCAGACTGGCTCCTCCTCATGTTGGGGTTTCCCTTCAGTGTCACCTGTTTGGAGGTAACCACCATATATAAAATAGCACCCAGCCACATTTTCTTCATGACATTCCCAATAATCAATAATTATCTTGCTATTCGCATTATTATCTTTCTCTCCTAGTGACACAGTACCTCTGAGACTGGGTAGTGAAATATCTTGTTATTGTAGACCCTTATGGGTCCCTCTTTTTAACACAGGGCCTTGGTACATAAGGTGTACGTTATTTGTTGGACACATGACTGCAGGTGGTACCTGCTACATTATTTGCAGGGCCCAGTGCAAAATGAAAATGCAGGGTCCTTATTCAAAAGTTATTAAAAATTTCAAGACAATGATAGTGGAGCATTGAATCAAGTGTGGGGTCCTTCTAAAATTGCATGGCTATGAAGCCAGTCCTGCCCTCAAGCAAGTTACTTTAATCTATCTAGACTCAAATTCCTTCTCTGTAAAATGGAGGAGCTAGCAATACCCACCTCCCTTTGGCACTTGGGGCATTAAATGAGATCACATGAGCACAGGGTTTAAGCAGTGCTCTGCCTACAGTCAGCCTGTCAGGATTATAATTACCAGCCTTAGCCATGGTCCATGTGAAGCAGAGCCCTCAGAGATCTCATTTTCTGGCATTCCTCTTTTCTGAATAACCTCCCCAGCAACTCTTTCGAGTGACTAACCCACTTTATCAAATGGGATGGAGATGTGGGTGTCGCTTGCAAATTATTTTGACACATTCAAGGTGTGGACTGACAGCATATTTGGCTCATTGAAAGCAAAGTGTCAAGCAGTGTTAGGCTGTTATGAAAACTCGTTTGACAATAGGTAAATCATGTCACCCTTCTGAGCTCACCAGTGACACTAGAATGATAAATAATATCTGCCACCCACCTTTCTGACAAGAGCAAGGCAAGGATGAATTGGATTAAATAGAGCCAGTTGAGAATACTTTGATTTTCTTGGAAAGAGGGATATGCAAGCACTGCTTGCTAGAGCGCATGCATATTGTCAGATGGCCTGTTTACTTAGTCTGTGCAGCTCTGGTTACCCGACACAGTGTAACAAATCAATTGCACCTTGAATGAAAATTGTTCACAGACTCACATTTTGATTTATTTTCATAGTACAGTCAGCGATTCAAGTTAGTTTAGAATCGCAGAGAGGAAAAGCAGCATGGTTTTTACATTTATATTGTGGTCTCCTGGTGCCTCTGAGGCCTATGGACTGTGAGATGTGGGCTGATATCCTGGAAAGGAGCCTTAGTTCAGTTGCTGGGAGGAGCTCCCTGTGTGGGAAAGATCTGGATGCTCTGATTTTATCAAGTTTCTCTGTGCCAGTGGAGGCTAACATGAACTGGAAAAATAACATTTGGCCAGTACTATTATGTATGTGACTCTCTGCCTGGATGTTTACTTGCCTTGAGAGATTGCATAGCCTAAGAGTAAAATAATAGGTTCTGATTAGGCTATTATGCCTCAAAAAAGCTTAAAAAAATAAAAGAGAGAAAAAAGGTAGTATATGCTATGGACCAGATATGTGACCTAACTGCTTCAAATCTGTTTCTTCATCTAGAACAAGGGATGTGTTCGGTGTCTTTTTTTTTTAACAAAAGGCCCTCCCTGGTGGTGCAGCGGGTTAAAGCTAAAGCTAAAGCCACTTCCTCATGAGTTTGATTCCCGCCTGCCCGGGAGGTGACCACATGGCATGGCAGGACTCCTCCTGACCCGCCCACTGCTCTCCTCAGCAGTGTACTTCGTCGATCTGCCTGTTCTGCTCCCCACTCTGTCTCTGGTGAAGCCTCTCGCTGCCCCTGGGCCTCTGGCCTGTACCCCAGTTCTGTAAGCACAAATAAATAAATCTTAAAAAAAAAAAAAAATTTAAATTGAAGTAATGCTGACTTACAATATAGTATGTAATTCAGGGTATAGGATCTCAGCTCTTCAGATGTATGTTGCACTTCACGCCACAACACACTCATCAGGAGGGAACCCACAGTCTATTTTTTCCCCTTCACATTCTGTTCTCCACCTTTTCCCTCCCACTTTTCCCTCCTGACTTCTACTGTCAGATTTCTAGGGATTGTTACTGATTTGGTTCTGTCTGATCCTCAGTAGTGTTTCCCTGTATTCCCAATATAAGTTAGCCATCCAATATTTGTCTTCCTCCTGATTTGTTTCACTTAGAGTACTGCCTTCCACTTCCATTCACATTATCACAATGATAAGATGTCATCTTTTTTATGGCTGAGTAGTATTCCCATGTGTGTGTATGTGTGTGTGTTCTCCAAGTCTTCTTCATTGTGATTTTAATTTATACTTGCCTATAAGTGATACCTTTTTTTGTTGTCTCTCCAGATCTATTCTTTACCTTTTCTAATCTAACTTCTATTTTAAGAGGCCAGTTGTATGGATATTATGAGCAGGCTATGGCATCTTATGCTTCCATTTAGGTTGGCTAATAACGAGTCCCAGTGATGGCTGGGAGGAAGGAGAATTAGGGAAAATTTATTTCCTGGGTTCCTACACTGTGCAGTTGCCTTCGGTTAACTGCACCCTTGGGCAAAGGTCATAGCTTCAATCAAGTTGCTGAGACCAACTCAGTATAACTCTTTCAGCGTTTGTTCCTCCCTTTCCTTGTCCCTGAAGGCCTAGGAGTGGTAACAACTCTGCTGCTATGAATGTGAGGTCTCCCTCTCCCTTTTGTGCTTCCCTACAGCTAACCTAGTTCTTCATAAGTAGCCTTTTTGCAAATAAACCCTCCTCAAATTTTTCTAACTTGACTATGCTATATTCTGTTAAAATTAAGATTAATATCTGGGCATAATCAGAGTAGCTATCTCCTGTGGCTGAAACTTACACACATGTTGAGCTCCTAGAACAGTATCTAGCATGTATCTGAGACTTGAGTCAAGTAACTTGCCTAAGTCACAGGTGTGACAATTGTCTGATGGTGGTTTTACCAGCATCATTCATCTTACCCCATTTCATCCCTTTTAATTGTTAATTAGAAACCTCTAGTACTCTGGGAAAGCTGATTCTCTCTCTGGAATCAGCCTGGGACTGAAGCCAATCAGCACATCCCACTGCTCCTGCTGACCATGACTAGTTTAAGTGTATGAAAGTGACTTGATCTAGTCCAACCTGGTACCTCTTGTGACTTTGTCAAAAATTCTGGGACACAGATGCAGAGGTACCAAGCATTATGAATGTGGTTGCAATTGGCCTAGCTGGTAGGGTCACTTCATATTTCAAACTGACACTGCTTCATGATGATACCAGGAGGCCCACTTTGTGGGTTCAATTGTTTAAAAATTCTCTATAAGTAAAGTGTCTCCTATTGTTCACATCAGAGTGGGCTGCTCCTTACTCCATGCCATTGACCCATCACTGTACAGATGCTGTGCACTCTGGGTGGTGAGATGGACCCACATAGGGCAGTTTTTGGGAAACGGTCTGAGGGTGAAGCCAAATAGAGCAGTACCTGTGTTGTGTAGCCATCCCAGGCCAGTTCACTTGTGTAGCCATCCCAGTAGGTTCACTCTCTCTCTGGGGTCTCTCTGGCGTTCGCTCTTGCATTGTCTTGTGGTCTTGCCCCTTCTGTACTCACGCTGCTCATCCATGCAACCATCCTCTGAGTGATGCCACCCTAATATCCCTGACCGCTAGACTCAGGTGTGCACAATTGCACATGCCCATACCCATCCTCCAGGTGTCCACAGTCGGGCATGCGGGCCCTGCTTTGCTCACACTCCCAAGCACCTTCTGCATCAATGTGCCACTGATAGCCACAGAGGGAAGTGCTGTAAAAAGCCTGATTAATTCATTTACCCTACAGCCTACTGACTATAGCAACCAAACTGGAGCACTGCTCAAATGACACTCCAACTCTTCCCCACTCCAGACTTTAGTCATGCCAACCAAGTATTTTTCTTTTTGATACTTTTTTGTTTGTTTTTTAAAACTCAAAGCATCCCTACTGATACAGCTGAGTGGCAGTTGGATTAAAAATCAGTCAATCAGGCCTTTCTGACTGTGGAGCCAGACAGTATTTTCACCTGCTCATTTTTCTCACTCTTTTATACATCATTTCATACCTCATTTTCCTTCAAATAAGGTTTTACTTTATTATATAATTTTCAGGGTGGGGGCCACACCTGGGCTGGGATCTCTCTTGGTCCTCTTAATAATTCTGGCCAAGTCATGCTCCCTCAAAGCCTCTGCTTTTCCATTAGAAGGGGAGAGCTTAAGAAGGATATGTCATTTCCATACTAACATTCTGTACATATCCACATGTGCTGTGAAAACCGATCTGAGTTGGCACAGCCTGTTTAGTCAGAGGCTTACGAAGGTTTGTGCCTATAAATGAAAGTGAAACAACCCTGCTCATTGGTATAGAAATGACGTGGGACAGTTGTTCTACCTTGCATTTATTTTCCCTAATTCAAGTTTCTTGAAATAGTTACACCCCACATTTTGGCAGTTTAGTGCATATGCTCTTTGAATGTTCCTGAATCATCTCACATGTAAAGGTCTCATTCCCCTGGCAAAATATTGGTCAACTTGTAGACAAGATCCACTCTATTGGTTTCAAGTACTGCTCCATCTGACCTCCCTCCAGGCCATTCTACCTCCATGGGCATCACCAAAATAACTTGTTTACTGCAGAAACTATTTGGCCCCCTATCAAGTCTGTATTTTCCTCATTTATTTTTTTATTTTTTTTTAAGATTTTTATTTATTTGTACATACAGAACTGGGGTACAGGCCAGAGGTCAGGGGCGGCGAGAGGATTCACCAGAGACAGAGTGGGGAGCAGAACAGGCAGATCGACGAAGTACACTGCTGAGGGGAGCAGCGGGCAGGTCAGGAGGTCTGCCACGCCATGTGGTCACCTCCCAGGCAGGCGGGAATCGAACTCATGCGGAAGTGGCTTTAGCTTCTCAATGCTGTGCTTTAACCCGCTGCGCCACCAGGGAGGGCCATTTCCTCATTTTTTTTGAAAAGACCATTAGCTAGTCAACCAAACAAGAAATCAGGGGCTCTTCCATCATGCCTACTTATTATTGGTTTGGTGTTCTCACCATTTGTTTAAACCTTGTGTTAGTTTTCTAGAGTTCCTGTGCCGAAGTACTACAAACTAGAAGGCTTCAATAACAGCTTTATTTTCTCATATCTTAGAAGCCCAGAAGTTCAAAATCAAGAAACTAATAGTTGATTAATTCTGAAGTTCTGAGAGAGAAATGTTCCATGATTCTCTCCTAATTTCTGGGGGTGCCTGTAACTTGATGTTCTTTGACGTCTAGGCACATCAGTCCAATTTTGTTTCCATCTTGGCATCGCCTTCTCCATGTCTCTGTTATTTCTTTTCTGTCTCCATAAGTATATTCTTATTGGATTTAGAACCCTTCCTTATTTAGTATGAGCTTATCTTCCTCCTCAACTTTATTATGTCCAAAGAGCCTATTTCCAAATTCAGCCACATTTCTGAGCTTCTGGATAGAAATGAATTGGGCAGGCCCTCCCTGGTGGCGCAGCGGGTTAAAGCACTGCACTGAGAAGCTAAAGCCACTTCCTCATGAGTTCGATTCCCGCCTGCCCCGGAGGAGTCCACATGGCGTGGCAGACCTCTCCTGACCTGCCCGCTGCTCCCCTCAGCAGTGTACTTCGTCGATCTGCCTGTTCTGCTCCCCACTCTGTCTCTGGTGAATCCTCTCGCCCTCCGCATCTCTGGCCTGTACCCCAGTTCTGTATGAATAAATAAATAAATCTTTAAAAAAAAAAAAAAAAGAAATGAATTGGGCAGAGAGTATTAGTCAACCCAACTCAAATCTTTTCATCACACTATCATGCTCTACCTCCTGGTGCTTCCTACAATAGCCCCCTGCTGGGAACCTTTCTTATCTGTAGCTTAGCTTTTTCCTAAGCCCTAATCAAAAACTCCATAATCCAAAATTAAGTAAAAATTTCAGGACTTTTTAAAATGTATACCTTTTCAAAAAAAAAAATGTATACCTTTTCTCCCTCTAAAACTAGCTCCTTAAAATAACTCCTTGATTTAAACTCTTTGATTCCTCCCTGTCCAACAACAGAGAACAGGTTCTTAAACTCTGATAGGTGCAGACCAAGCTCTGCCCAACCTGCTGAAATGCACATGGGTATCTACCCAGGGTCCCTTTTTTCTTGCTTCTTTCCTAGAGTCCCAATGGTTTGGATGTAGAAAAGGACCCAAATCAATTTTTCAGGCTTTCTAGCAGTTGTCACTTTGGTTGGGAATATGGCATAGTTCTGGTCAATTTAGAAGTAAGCAGCAAGATGAAACTTTTACATTGCACCACCTCTCAACTGCCTGGGAGTTGTCATCGTAGTAGAAAAATAGAAAGGTTGTAAATGTTATTCAAAGAAATCAAAGTTTCATATATGAAGAATAAAGAAGTTGTGTAGACTAATAGGGTGACAGTGCCTAACAACTGTTTTGTGTACTTGAAATTATCTAAGGCAGTACACTTAATTGTTCTCGAAGATTGAGAGGATGGATGTTAGTTAACTTGATCATAATAAACATTTCATGATATTTTCATATATCAAAACATGTTCTACACCTTAAATATGAACTATTTCTATTTTCCAATTATACCTCAGTAAAAGCTGGCAGACATTTCAAAAAAATTAAATAAGAAAAACAGAAAGTTATTTCTTTAAGGCCTTCTTTTTGGGGGGATTTGTTTTTCACAGTCAAACACAGTTTCTTACTGATTTTGATATCATCTACCTAAGCCATCTCTGACATCTTTCCCAACTTCCTAACTTTGTGTCCTAAATTCTGGCCACACTGAATTACTTCCTGTATTGTAAAAGTACCATGTTGTTTTTCCCATTGGGCCTTTGTAAATGACGACCCTTCAACCCTGCAATATTATCCTTTCTTTGCAGGGCAGAGTTTTATTTATCTTTCAGATTCAAGTGCAATTCCTCATGGAAACTTTCTAACCCTTCCAGGCTAGGCTTAGTACCATCATCATTCTATAGGTGTCTCTATATTAGTTCTTTATTGTACTGTATTGCAAAAACCTGTTTGTCTTTCTCTTCCCCAAGTCCCCAGGGAAGGAATCTAGCCTTTCTTTTCATTCTCAGATCCTTGTACAGTGTCAGGCACATAGTAGATATTAACTGAATGTGTGAATACAGGATCCAAGGATTATGTGCCCAAAATGACATCAAACACAAGATTTATTGAAGAAATACCATTGAGTTTGATATAAATGGGCCATATTCTATCCTATGTTATACATGTGATTATAAAAATCATATGTAATTACAGCTCAATTGAGATTCACAATCTGATTATTCATTCTAGTATACATTTTGAGGGTTCACCTTAATTTACTTTCTTGACGCAATGTCTACCGGTGTAAAATACATAACTTCCCCTTTATTAAACTGGACAAAGATAAAAGTTAGCATGTTGAGTTTCCAGAGGAAGGTGAGGATAGAGAATTGAATTCTGGAGGAAATAGGATTGATGCTGGTTGAGTATAGGTGGTAGTGGCAGGGATTCCAGCAACAATAGCTGAGTGGATGGAGGTATGAAGATGAAAAAGCACTAACAGTGTTATAGGTCTCCCCAAATATGTTTCAGGACAAAATCTGTTACAACAGGGAGAGAGGGGAACCCCTGAAGCCCCAAACCTGCCTGCTCTAAGTGGGTTCTGCCATCCGCCGCAACAAAACTAAACATAGATAACTTTAATGAATAGGGACTTTAATACAGTGAATATACAAAACAGAACACAAAGAATATAACTTCTAAATCAAACACCTGAAGTTGCCCATCCCCTCGTGGGCAAAAGTCAACCCAGAAGGGGTTGGCCCAAAGCAAGGCCTGAAAGCCCACCACAAGACTAAAGCACCTTCTGGCCAGGAC
>NW_004567105.1:52887518-52897039 GCF_000260355.1 Condylura cristata
CTCCTTTTTCTCTGCTCAGTTCCACCCTCCTTCTGGGTGGGGCAGGGAACCTGGAACTTCCCTTCTCCTAGGGACCACCCAGTTACAAAACAAGCCCGGTTTCTTCCTCACATGCTTGCTGCTCCTTGTGGCTTCCTCAGGTCTCCTTCTTGTTCTCCATCCAGCTTCCTTCTCTTCTTCTCCCATCTTCTCTTCTTTCTTCTCTTCTCTCCTTTTTCTCTGCTCAGCTCCACCCTCCTTCTAGGTGGGGCAGGGAACCTGAAACTTCCCCTTTTCCTGGGGACCACCCTGTTACAGCAGGAGGTTGCTATTTGCCTCCCTGATATCTTTTCTCCCCCTTCCTTCTAGTAAACAGAAATTTGATTTTTATTGTGGCATATTTTGCAGTCTCCTTTGCAGCTAGGCATGCCCCAGTGAATAGTTCTGGTAAAGGAGATATAAACAGAAGAGTCATGTGGGATTCAGCAAGTCTATTTAAAAGGGTGGGCATGCTCTTTGCATTTTCCTCCATCCATTTGCTGGAAAGAGGATATTAAGTGCTGAGATCAAACAATCAAATGTCCTGATAAAACTGGGAAGGTGGGGCTGTTCACTGTGCATGTCCTCAGGGATGGGAGGAGGAGCCCTGGATGACATTTTAGAGCTGTAATATATATCCAAATAATTTCCTCCTAACAGAGAAATTTCCTATAAGAAAGAGAGAAATAAGCCAGTTTCCCTTTAATTCAGTGTTGCTTGGGGTTTTCCTAGTCCATCTAATTGAACCTAATCTTGAGACATCCCCCAACTTCAGTGTTATGAGTTTTAAGGAACAAATATCTATTTTTCACAAGGTGAACTGAACGCATTCCCTATACCTGACTGTCTTCTGTGTCAAAACTGTGATTATACATTCAACTCTTTGAAAATCCCCTTTTAAGACTGGCTCTGGAATTGATAGATAAACAAGAATAAGCAAACTCTGAGTCAGTGACTGACATACTGAATGAACTCCATCCCCTGATGACTTTACTGGCTCCATCTACCATCTACACTCCCAAGAGATCGTAGGCTTCCAGAATTACAAAACCTGGCATGCCGTGAACCTGATTCCATGAATGGGGAAACTGATTTCCTGAATGGTGTTAAGTGGCCGTGCTTGCTATATGAAAGAGCACATGCAAAGCTCTCTCTCTCTCTCTCATTTCCAGCTTTGGTACTTGGGGGACACAGGGGAAAGAGAGACATATAGATACACTTGGAAGAGACATGTGGGTGAAAGACACGTGGGGAGGCTGCTCCCGGTCCTTTGCAGAGACAATAACAGGTGTTCTCTTGGCTTTATGGTGGATCATAAAGTCTATTTTAAAATTGGAGTGTCTCCTTATGTCCCAATTCTCTGGAAACTACCTAGCCCCTGTCTTGTGTTTTCCACCAGAAAGTTATTTTAGACTTGTGGAAAATTTTTGGGCTTTAGAAGCCCTGCTTAGGGCTGAGTGTGTTTGGCTGGACATTTGTTCACAAGGGGGTGGGTAATTTTTGGAGTTTTATCAGGAAACTTTTATTTGAAATCCTTTCTTCGCTCTCTTTGTCTCTATGCCCACCAATCTATTAAAAATCTTTCACAATAAGAGTTTATGCTTCTTTTGCCTTTGTGCATTTGGATGACCAACCCCTTTTATATAGCATGCACCCCTTGATAGTTTGGGGCCCTTTTGTCTTGTATGGACAGAATAGGACCAAGGGTTTCCAGCACACTCTGAAAAGAAAAATTTTATCACTTTCTACCGAAAATGTGGTTATAGATAATCATCATGGAGAAAACATCTAGGAAGTGAAGGGCAGGGCAGTTAAAAATGGTCTTATATCATTTTTATACCTACAATTCCTGCTTATAGTCCTTGTTTCATTGGAAGTTATCAAGGAATGTATTAATTATTTGTTGCTGCATAACAAATTACACTAAAACCTAGTAGCATAGATCAACAAATATTTATTATTTCAGTTTCTGTGGGTCAGGAATATGGGTACCAAATGAGACAGATGCTTCTGGCTCAGGTCTCAGGAGGTTGCAATCAACCTTTCACTGGGGCTGCAGTAACTTCAAGGATTGTATGCAGACTGGCAGAATCCATTCCCAAGCTTACTTGTATGGCTACTAGCATACAAGCCTCTGAAGATCTATGTGTAAGTCATCTTTTTGTAGTAGCCAACAGGTCTTGCCATAGGCTGCTTGAGTATCCATATGACATGACGGTGATGATCTGAGTGAGATGGAGAAGGAAGCTGGAAAGAGAGAGAACAATAGAGAAACCAGAAAAAGACAAATTCAGAAGACACAGTCTTTACATATATCAATCTTATATGTGACATCCCATCATTTCCGCCATATAATATTTATTAAAAGCAAAACAGCTGAGTTTGGGCTACATATCAGAAGACCAAATCATTGGGGTCTATTTTAGAGACTGCTTACTACAGGGAAATTTGCTTATCTTCCCACTCTATTCTTTAACTCCTGAAGTTAGTAGTTTGTCAGACATTTTCACCTCCTAAGAAGGTTTCTTTTCTGAGTTGGTGAACCAATGGTATATTCTTCCATTTAACTAAAATCCATTGACCACAAAACTGGAATAGAAAAGTAAGAAAAAGTAAAAAAAAAAATAAAACCTAGATGCCATGACTGCCCTGAGGACCAGGGGAATGGGGTATGCAGAACAATGTATGGGGACTCATTATATGTCCCCTGCTGGATGTGAACAACATGTGATAATCACACTTTCTGTATCTTCCAACTTAGTCATCCATCTCCCCCAGCTTGTCATTAAGGGTGCCCTGGCATCAAGTGACTGATTAGGAACTTTTCCTCCAGCAAGAACATCTTACCCCATAAATACAGTGAATACAAGTTTGTAGGGAGGGAACTTGTTAGAACATGCCTTGTATTCCAAACCCAGTTCCAACTCTTAACACTTAAATGCTGTTGTGTACTCCATTTCTCTAAACCTCAATTTATTTATCAATGAGATGTAGACAATAAAGGGTCTATCAAAGGGTCATTGTGAGGCTAAATGAGAGAATTTATGCAAGGTGCTGGGCAAAGAGTCTGGCTCATGGCAGGTACTTGAAGGATGTTAGTGATTCTGAATCATTACCTTGCTATTATGAATTGTTACAGCTATTATTAACTTGGACATATGGATCAGCATGGAAGAGGAATGTTTTCCTGGATAATTCAGTTCATCAAATTGTGTTTGAGTTACCTTAATCCTTTTGTCACAAACAGGACTGCATATAAATAAATTAACTAATGAAGAAAAAGGGCTATGTATTTTGACTTGATATAACTGTAATCCTTTTTGCAATTGTGAAATAATCTTTGGTAAACAGTGAAGGTGGAACATATTCAATCTAATAATGTTTAGTCAAAACTATCAATTATTAGCATGGCTGATAGCAGCAAAAGTCAACCTCCAGAGCTCTCAGAGTGCCTTCTCTTTGTGGCATTCATTTGGGTCTCTAAATATATGCTCAGCCTTTCTGGTCCTGATCAAATGTGTTCTGAGTTTTCCACACATGTGCACACATTGAGAATGATGAAAAGAAGTTTTAAGAACACATAGTAGAAATGCCAATTTCCAGATGGATTTGTTTTGCTACCAAGTTAGTTAACACTTGATTCATGAAATAGCGGATGGAGAGTAGATGTAGAGTGGGCACTTAACCCAAATAGGGTGAAGCCTGCCAAGGAATGGATGGCCAAGAAGAATCAACAAAACTGAAGCAAGTATTCACATTATCCTCTGAAGATAATTCATCAAAACTGTAGAAAGAAAAGAAAGGCAAAACCCCAAGACATGCAAGCTGGTTGGAAAATGTTAACCCTTTTGAACATTAAAGCTGTGAATTGGTTCTTTTTGAGAATGTGTGATGTGTTCTTGAGTGGCAAAATGTGTGCAGTAAATAAAAAGCTTGACATTGATTAGATAGTTTCTTTTCCTTCCCCAACAACTCTTTCTTCTTTTTTAAAAAAGTAACAGCTCTTGGAAAAGGCATGACTCAAGAACACAGAGGAAATCCCTACCTAACAGATGCGGTATGTAATTGGGAAAGTTCTAAGTTAAACCCTGAAAATGTGGTTGTGTATTTGTTTTTTCCACGTATTTATAAAAGAGTGGCTCTGGGGAGCCAGTCTGAGCTGTGGGCTTTGTGCTAATGTCATCTCTGCTGGTGCCTGAGCTTGTGATTAGAGAGTTGGTTGCTCTGAATTTCATTTTCCTCAACTATTGTACAATGTCTGAAAGGGTTTCTGCAATGAAATACTATTGTGTTCACTGTTTCCACAAATATTTATTGAGTACCAACTACATGCCAACACAATCCCACATTAGAGATACAGAGATGACCACAATAAAAACCCTGCACTCATGAACTTATAGGCTGATAGTGAAGACAATCTACAGGGAAAAAAAAATGTCTACACTATGTAAGACTTAAGATTAATGCCTAGGAGTAGAATTGTTGTCTTATGTATAACTTGACTAACCCTCCTCTTTATAATATGTTCATTCTTCTACCCTCCCCCTGCTTGCAAATGAGGTTTCTTTATACATGCACCCACACAAACCATTGGCTTTATCCAAATTTGTGATTTTTCTGGCATTATTTTTTTTCTCAATTAGTAATTACTTTGAGCATCTTTTTGTATTTTGCAGTTTTCCTCTACTATAAATTACCTGTTCAAAACCTTTGCCCATTTTCCTATGGAATTTGACATTAGGAATTATTATTGTTGCCTTAAAGGTGCTCTTTTTGTATTTGAAAGCTGGGATGTCCAACATGGTAACTACTAGCCACATATGACTTTCATGCACTTGAAATATAGCTCATCTGAATTGAGATATACTGTAAATGAAAAATACACATGGATATTGCAGAGTGAATATAAAAATTATATACTGTGTCAATGATAATTTGTATAGATTTTATGTTGGAAATATTGATATATATGTATGTAATATGTGTATTTATATATGTGTATATATATATATATATAAGTATACATATATAGACTGCTAAAATTAATTTTTCTGTTCTCATGGCTTTTCTACTTCTGTTATAATTACATTCCTCAAATGTTTTACTCTATAGTCTTCCCTGCCAGGGTCACAGAAATATTTTCCTACCTTTTCTCCTATTGGTTTTATTGTGTTAGCTTTTATAGTCTTTAAATGTGATGTCACATTAGGACTTAGTTTAAATTGTTCCTATGTTGAGTCCATTTTCTCATCTATAGACATTATGTATAGCCGGCCCGTCTTTCCCCACTGCATTGTGGTGACCATTTTTGTATGGCAAATTCTCCTATAGACAATTAGTTAAGAGCCTTGAAAAGTGAGATTTTGTATGAGTTTGGATTTCTATTTTTCTCTTAGAAAACCAGAAGACCCAGTAGCACTGGGTTGCACTTCCACTTTGGCAACTGATACCTGACCCTGACCAATGGCTGTTCCTTCAGAGGACAGGATTCTATCAACTTCCTACAGTCTCCACAACACCCAGTGTCTCTTGGCACTGAAATTGAAGGTCAGTTGCTATTTACTGTGGCACGTACACTGTTCTTTCTCTTAAAATGGTTAAGAGGAAATGGAAATAGTCTCGCCCTCCTGTCTGTATTAATAGTGTGGAAAAGAGGTTGCGAATATGGCTTGACACCTTTCCATAGGGATTTGAGCTTGTTGTTTAATTTATACTATTTTTTTAAAAAAGATTTATTTATTTATGCATACAAAACTGGGGTACAGGCCAGAGGTGTGGGGCAGTGAGAGGATTCACCACAGACAGAGTGGGGAGCAGAACAGGCAGATCTACGAAGTACACTGCTGATGGAGCAGCGGACGGTCAGGAGAGGTCTGCTGCAACATGTGGATCACCTCTGGGGCAGGGGGGATCGAACTCAGGGTGCAGTGGCTTTAGCTTCTTAGTGCTGTGCTTTAACCAACTGTGCTACCAGGGAGGGCCTATAAACAGGATGTTTTAAGAAAAAAGTATCACTGTTAACTTCACCTACTTAGAACTTCCCTCCCCCACCCTACAATAACAGTCTCATGAAATCCCTGTAGGCATCTTTGTTCACATACCTGTGATTATTTTGTGAATAGCTCCCATGTTTAATCTTATGTACACAATCATTTCTCCTGGTAACCAAAGTGAGATCAGCATTCAGGTCAATCCATCTGTGTTTTTCCTCAGATTACTTTAAAATAAGGTCGTCTAAAATCCGTATTGGATGAACTATTTATTGGTGTGCATTCTCCTTAAACAATATACAAAGATTGCATGATAGGAGAAGAGGTCAAGTAGCCAATTTATGACAGGCTTTTTAAAACTTTCTATGACTCATAACTGAACAGGAGAGAAAATAATGATAATGATGAATAGCTATATGCCAGAGATATTTTGTGGGGGTGGAGTGGGAAATGGGATCAAAAACAGTGGGGGGAGGGAAATGCACTGGATTATGGTCATGGCACATGGGTGATTTGGTGATGGGAAACTCAGGGGGATTGCAACTGAGATGGAAAAATGCACAAAAATATGTAAAAATAAACTTATAAAATTAAAAAAAAAACTTCCTATGCCTCAGTCTTCTGTGAATTCTGCCTATTCTGCCTGCCCTACTCCTTCAAGTGCCATTTTATCTTCAGAGTCAAAAACATCTGGTTGCATTTTAAATTGATTCACACAATTTATTTCTCTAGCCTCTAGGCCCCAAACTGTTTCTAGATATGCATCAGTGTCTTCTGTGGCAGTAAAAGGGGGCTATGTCTCTGCTCCTGAGACTGTTATCTGCCCTTGAGTCATTATGTAAAAATGATTCCCCAAGTTGAATTGTTTAGAGTGAAATAGAATTGTTTGCATTCCATTCACTCTTTACTTTCTTAATTAGAGTGACCTCCAGCTCAAATCCACCAACTGTTGGATTTTATTATATCTTTCCAAGAATATTTCCTGTAATAAGGTTAACTTTAAATACTGCATTTCCTTAAGGATGTCATAAAAGTCATTCTCTTCTAGAGAAAATAAATCTAAGTCTTCAATAAATGACTCCATTCAGAATTCTAGGAATATTGAAGTCATGCAATTTTGGTTTCTTTCCCCTTCCTTTGCTATACATAAATACTGCTTATACTGGTCCTGTCTCCTTCTAGGAGGCCCAGAGTCCTAGCATCTTTCTCCAGAGGAAATTAGATCATTGCTTACTTGATGAGGGCGAAGTTGAACTTTTAAATTAATATTTATCATAAATCCAGAAAATAATGTGTGACCCTGTCTTTCACGACTCCTCTTATAAATGAAAATCAAAATACAATGTTGTATCAGAAAGAAAAAGTTTATTGAGGAGAAAAGGAACAGAAATAAAGTGGGACTCCCAGGCAGTGGAGCAAGGAAGCCAAGTAAAGTCGTGCCTAAGGAATATAGACCTTCTTTCCCTAATTCTTCTAGAGCCCCACCTGACTCTTTGTGATTGGTTAGTTCCCAGTTTTCTCACTCACTGTCTTAAAAGTCTCTGTGCCCAGACCTAAGTCTCTGAGTCCCAGCCCTTATCTTAGAGTCCTTTTTCTTTATTGTCCTGTTCTGGAAGGTTCTATTGCCCTGAGTCTTGCAGGGTTTGATTAGTCCCATTTGGGAGTTGTCCTGATATTTGGAGACTTCCTTAACCCTTCTGAAGTCCCTGAAGCTGCCCAATTATTCCAACTTGCCTTTGGATTCATTTGCAATATGATTTATTGGGGACAATTCATATTCTAATAATAAATACAAGGATACAATTGAAATGGCAGTGTTGGGGGGAGGCTACAGACCACTAAGGTGAGGTTCGGAGACCAGCTCACTACTGGGTAGTGTTTGGGCCTGGAGCTTCCCTGCCTTTGTCAGCTCACAGAGAAGGGTGGGTTGCTCCTGGAGGCAAAGCATTGGCAGTCATTGGCAAAATCTGGAGACACCTCCAGAGACCTTTCAGCAGGGAGTCCAAAGAACCTTATTTTGGCTCCTATATTTATTTAGGAGATTGCCTTATTTCAGCTCCTATATTTATACTGCTTCAGAGGTGTATGATTAGAGCCAGCTGTTAGTATTTTTGCTTTTATTTTTCTTTGCACAACTAGACTTTTATATATCATTTCCACAAATGTTCAAATATCTGTATATCAGTGTTCTCATAAACAAATGGTTGCTTTTGTTTTACACTACTAAATCATTCTTCAAGTACACTGATTTCTTAATCAATAAGATTCTTACAATGTCAATACATATAACAAGCAGGCATTGCCATGTCTTATGTGATGTGACCTTACCTACCTTTTCAGTTTCTCCTTCTTGACATTTACACTTGAGCATTTTAATCTCTGGGAAGCAGGAACTATTACTGAACATAAAAACCAGGTTTGTGAGTCCTCTCAGTTAAGGCCAAATCACTAAAGCATTGGTACTTGTAGCAGGGAAACTTTATTGAGGTTGACAAGCAAGGCGGCAAAAGAAAAAAATACTCAAACCTGCCTCTACGTAGGGGAAGGGCTTTATATTGGTTTTGGGGAGAGGTTTGAGAAAAATGGAATTAAATTTTATTAACTGAGTAATGGGTTAGGGGTAAAAAAAATGTGAACTTTGTTGGGGGAACAGTATGTCCTGAATGGACTGCAACCCCACCTCCATGCCGAAGAGATCCCAAGCTACAGCTCCCCTCATACTGTGAATCTGTCATGACATGACTCCTGACTTCCTAAAGGGGAGATTGCTGGGAACTTGGGTGGAGTTAAGCAGTCATTCTTGGTGTAAAACTGAAGATCTGTGGGCCTGGAGGGGACTTGGTTTGCCTGTTTTCAGAGTACGTGGCTCAGACAGCCTTCCCAGTAGAATGTATTGACTAATTAATCTCGCTGAGCGTCCTCCCCTCTAGGCCCACGTGTGCACACTTGCACATGCGCACACACCCAGGCTCAGATGTCCTTAATCACTCACAATACCCCTTCTACACTAACAAGATCAAGGGCGAAGACGATAGCCACAGAGGCCCATCATGTCAAAAGCCTGATGGACTTCTTTTACCCTACAGGTACAAATGGTTAAATTTAATCCTTTAACCTTGATTTGAGGGCCATTTGTGTGTGTTCACCTCTTTACCTGGAATATTCTTTCCTATTATTCCCAAAACTGAGGAGCCCAGGGAGGGTCTTCCTTGGTCCTTGTCTGGGATGAGGAGAGAATTCAATGTAGAGACAAAAGTTATATAACAGCAAGACATTTTTTGATAGATAAGAGGAAGGACAGGCGATCTCTCTGACTGAAGAGGGTCCCAAATGGGTAACTGATTGCAGTGACAGGTGTTTGTAGAGGTACAGTGAGGAAGGAGTGGAGGTTTGGCCGTTGAGTGTCTCCACACACACTCTCTCTCTCTCTCTTTTTTAAAGAGTTATTTATTTGTGCATACAGAACTGGAGTACAGGCCAGAGGTGCAGGGGTGGTGAGAGGATTCACCAGAG
>NW_004567105.1:52898394-52979291 GCF_000260355.1 Condylura cristata
TATACCTGACTGTCTTCTGTGTCAAAACTGTGATTATACATTCAACTCTTTGAAAATCCCCTTTTAAGACTGGCTCTGGAATTGATAGATAAACAAGAATAAGCAAACTCTGAGTCAGTGACTGACATACTGAATGAACTCCATCCCCTGATGACTTTACTGGCTCCATCTACCATCTACACTCCCAAGAGATCGTAGGCTTCCAGAATTACAAAACCTGGCATGCCGTGAACCTGATTCCATGAATGGGGAAACTGATTTCCTGAATGGTGTTAAGTGGCCGTGCTTGCTATATGAAAGAGCACATGCAAAGCTCTCTCTCTCTCTCTCATTTCCAGCTTTGGTACTTGGGGGACACAGGGGAAAGAGAGACATATAGATACACTTGGAAGAGACATGTGGGTGAAAGACACGTGGGGAGGCTGCTCCCGGTCCTTTGCAGAGACAATAACAGGTGTTCTCTTGGCTTTATGGTGGATCATAAAGTCTATTTTAAAATTGGAGTGTCTCCTTATGTCCCAATTCTCTGGAAACTACCTAGCCCCTGTCTTGTGTTTTCCACCAGAAAGTTATTTTAGACTTGTGGAAAATTTTTGGGCTTTAGAAGCCCTGCTTAGGGCTGAGTGTGTTTGGCTGGACATTTGTTCACAAGGGGGTGGGTAATTTTTGGAGTTTTATCAGGAAACTTTTATTTGAAATCCTTTCTTCGCTCTCTTTGTCTCTATGCCCACCAATCTATTAAAAATCTTTCACAATAAGAGTTTATGCTTCTTTTGCCTTTGTGCATTTGGATGACCAACCCCTTTTATATAGCATGCACCCCTTGATAGTTTGGGGCCCTTTTGTCTTGTATGGACAGAATAGGACCAAGGGTTTCCAGCACACTCTGAAAAGAAAAATTTTATCACTTTCTACCGAAAATGTGGTTATAGATAATCATCATGGAGAAAACATCTAGGAAGTGAAGGGCAGGGCAGTTAAAAATGGTCTTATATCATTTTTATACCTACAATTCCTGCTTATAGTCCTTGTTTCATTGGAAGTTATCAAGGAATGTATTAATTATTTGTTGCTGCATAACAAATTACACTAAAACCTAGTAGCATAGATCAACAAATATTTATTATTTCAGTTTCTGTGGGTCAGGAATATGGGTACCAAATGAGACAGATGCTTCTGGCTCAGGTCTCAGGAGGTTGCAATCAACCTTTCACTGGGGCTGCAGTAACTTCAAGGATTGTATGCAGACTGGCAGAATCCATTCCCAAGCTTACTTGTATGGCTACTAGCATACAAGCCTCTGAAGATCTATGTGTAAGTCATCTTTTTGTAGTAGCCAACAGGTCTTGCCATAGGCTGCTTGAGTATCCATATGACATGACGGTGATGATCTGAGTGAGATGGAGAAGGAAGCTGGAAAGAGAGAGAACAATAGAGAAACCAGAAAAAGACAAATTCAGAAGACACAGTCTTTACATATATCAATCTTATATGTGACATCCCATCATTTCCGCCATATAATATTTATTAAAAGCAAAACAGCTGAGTTTGGGCTACATATCAGAAGACCAAATCATTGGGGTCTATTTTAGAGACTGCTTACTACAGGGAAATTTGCTTATCTTCCCACTCTATTCTTTAACTCCTGAAGTTAGTAGTTTGTCAGACATTTTCACCTCCTAAGAAGGTTTCTTTTCTGAGTTGGTGAACCAATGGTATATTCTTCCATTTAACTAAAATCCATTGACCACAAAACTGGAATAGAAAAGTAAGAAAAAGTAAAAAAAAAAATAAAACCTAGATGCCATGACTGCCCTGAGGACCAGGGGAATGGGGTATGCAGAACAATGTATGGGGACTCATTATATGTCCCCTGCTGGATGTGAACAACATGTGATAATCACACTTTCTGTATCTTCCAACTTAGTCATCCATCTCCCCCAGCTTGTCATTAAGGGTGCCCTGGCATCAAGTGACTGATTAGGAACTTTTCCTCCAGCAAGAACATCTTACCCCATAAATACAGTGAATACAAGTTTGTAGGGAGGGAACTTGTTAGAACATGCCTTGTATTCCAAACCCAGTTCCAACTCTTAACACTTAAATGCTGTTGTGTACTCCATTTCTCTAAACCTCAATTTATTTATCAATGAGATGTAGACAATAAAGGGTCTATCAAAGGGTCATTGTGAGGCTAAATGAGAGAATTTATGCAAGGTGCTGGGCAAAGAGTCTGGCTCATGGCAGGTACTTGAAGGATGTTAGTGATTCTGAATCATTACCTTGCTATTATGAATTGTTACAGCTATTATTAACTTGGACATATGGATCAGCATGGAAGAGGAATGTTTTCCTGGATAATTCAGTTCATCAAATTGTGTTTGAGTTACCTTAATCCTTTTGTCACAAACAGGACTGCATATAAATAAATTAACTAATGAAGAAAAAGGGCTATGTATTTTGACTTGATATAACTGTAATCCTTTTTGCAATTGTGAAATAATCTTTGGTAAACAGTGAAGGTGGAACATATTCAATCTAATAATGTTTAGTCAAAACTATCAATTATTAGCATGGCTGATAGCAGCAAAAGTCAACCTCCAGAGCTCTCAGAGTGCCTTCTCTTTGTGGCATTCATTTGGGTCTCTAAATATATGCTCAGCCTTTCTGGTCCTGATCAAATGTGTTCTGAGTTTTCCACACATGTGCACACATTGAGAATGATGAAAAGAAGTTTTAAGAACACATAGTAGAAATGCCAATTTCCAGATGGATTTGTTTTGCTACCAAGTTAGTTAACACTTGATTCATGAAATAGCGGATGGAGAGTAGATGTAGAGTGGGCACTTAACCCAAATAGGGTGAAGCCTGCCAAGGAATGGATGGCCAAGAAGAATCAACAAAACTGAAGCAAGTATTCACATTATCCTCTGAAGATAATTCATCAAAACTGTAGAAAGAAAAGAAAGGCAAAACCCCAAGACATGCAAGCTGGTTGGAAAATGTTAACCCTTTTGAACATTAAAGCTGTGAATTGGTTCTTTTTGAGAATGTGTGATGTGTTCTTGAGTGGCAAAATGTGTGCAGTAAATAAAAAGCTTGACATTGATTAGATAGTTTCTTTTCCTTCCCCAACAACTCTTTCTTCTTTTTTAAAAAAGTAACAGCTCTTGGAAAAGGCATGACTCAAGAACACAGAGGAAATCCCTACCTAACAGATGCGGTATGTAATTGGGAAAGTTCTAAGTTAAACCCTGAAAATGTGGTTGTGTATTTGTTTTTTCCACGTATTTATAAAAGAGTGGCTCTGGGGAGCCAGTCTGAGCTGTGGGCTTTGTGCTAATGTCATCTCTGCTGGTGCCTGAGCTTGTGATTAGAGAGTTGGTTGCTCTGAATTTCATTTTCCTCAACTATTGTACAATGTCTGAAAGGGTTTCTGCAATGAAATACTATTGTGTTCACTGTTTCCACAAATATTTATTGAGTACCAACTACATGCCAACACAATCCCACATTAGAGATACAGAGATGACCACAATAAAAACCCTGCACTCATGAACTTATAGGCTGATAGTGAAGACAATCTACAGGGAAAAAAAAATGTCTACACTATGTAAGACTTAAGATTAATGCCTAGGAGTAGAATTGTTGTCTTATGTATAACTTGACTAACCCTCCTCTTTATAATATGTTCATTCTTCTACCCTCCCCCTGCTTGCAAATGAGGTTTCTTTATACATGCACCCACACAAACCATTGGCTTTATCCAAATTTGTGATTTTTCTGGCATTATTTTTTTTCTCAATTAGTAATTACTTTGAGCATCTTTTTGTATTTTGCAGTTTTCCTCTACTATAAATTACCTGTTCAAAACCTTTGCCCATTTTCCTATGGAATTTGACATTAGGAATTATTATTGTTGCCTTAAAGGTGCTCTTTTTGTATTTGAAAGCTGGGATGTCCAACATGGTAACTACTAGCCACATATGACTTTCATGCACTTGAAATATAGCTCATCTGAATTGAGATATACTGTAAATGAAAAATACACATGGATATTGCAGAGTGAATATAAAAATTATATACTGTGTCAATGATAATTTGTATAGATTTTATGTTGGAAATATTGATATATATGTATGTAATATGTGTATTTATATATGTGTATATATATATATATATAAGTATACATATATAGACTGCTAAAATTAATTTTTCTGTTCTCATGGCTTTTCTACTTCTGTTATAATTACATTCCTCAAATGTTTTACTCTATAGTCTTCCCTGCCAGGGTCACAGAAATATTTTCCTACCTTTTCTCCTATTGGTTTTATTGTGTTAGCTTTTATAGTCTTTAAATGTGATGTCACATTAGGACTTAGTTTAAATTGTTCCTATGTTGAGTCCATTTTCTCATCTATAGACATTATGTATAGCCGGCCCGTCTTTCCCCACTGCATTGTGGTGACCATTTTTGTATGGCAAATTCTCCTATAGACAATTAGTTAAGAGCCTTGAAAAGTGAGATTTTGTATGAGTTTGGATTTCTATTTTTCTCTTAGAAAACCAGAAGACCCAGTAGCACTGGGTTGCACTTCCACTTTGGCAACTGATACCTGACCCTGACCAATGGCTGTTCCTTCAGAGGACAGGATTCTATCAACTTCCTACAGTCTCCACAACACCCAGTGTCTCTTGGCACTGAAATTGAAGGTCAGTTGCTATTTACTGTGGCACGTACACTGTTCTTTCTCTTAAAATGGTTAAGAGGAAATGGAAATAGTCTCGCCCTCCTGTCTGTATTAATAGTGTGGAAAAGAGGTTGCGAATATGGCTTGACACCTTTCCATAGGGATTTGAGCTTGTTGTTTAATTTATACTATTTTTTTAAAAAAGATTTATTTATTTATGCATACAAAACTGGGGTACAGGCCAGAGGTGTGGGGCAGTGAGAGGATTCACCACAGACAGAGTGGGGAGCAGAACAGGCAGATCTACGAAGTACACTGCTGATGGAGCAGCGGACGGTCAGGAGAGGTCTGCTGCAACATGTGGATCACCTCTGGGGCAGGGGGGATCGAACTCAGGGTGCAGTGGCTTTAGCTTCTTAGTGCTGTGCTTTAACCAACTGTGCTACCAGGGAGGGCCTATAAACAGGATGTTTTAAGAAAAAAGTATCACTGTTAACTTCACCTACTTAGAACTTCCCTCCCCCACCCTACAATAACAGTCTCATGAAATCCCTGTAGGCATCTTTGTTCACATACCTGTGATTATTTTGTGAATAGCTCCCATGTTTAATCTTATGTACACAATCATTTCTCCTGGTAACCAAAGTGAGATCAGCATTCAGGTCAATCCATCTGTGTTTTTCCTCAGATTACTTTAAAATAAGGTCGTCTAAAATCCGTATTGGATGAACTATTTATTGGTGTGCATTCTCCTTAAACAATATACAAAGATTGCATGATAGGAGAAGAGGTCAAGTAGCCAATTTATGACAGGCTTTTTAAAACTTTCTATGACTCATAACTGAACAGGAGAGAAAATAATGATAATGATGAATAGCTATATGCCAGAGATATTTTGTGGGGGTGGAGTGGGAAATGGGATCAAAAACAGTGGGGGGAGGGAAATGCACTGGATTATGGTCATGGCACATGGGTGATTTGGTGATGGGAAACTCAGGGGGATTGCAACTGAGATGGAAAAATGCACAAAAATATGTAAAAATAAACTTATAAAATTAAAAAAAAAACTTCCTATGCCTCAGTCTTCTGTGAATTCTGCCTATTCTGCCTGCCCTACTCCTTCAAGTGCCATTTTATCTTCAGAGTCAAAAACATCTGGTTGCATTTTAAATTGATTCACACAATTTATTTCTCTAGCCTCTAGGCCCCAAACTGTTTCTAGATATGCATCAGTGTCTTCTGTGGCAGTAAAAGGGGGCTATGTCTCTGCTCCTGAGACTGTTATCTGCCCTTGAGTCATTATGTAAAAATGATTCCCCAAGTTGAATTGTTTAGAGTGAAATAGAATTGTTTGCATTCCATTCACTCTTTACTTTCTTAATTAGAGTGACCTCCAGCTCAAATCCACCAACTGTTGGATTTTATTATATCTTTCCAAGAATATTTCCTGTAATAAGGTTAACTTTAAATACTGCATTTCCTTAAGGATGTCATAAAAGTCATTCTCTTCTAGAGAAAATAAATCTAAGTCTTCAATAAATGACTCCATTCAGAATTCTAGGAATATTGAAGTCATGCAATTTTGGTTTCTTTCCCCTTCCTTTGCTATACATAAATACTGCTTATACTGGTCCTGTCTCCTTCTAGGAGGCCCAGAGTCCTAGCATCTTTCTCCAGAGGAAATTAGATCATTGCTTACTTGATGAGGGCGAAGTTGAACTTTTAAATTAATATTTATCATAAATCCAGAAAATAATGTGTGACCCTGTCTTTCACGACTCCTCTTATAAATGAAAATCAAAATACAATGTTGTATCAGAAAGAAAAAGTTTATTGAGGAGAAAAGGAACAGAAATAAAGTGGGACTCCCAGGCAGTGGAGCAAGGAAGCCAAGTAAAGTCGTGCCTAAGGAATATAGACCTTCTTTCCCTAATTCTTCTAGAGCCCCACCTGACTCTTTGTGATTGGTTAGTTCCCAGTTTTCTCACTCACTGTCTTAAAAGTCTCTGTGCCCAGACCTAAGTCTCTGAGTCCCAGCCCTTATCTTAGAGTCCTTTTTCTTTATTGTCCTGTTCTGGAAGGTTCTATTGCCCTGAGTCTTGCAGGGTTTGATTAGTCCCATTTGGGAGTTGTCCTGATATTTGGAGACTTCCTTAACCCTTCTGAAGTCCCTGAAGCTGCCCAATTATTCCAACTTGCCTTTGGATTCATTTGCAATATGATTTATTGGGGACAATTCATATTCTAATAATAAATACAAGGATACAATTGAAATGGCAGTGTTGGGGGGAGGCTACAGACCACTAAGGTGAGGTTCGGAGACCAGCTCACTACTGGGTAGTGTTTGGGCCTGGAGCTTCCCTGCCTTTGTCAGCTCACAGAGAAGGGTGGGTTGCTCCTGGAGGCAAAGCATTGGCAGTCATTGGCAAAATCTGGAGACACCTCCAGAGACCTTTCAGCAGGGAGTCCAAAGAACCTTATTTTGGCTCCTATATTTATTTAGGAGATTGCCTTATTTCAGCTCCTATATTTATACTGCTTCAGAGGTGTATGATTAGAGCCAGCTGTTAGTATTTTTGCTTTTATTTTTCTTTGCACAACTAGACTTTTATATATCATTTCCACAAATGTTCAAATATCTGTATATCAGTGTTCTCATAAACAAATGGTTGCTTTTGTTTTACACTACTAAATCATTCTTCAAGTACACTGATTTCTTAATCAATAAGATTCTTACAATGTCAATACATATAACAAGCAGGCATTGCCATGTCTTATGTGATGTGACCTTACCTACCTTTTCAGTTTCTCCTTCTTGACATTTACACTTGAGCATTTTAATCTCTGGGAAGCAGGAACTATTACTGAACATAAAAACCAGGTTTGTGAGTCCTCTCAGTTAAGGCCAAATCACTAAAGCATTGGTACTTGTAGCAGGGAAACTTTATTGAGGTTGACAAGCAAGGCGGCAAAAGAAAAAAATACTCAAACCTGCCTCTACGTAGGGGAAGGGCTTTATATTGGTTTTGGGGAGAGGTTTGAGAAAAATGGAATTAAATTTTATTAACTGAGTAATGGGTTAGGGGTAAAAAAAATGTGAACTTTGTTGGGGGAACAGTATGTCCTGAATGGACTGCAACCCCACCTCCATGCCGAAGAGATCCCAAGCTACAGCTCCCCTCATACTGTGAATCTGTCATGACATGACTCCTGACTTCCTAAAGGGGAGATTGCTGGGAACTTGGGTGGAGTTAAGCAGTCATTCTTGGTGTAAAACTGAAGATCTGTGGGCCTGGAGGGGACTTGGTTTGCCTGTTTTCAGAGTACGTGGCTCAGACAGCCTTCCCAGTAGAATGTATTGACTAATTAATCTCGCTGAGCGTCCTCCCCTCTAGGCCCACGTGTGCACACTTGCACATGCGCACACACCCAGGCTCAGATGTCCTTAATCACTCACAATACCCCTTCTACACTAACAAGATCAAGGGCGAAGACGATAGCCACAGAGGCCCATCATGTCAAAAGCCTGATGGACTTCTTTTACCCTACAGGTACAAATGGTTAAATTTAATCCTTTAACCTTGATTTGAGGGCCATTTGTGTGTGTTCACCTCTTTACCTGGAATATTCTTTCCTATTATTCCCAAAACTGAGGAGCCCAGGGAGGGTCTTCCTTGGTCCTTGTCTGGGATGAGGAGAGAATTCAATGTAGAGACAAAAGTTATATAACAGCAAGACATTTTTTGATAGATAAGAGGAAGGACAGGCGATCTCTCTGACTGAAGAGGGTCCCAAATGGGTAACTGATTGCAGTGACAGGTGTTTGTAGAGGTACAGTGAGGAAGGAGTGGAGGTTTGGCCGTTGAGTGTCTCCACACACACTCTCTCTCTCTCTTTTTTAAAGAGTTATTTATTTGTGCATACAGAACTGGAGTACAGGCCAGAGGTGCAGGGGTGGTGAGAGGATTCACCAGAGACAGAGTTGGGAGCAGAATAGGCAGATTGTGGAAGTACACTGCTGAGGGAGCAGCGGACGGGTCAGGAGAGGTCTGCCACGCCATGTGGATCACCTCTGGGCAGGCGGGATCGAACTCAGGGTGCAGTGGCTTTAGCTTCTTAGTGCTGTGCTTTAACCTGCTGTGTCACCAGGGAGGGCCCTCCACACTGTCTCTTGCTGATTGGGCCCTCAGGGGTCTCCTGGCCTCCAAAGCCCACTGAGTTTTCCCATGTTACCCAGTCTACTTTTCCAAAACCAGCTTTGGTCCAGTGCTATTGTGTTATGATGTTGGTGTTCTGAACTTTCCATTTTTAATTGCCTGGTGGGGGGCGGGGGTGAGGGAGAGGTATCCTGCTAGTCTGTGAATTGTGTCTCAATCAGGCTGATAAATGGACTTGGGCTTTTGGGCACCCTGTTCCTAACTGACTACTTATACCCATATCAGTACCCATATAACTTCCTTCAAACTCTCTGAAGAGGCCTGCCTAGAGCACCAGGTGTGTATTCTAAATATTTATTTTCCCTTAAGCAGAGGTACCAACTAATCAGAATAAACTCTAGCATTAGCAAACCTATCCTTGTATTGGTGCTAACCAGGGGAATACTAGCACTTACTGTCATAGCAATTTATTTTATTCACAACTATAATTCCAGTTTGTAAATATTTGTTTTACATTTACTTTAAATGCATTAACCTGGTAGAGTTCAGTTTTCATGAGAGAAAAGCTTTTTTTCTGTTTCTGACAGTGCAGAAAAACTTTCCCTCTACCCTGTTAAGTTTATTATTTGAGCACCTGTGAGTTAAACTGAAAAAGACTGGCAAGAAAAAATATGGATTTTTATTAACTGATAGACATGGAAGTTCACAAAAAGTGTAACTCATCAAACAGCCAAAGAGAGGGGCTTAAATATTCACTAAATAAGGAGAAAGGGAAGGGCGAAAAAAGACTTTTAGGGGAAAAACAAATGAATGGCTTTTGCGAAGACAAATGAGCTTTTAGGAGAACAAATGGGAGAGAATAGAGTTTGTGACTATGTTTATTTGTGCTGGTGTGTTACTGAGCCAAGGGCTCCTTACCCATTGTACCTAGACTAGATTACTATAACAGCAGGTTTTGAGAAAAGAAAGAAGTTTTATTGTGAATCACTTGGCAAGAAAACAGGAGATAAACTCAAGCTTGCCACCTCAATTAAGAATGAAAAAGAGGTTATATAGATTTAGGGTGCTGGAGTTGAGAACAGTGGAGTTAAATCTCACTGGCTAAGAAGTGGGCCAAGGGCAAAAAATGTGGTTTTGGCTGAAATTAGCTGACTAGTTACAGGACATTTGGGCTCCAGATAGCTCTCGCTTTTGCTTTTGTGTCTCCCAGCTCCAAATGACCTTGGAATTTACTCTCTAGGTTCCATCATGTCTGTGAAAGCAAGTCTCACATAAAAGCTTATGTAAGTTTTTCTTTTGTGCTCTAAGGTCATAAAGCAATTTAACCATTTAGCCTTGGTTACAGAGACAGTCCTCCTCTCTCTTTTCTTTCTGGTCAGTAAAAATGTCCTGAGTAGAGATTTATGGAAGTTCTACTCCAGATTTTCTTCCTGAGAGTGAAGCTGCCACAGAGGGAATTTATGGCAACCTCATTCCCAGAAATTTCTGCATTTAGCCAAATAAGAGAAGCCCAGAAGGCTTCTTTCTGGATGTGTTGAATCTCAAATGTTTTAGTTCAAAATAATCCTCATATCAACTCTGCAGAACGGAAAAGGACTCCATATTATCTAATACCTAATAGTGCAGGTTATATATTGTAGTATAACAGGGGGCTGAAGCCTAAGACTGCTACAGGGGGCACCCCCTGGAGGCCAGTGCCTGTGAGGATATATAGCCCCAGGGGAAATGCAAATAAAGTGGGGGTGGAGATGTTGAGTAGAAATATAAGGACTGCAAAAGCAGCCCCTAGGATTCAGTGTTCAGAATTTCAGCATTTTCCAGGTCTTCAGCAATTCAGGGTCAGCCATTTCAGCCTACACCATGCCAATCTTCCAGAAGGCTGTTGGAAGCCTCTGAAGAATGTGGAGAGTCTTCCACTAGCCAACCTCAGGTAAGAAAAGTGTTAGAGGCCTTGCATATAGCTGAGAGATTAGAACTTTTCCCAGCTCTGCTGTTTTTATAGTCTGGAAGGAGAAAGGTGAAGACCCAGAGCTGGTAGTGTGAGTGTGGCCGTTTGTCTGGTCATTTGGCTGCTGCTGTTTTGAGTGGTGTTGTCCTGTGCTGTACGGGCACATCTGGGCAGCTCTGGTGAGCATCTCCTGTTTTGCCTTCTGCTACCTTTGTGAGTTGAATCCTGGCCTATAGCCTGACTGCCATGTGCTTCAGACCCTTAGTGGCAGGAAGATGCATTCTTGGGACCCTTTGTGTATAGGACTGTAAAACACTGGACACTGTATCTTCAGGTGAGGTAAATGGCCATTTGTGGCCACAGTGACTGTTTTTCCTTGTTTGTTAAATCACATTATTGTTGTTCTTTGAACCTGAGTAGTCTTGCAGTTGTGCGCGCTGGTGAAGAACTCAGATAGTGACTGCTAAACTATTTCGGCAGTGTCCTTGGCCAATTTTAGTGCCCTTGCTGCCCTGTATTAAGACAATCATTAAATTCTGGTTGAAATAACTGAATAAATGAAACAGTAAAAAGAAAAATTTCTCAGGGTGACTAACAGTTCATTGTGGTTGCTTAATTAGGTAGAAATGTGTGTGTTGATCATCTTTATGAGTAGAATCAGAGAAGATGTTCAGAATACTTTGGAGAAAATAGATTCATTCCATTTTATAATTTAATTAAGTTTCATTTGCTGGAGAGGCCCATAATAGGACACATATGTAGCTTGTAAGATTCTTGATAACATGGGTCTTCTCGGGCAATTTTTGTCACATTACAGGATGAAACACAGTATTATAAATATACTTTATAAAAAAAGTGCTATAAATAAATATGTTTTATTTCTCCCAAACCTGAGATCACTGTAGGTGGGCAGCTGCTGCTGGAGGCACTGAGAGTTCCTTATGGGACACTGAGGTGGAATCCTTATTGGAGGACAGATCTATGGGAACAGGTCTTCTCTGCAGTTTTATGGAATAGATTTGGGGAGTGGGAGCTTCTCTCATGCCCTGTTGTAACCCTGTTATGTGTTGACAAATAAGTCGTCTGCTGGTGTCCCATTATATTCCTGCCAAGCATGTACATACACCTTCACCCAACTTTAATGGTTACCCACATTTGGACAATTTTGTTTCATTGCTAAGTCCCTCCCTCATTCCTCTTATACTTCGCAAGCTCTCCCCTCCCCAAAGAGGTTTATTTTAAAACCTCACCACTGGGGGCTATTTTATTTTTATTATTTTGAGGTAAATCTCAGATGACATGTTTCATTAATAGCTACTACATACTTTAGTTATTATACTAAATAACTATGGTGGGATTTTTTTCATTGTGGTTCTATACATATCACATAAAAGTTACCATTTTAACCATTTTAAGTGTACAACTCAGTGGCAATAAGTGTGTTGACATTGTTGTGCTACCGTCACCACCAGCCACGTCTAGAATTTTGTTATTTCCCAAACTGTAATTTTGAATCATGAAACAATAACTCCTAGCCCTTCGCAAACACTTTACTCCTTACTCTAGGTATCTCAAATAGTGGAATCATACAATACTTATCATATCATATTCCTTTTGTGACTGGCTTATTTCATTAAGCATAATGTCTTCAAGATTCAGCAGACTGTAGTAAGTACTAAAATTTCGTACTCTTTTTAAAGCAGAATATCATTCTATTGTGTGCATATTTTATTTTTTCATTCATCTACCGCTGAACGCCTGGGTTGCTTCTACTTTTTGGATACTGTGGATAATGCTGATGTGAACATGAATATACAAGAATCCCTCCGAGTACATGTTTTCAATTCTTTTGGGTATATACCCAGAAGTAAATTGTGTTTAATTTTCTTTAGGTGAGCATGTATTAAACAAAAACAAAAACAAAAGTCTTCTTGCACACCTGTGACTTTAACAATAGTTCTTTAATAGGGTCTACCCAAGACATGATTCAATAGTGGTTAATAGCTGGGCCACTAAGACTGGCTACTTGGAACCTTGGGCAGGTCACTGAAATATCTTGGCACTCAGTTTCCTCATCTGTAAAATGGGGACACTAACTATGCTGAGTTAATGTACATGAAACATTGTAGGCTGTTCCCGCCCATTGTTAAGTATAGTCTGTAATGTTGCCTCTGTTTTACACTTGGCAGGTATCACTGTTGCCCACAGAACTCTCATCTAAGTCTGATTTTTGCACTGTGGAGGTAGTACGGAGCTGAGCCCAAGATCTAAGTGACTAAAATTTATAAAATAAAAGGACCACTAAACTAGACATCCCATGCAAAATTTGGCATGAAAAATATGTACAATCAGAGCGAAAAATCACAAGTAACTGGAATTTTAAAGACTCATGTATCTTTCTTCTGAGACTTCTTTATCAATTTGACTTGAAATACTTACAGGAGGTCCTTGTTGATTTCAGCCTGGCTTCCCTTCTCATGTAGGGTTGCTGTGAGGTTTAGATGAGCTATATTTTAATGTGCTTAGAAGTGTGGCTGGCATATTCAAGTGCTCTATATATGGTAGTTATAATGGTTAGTAGATCATTCTTCTAAAGAAAAATATTGGAGGAGGAGGAGTTTGGGTAGGGAGATAATTGGTGGGAAAATGTGAGTAGCTCCTTTTTGAGCAAAAGTGCAATGTCTGAGAGATTTGGGAAGTATTGTCAGAGAGCACTCAACAGTGTTGATGAGGATGAAGGCAACAACACAGATGACAGCTCCAGTGATGACTGTGGACTACAGCTTCCTGGGTCTTTATACTGCCTACAAATGGACAGCGGCCTCAGAGTTCTGAGAATGTGAGCAGATATTGTTGCTCACTGATTTTATGTCAGGGAATGAGTGAGTTAGGCAGGCAAGGAGCTAGATTCTAAGGGGTTGTATCCCAAATGCCAGAAGGTAGAGAGAAGTCTGTCCTGTGAGAGAGCATTCCTTCCTTTTCAGACAATCATTTCAACCGCATTAAACAAGAGCCATCTAATTATTCAATGTGGGGATAAAATACTGGTATTAAAAAGTGGTGGCAGTATGCAGTAGCTCAGCCAGACTGAGTTTTGCTTACTTCAGAATAGGGGAACCAGGAAGGAATTGTGGGGGCCATAGTTGCTCTATCTGCTTGTAGCAGTTTTAGAAAGGGGAAGGTGAAACAAATTAATGGAAATAGTCCTTTCAAAGATAAATTTAACTAATTTCTTTCTCTGTCCTAGTCTCCCCTGACCTCTACTTATCTCAACTGAGATCTCTCTAGGATTCTCCTATGGAGTCTCTTACATTCCCTGTAGCTAACTTTATTCTTTCTCCTTTATCCCACAGAAAGGTTTTCACCCTCCCTACCATCCATCATAAATTTGTCAAGGTGCCTTATTCATTGATGACATCCTTCTCGTGCTTGTCTTGGTTATGGGTTCATTATTTTACTATCATTTATTGGACCTTGGCAGGAAGAGATGATAAATGCTTATGGTCAATCTCAACTTTCTGATCATAGTGGGTATATTTCTACAGGTGTCTAAAAATACCTTCCCCTTGAATATTTCATTTTTAAGAAAACAATCTGTTTTCTGGTGTCAGAAGTGAAGGGCAAGACTGTACTACTGATAAAGAAGTGTCTAAATCAAATATGAGCAGTGATTGTTGTTCAGGGCATTTTTTTGCTATCGTTAAATTCACTTTGCTGCTCCATTTGTTCATGGCTTCAGCAAACAATGGCTGAAATCCTGGCAGAGCTCAGGCTAGTGAACATATTTTCCTTTGCTTTCTGCTTACTGATGACTGCCAACTTAACAATTTAACAACTTTTAAAAATCTCAAATATGTAGATTAAAAAGACCTACATTATAAGTTTTGCTTACTACTTTAAAAACTCAGTTTTAGAACTGAGTCAAAATTCAAATAATTTATTGACAATACAGACAGAAATATTCTAATTTTTTCCATAGATGACATTTCAATTTATTTATTTATTGACATCAGCAAGGATTTTAAAAAATATTATATTTTTAATTTTTTTACATCTTTCTTCATTTTGTGCCATTTTTTAAAATCTCAGTTGTAAACCCCGTGAGCTTTCCCATCACCAATTCACCTGTGTGCCCTAACCATAATCTAGTGTACTCTTCCCACCCCAGTTCTGATCCCATTTCCCTTCCCACACCTATAAAATGTCTCTGATTTATAGTTGTTCATTGTTTTCATTTTAACTCTATTACATTTGTTTGTCTTTCTCTCTTTCTCTCTCTCTTTTATGTCCACCTGATCTCTTATGCTCCTGCTATGAGTGAAACCATCTGGCATTTTTCTTTTTCTCTCTGGCTTATTTCACTAAGCATGATCCCTTCCAGCTCCATCCATGTTGCTGCAAAAGACCTAAGTTTATCTTTTTGATCACTGGGTAATATTCCATTGTGTGTATGTACCACATCTTTTAAATCCAGTTTTCTATTTTGGGACATGTGGGTTGATTCCATGTGTTCTCTATTGTAAATAGAGCAGCAATAAACATGGGGGTGCAGGTGTCTTTTTGAATTAATGTTTTTAACACAGAAATATTCTATGGAAGTCACAAAACAGTACTGTATACTGTGGGAACTACTGAGAAGCCATGACACCCATAGAAATGAGAGGCTCCAGGTTCACTGTCCCACCCTAAGGAAAGGTGGAGCTGAGCAGCTGAGAAGTTATAAAAGAATGGCAGAAGGATGTGGGGTAAGAGGGACAAAGACCCGGAAGAGAAAAGCTAGAGGAGTAGAGACATGTGAAGAAGGTGTACTTGCTTGTCAGCCTGGAATTTTTACCAGAGACTTGGGGAACATGAAAGGAGATGCTTGACAGAGACAAGGGTAAGAAACATACCCTGTGGGGAGGCTGACAATGGCTGCCTTCATCTTGTATTTTGATTTTCTCCTTTCCATATCAGACTTACCTGTCCCTTTCCTATGGGTCCCCACCAGAAGGTGACTTAGACTTATGGCAAGTCTTTGTCCCTCAGAGATCTTGCTTTGGGCCAACCATGCTTGGCTGGGCATTTACTCATAAAGGAATGGGTAACTTTGGGTGTTTCAAGGGAAATTATTTTAGCTATTTTCTTTCTCTTCTCTCTATTGCACACTAACTGTATTAAGTTCTTTTCTACTGAAGGTCATGCACACTAAGAGTATGTTTTGTCTTTATGTGGTAAATGGCAAAATCTATTTAGAGCAGGCAGATTTGGGGGTCCTGGGGATGTCCCTAAGCCTTCTCCTTAACACTATTACAAAAAACTAGGAAACATGGGCCCCCAAATCAGACACATGTTCATTTATTTGGAAAGCAGTATGAACTGTGAACAGAAACTGTGGGAAGGCAGTGTAGATTGCAGTTCGGGGTTAACTGAAAATCGTTATTTTTGTGGAATCATTTCCTCCTTTTCTTAGCTTTTGTTAAATGTACTTGGGAGTGTTTTCTTCCTGGCTTTGGGTGTTATTTTTGCATTTGTATTAAAGAGCAGGAAAAAAGGGTGGGGGAAGCCTAATGAGGAATAAATAATGGAAAAGGGTGAAAAAAAATCTTTGTTTATAAGTTTATCAGACCTTATAAATTGATATAATCCACGGATCATTTCCGTGGTAGACTGTTACGGTTCCAAAAGAGCCATTGTGCTAATGTAGCAGCTGATGATCTTATGCAGAGACTCTGCATACTAAATGCCTTCATGAAATTAGAAATGAAATATGGGAATCGAACATGGCCAATAACCATTTTTAATAATAATGAAGTACTTTACCGCCTCACTCTTCCACTTGTCCCCGCCAAAAATCACGAAGTGCTGAGTCAGTGTAATGAACTAATTGCCCGAAAATGTAATTAAAGAAAAAGAGAATTGTATATATGTAGTAGGAAAAAAGCAAAACCAAAATGGGCTTCACTTCACGTTTTGAAGCATAAAACATACTTTTGCACTTGGAGAAAATGAATGAGCCTGTGCCACTTAATTTCAGCAGCTGATGTTTAAACCTTCTAAATTAAATCATCAACAGGCTGGGCTTTAGAGAAGGGATGGAGGTGGGAACCTGGCTTTGCCAAAGCACTTTGGGCCTAAGTAGGAACACCCTGCTTGGTCATGCTGGAGAATGGACTGCCAATTGTGCCAAATTATATGATGCTTTTGAGATGTGCACAAATAGCCCATTACACTTTTCACAGTGTTCCTTCATTAAGCTAGCAGAATTGTTTCTTTATGTTTTCCTCATAATAGCTTCCGAAAGGTCAAGAATTGCTTACTTGACTTTCTGGTGCCCTTTGGGAAATAATGCTGTTAACCATTTGCAGTTTTTGCTCCTCACACTGCCATTTACTCTGAAGTTTACCATTGGTTTTCAAGACTGGGTCTTTTGGGGATCTTTCCCCTCCCCCAACACACACCCACATACACACTCACACACGCACTCACTCTCAGTTGAGTATAAGGAATAGAAGGAGGAACAGGAATCTCTGCTAACTGAGATTTTATTGATACTTTTATAGAGTAATGTTTAGCTGTGGTCACTTTAAGAAATAGGTAGAGAGTAAGGGTGGTGATTTTGAAAGTAGATCAAGCAATTTAGATTCAATCCAGATCTACTTCTAAGCTAGCTGACCTATTTCAATTAAACTCTGCTCTTAAGGCTCAGTTTGCAAATGCATAAAATGGGTATAATAGTATAATCAATTTAGAAGGTGCTTTCCTACCATAGAGCAAGCATTAAAACATTGACTAGTGGGCTCTCCCTGGTGGCATCCGTGTAAAGCACCACACTCTGAAGCTCTTCAGTGCTGCTGTGGTACGTTTGATCCCCAGCCAGGGAGTTGACCCACATGGCGTGGCAGACCTCTCCTGACAGGCCCACTGCTCCCCTCAGCAGGGCATTTCAGTACATCTGCCCACTCTGTCTGTGGTGAATCCTCTCACCTACCACACCTCTGGCCTGTACCCTAGTTCTGTAAGCATAAATAAATAAATCTTTTTTTTTATAAGATTTATTTATTTGTACATACAGAACTGGGTACAGGCCAGAGGCTCAGGGACGGTGAGAGGCTTCACCAGAGACAGAGTGGGGAGCAGAACAGGCAGATTGACGAAGTACACTGCTGAGGAGCAGCGGGCGGGTCAGGAGAAGTCTGCCACGCCATTTGGTCACCTCTGGGGCAGGTGGAAATCGAACTCATGCAGAAGTGGCTTTAGCTTCTCAGTGTAGTGCTTTAACCTGCTGCACCACCAGGGAGGGCCAAATAAATAAATCTCAAAAAAAAAATCGACTTATAATGAAAACATTTAGCCATGGAAGTGTGCTCAGGTAAATCTTAATCAGTATGATTGCTTATAGGCACCCTTTCATTAGCAATCTGATCACTCAGATCAGGAAATAGGCAGTAACACTTATCACATAAAATGCTTTCTATGTACCAAGGGCTTATAAATGTTTCTCATTTAATTCTGTACACAATCCTATCAAATAAGCATTCTTACCACTATATTATGCATGAAGAAAACTGGGCTAATGATAATGGCTACATATTGAATATTTACAGTGTACATATTGAATATTTACTATTATAAACTTATTATTGTCTTATCAATGAGCATTGCAGTCATTTCCATTGTTCTGCTCTTACGAAGAGCATCTATCATAGACCAGAAGGGCACATGTATTCATGGGCAAGTGAAGACGATATTTTCTTGAGCATATACCCAAGAGTAGTACTTAAGGGCTGAAGCTATGGGTGCTCAACTTTATCAAAAAATATGAAATAATTTTTCAAAGTAGCTATAATAATTTCTACTACCACCAGAAGATCTATGTAAATCTTTCTGATAAGGTGCAACCTTCCCTACATTTGGAATTCTTATTTTTCCCATATCAAGGGATATAAAATGATAGTTTGGTCTTGATATTTGTGTATCTGTTTACTAATGAGATTGATAATCTCTTTTTTATTAATGAGCTAAGCTATATCTTTCCTGTGAAATGTCTCTTAATATCTTTTACTCATTTTTCTATTGAACTGTTTGCTTTCTCATATTGATATAGAAGGCCTTTATAGTTTTATTTTTTCATTATTATCTGTTGGTTTTGTTAGATGGTGGTTGTGTTACCTGAGGATAATTATATGTGTGAACCTGACTGAGTGACAGAATGGTCACATAGCTGGTAAAACATTTGTGGGTGTGTCTGTGAGAAGTAGACAGTAGTATTTGATTTAGTATTTGATTCAGCAGACTGAGAAAAGAAGATCCATCATCATAGGAGGTAGCCATCATCTAATCCATTCAAAAATTGCATAGAACAAAATGATGAAAGAAGAGTGAATTTACTTTCTAAGTTGGGTTGTCCATATTTTCCTGCCCTCAGATATCTGCACTCCTGGTCTCAGGTATGAACTCAATTATATCACCAGCTTTCCTGAGTCTCCTGATTGCAGAGAGAAGATTATGGAACTTCTCAGTCTCCATAATCAAATGAGCCAATGTTTGTAGTTAATCTCCTATATACACACTCAAAGTCCCTCCCATTGGAAAACCACAATACAAGGTATATCATGGCAAGTATTATGTTTGTGCTTATGACTTGCCCTTTACTTTCTTTAGAGCTCTTAGTAATTGAATGTCTTAATCTTTCTGTAATGATTAGTAAATATATTTGTATCTGGTTTAAGAATCTTTCTCAATTGTCCCTATTTTTTTCCTAAAATTTTAAAGGTTTACTTTTGGCATCTAAATGATTATTCTATTTGTAATGACTTTTAAATAGGAATTAGTTAGTGATCCAAAAATATATATGTGTTTTATTATAGGCAACTGTTTTTTTCCAGCTCAATTTATTAAATTATCTCTCTATATTCTCTCTCTAGCAACCCATGCTGCTGCCACATTACCTTTCTGAAATATCAAAATTCTTTATGTATTTCTGGGCTCTTTATTCTGCTCCATTGATCAATTTGTCTATTCTTGAACACTAGGATGGTTACTGTGAGTTTATAATAAGTCTGTTATCTTGTGAAACAATTTCCATATTTTCATTTTCATTATAAAATTAATAAATATCCATTTCAGGAATTGAAAAAGTATACAAAATTCCAGAAAAATTAAAATTTATTTATAATTGTATCATTTAGGAATAACAGTTTACATTTGGGATATATTTTCTACAATATATAAATATACATTCATATGAATCATACACAATATAAATGTGCACATATTCATACTTTAGGAAATTTGAAACAGTGATTACTTCCAAGATTCAAATCTCTATTCCTAAAACATTATTGTTGCCAAAGCTTACAGAGAATTTTTAATAAATATAATAATGTTGAAGATACTACTAATAATGTTTATTATTGCCAAAGCTTAGACTATTTAATAAATATAATAACGTTGAAGATACTACTAATAATGTTTATAATTGCCAAAGCTTAGAATATTTAATAAATATAATAATGTTGAAGATACTACTAATAATGTTAGATGGGAATTTGCTTTCAATTTGGCAGCTAATATGATTTCCCTCGGTACCTTTGCTGAGGAAAACATTTCTTTCAAATCCCTAAGCTTTATTACTGGCCTAAACTAAGAAAATAAATCTCTTTTCATTCCTGAAGTAACACACTTACCTTCCAAGCAAAGTACAATGTACTGGTTTAGTAAAAAACAAAACTTGGTATATAACGTTTTAAGAGTCATACCTTGCACTTAAAAGCAAATTTGTGTTTGAGTCCTCAGTTTGTTCCTTAATACCTTATTGAACTTAAGCAAGTCAAACTTCATGGAGTCTTAGTTTGTTCATCTTTTTTTTTTTTTTTTTTTTTAAGATTTATTTATTTGTACATACAGAACTGGGGTACAGGCCAGAGGCTCAGGGGCGGCGAGAGGCCCCACCAGAGACAGAGTGGGGAGCAGAACAGGCAGATCGACGAAGTACACTGCTGAGGGGAGCAGCGGGCGGGTCAGGAGAGGTCTGCCACGCCATGTGGTCACCTCCCGGGCAGGCGGGAATCGAACCCATGCGGAAGTGGCTCTAGCTTCTCAGTGCTGTGCTTTAACCCGCTGCGCCACCAGGGAGGGCCCAGTTTGTTCATCTTTAACATGACGATAATATCCACCTTACAGGCTTTCCAGGAGTATTAATGTATTTTTAAAAAGCTTCATAAAATACTTGCCAATATTCATTTTTGCATTTTTAATAAGCTTTTATTTTTTGTAAAAGTAATATGAGCATCTTATAAAATTTTTGAACAGTAAGAAGTGTATAGTGAAAAAGTAGAAGTCCCTTTCCTCTAAATGTACTCTATTTCCTCCCTACTTCTCCCACCCCAGTCAATCGCCCACTTCTGAAGAAACAACATAAATCTTCAGTATACATTATTACTAGGAACATTCTAAGGTTCTGTGCCAGGCAAAAAATCCTTGATCCTATATAAATATAACATAACAGGTAAGCTAAAAATGTCCACGACAGTTTGATATAGATTTTATTTTAAAGTTGATCTAGTTCAAATAATTTAGGAGAAATAAAGCAAATAGAAGTATTCAAATTAAGTTGACTGGAGGCTATTTGAAAACTAATATCAAACATTTGGTTATGGACACTATTACTTTGTAAAATTTGTGTTGTAATGGTATTGCTTTCTTACAGAAGTATCAATTATTAGGATTGTAAGGTAAAAAATGAAATTCTCTTCACTTTCTTTCAATCCAACTCTCTAGAAATAACCACTGGGAATTGTTTTGATTTCTTTGCTCCTCTTTAGCTAATAGCTTAATTGTATGATTTCATTTATTCCATAACAGTATTCATTTTGCTTGTTGGCAACGGCATTCATTCATTCCTTTAGTAAACATATACACTAGGTTCCCGCTTTGAGTCAGATACCAAGCAAGGTATTGGAGACTTTTGAAACCCCAGTGCCCTCATTCTTAACAGGTAGTTATAATATTGTGCCACAAATGCTTCAATATAGTCAGTTTGTGTAGGTTGCTGTAGGAGCATAAAGGAAAGGCATTGAATCCCAATGATCTAGGAGGGTTTCCTGCAGGAAATGATCTCTTAATTGAAAATTGAAAGCTGAGTAGATGTTTGACTGAGCTGTGTAACAATAACACTTTGGGTGATGAGAAGCTAGACTGAAGAACACAACAGTACAGGAGTGAGGGCTATGGATGTTGGTTTTAAAAGGAGGATGGGGCTGAAAGTAGAGGGCTAAATTACAAAGGGCTTTGCAGGATATGGTCAGACATTTGCCAATAAGAAGCTGGACCCCATGGAAGGATTTCAGGGAGGGGGTGGCATTTCCATGTTTATATTTTAGAAGTCTCCATCTGACTGCAACAGGAAGGGAGAACTGGAGAAGGCCAAGCCAGGAAGCAGGGCAATAGGTGGTATTTGTAATAACCTGTGAGAAATGATGGTCTGGATTAGGGAGGTGGTGACCTTGGAGGTGAGAGAAATAGTTAGATTCAAGAAGTCAGGAGGTCTCCTTTATTTTGTGGTAATTGTTATCTGGAGGAGTCTACTGAAAGTGAAACTATTTAATATAGAGGCCAGCTCTTGTGAGTACATAGTGAGGGCAAAGACTTGATTGAAACTCTAACTTGCAAAATTAAACTAAAATTAGCTTTAAAAAATTCATGTTTTGGGCCTCCCTTATGGTACAAGAGGTCATATTTTGGGCCTCCCTGATGGTACAAGAATGAGTTTGATCCTCAGCCAGGGAGCTGACCCACATGACACAGCAGACCTTTTATGTCTTAACCCTAAGCAGTGCATTTAAGTCCATCCACTTATTCTGCTTCCCACTCTGTCTCTGGTGAATCCTTCCATTTCCCCACACCTCTAGCCTATACCCCAGTTCTTGAATGCAATAAATAAAATACATCTTTGAAAAATAAAAATTCATATTTTAATACAATAAATAATTATTTAGGTTATAATCAACATTATGAACTGATGTCTTAGATGAATGAAGAAGAGTATGGAGGATATAATTTTTCAATACATTGTTAAGGCATAGTATGATAACATGTGATAATGACATCTTTTATTTTATGCTCGAGTTTTATGGCAAGTGTATAGTGAAGATCATTTTGAGGGAAATAATTGGTCTTTGTCAATATTTTCCAAGAATATCTTCTTTTGATCTTTAGGTCCTTTTTTCTTGAAGTGCTATGATGCCATCTTTCTTATTCTTTTTTTTTTCTTATTCTTTTTTAAAGCTAGTAACAACTCCTTTTGCTACACTTATTTGTCACTTCTTTCAGATAATTTTGATTGATTTTATGAAACTGTCCGTTAGCAGATTTCCAATTTGTTTTAGCAGTTGATTTGTTTTGAATTCATTGTGTAATATGGGGATTTGTATTTTTAAGGGGTATTGAAGTCAGAGTATTGTTACAAATGTTAAGTTCATTAGTAAATATTTTTGTGTGATGATGAGTTTTACTTTTCGGTGCAACCTGTTGCCTCTAGGGATTTGGGTAATTAATACTGGGATAATGAGAAGGCTCTTTAATTATCTGTCATCTACTCAGCAGGATCAAGCAGCAACAGGGAAACATGGAACAAAATTCCCCTCAGGGAGAAAGAAAATAGATAAAGTCTTTATTTTCTAGGACTAAATCCTCTATGTTCATCAAAAACACTAAAGAGGAAAACATGAAATGTCTTCTTCAAATTTCTCTTCCATACTTTCTCAGCTAAAGAGATTTTCAATAGTTCTCACAGCAAAGACCATAAGGTCTGCTGGAAAAGTCTGTCAATCTCTGGAAGGAAACCCATATCTCATTACCAATAAGAGAATAATCTTACCCACTGGCCATTTCCTAAAGGAAAAAAAAAAAACTTTTTCCACTTCTTGGATGGAAGATATTGTTCTGTCCACCTGTTTCAATTTACACTATTGGTAAAATATTTTGATTGACTAAGCATTAATTCATTATGTAATGATTCCTCCCTCTTCTTCCTTTTCTTCCATACAAGTGTGTGTGTGTGTATGTGTGTGTTTTAGATAAACCTAAGGAATGCTAGTTCTAGCCAGACATTTTATTCCACATTTGCAGGTTCATTTCTAATTTATTTTCCTTTGTTGAGTGGGGGTCTTTGTGAATAACAGAATTCTCAAGAGTAGGAGTTCAGATTGGAATCACAAATGTGATTGTGCACATTGCCCCAAGGATATGGGAGGTACACAGGGTCCAGTATGCCTGGAAAATCTCAAGGGATTATATATCACATAATTCAGGGTTCCTTTTTTACAAAGGTGATTCTCAATGCACATGTCTTTTCCATTCTCTGATCCTCCTTACCCTTTTTATTCTTTTCCTGTCTAAACCACATGTGTGCCAACCTGTCTTCTGTATACCTTCCCTTCCTTCCAGACTCATAGCTGAATTTCCCTTGGAAAGCAATACAATCTCCAGTCTCACATCCCCACACCCCACAATTAACACAATCATCAAAAACAAAATTAGTTGAAAATCACTGCAGAGATTTTGCGGATCATGGAGAAAAGATGCTTCAGTTTGTAACCTTAGCTTCTATGCATTCACTCACTCATTCACTCATTCATTCATTCATTCACTGATATCGTGTGGTGGTATCAGTTCCCCTAAAAGTAAAACCTGAAACAGGGACAGGGTATAAGGAGTTTATTTGGAAGGTGATTTTAAAAAGCAGGAGAGAGTAGGGAAAGTAAGACTGGGAAGGAAGAAAAGGCATTAAAGGTGTATTATTGAGCTTGCTATTGCTGTGGATACCTGCAACTCAGTCCCTAGGGGACTTTCAGGAATCTTCTAGAATGCCCTTCTGAATTGTTTCTCTGAAAGATGGGAAGAAGAGGCATTTATCCATAAATTCACATCTTTCACTGTTTAAGGTTGTTTTCTTTGGGGTCTCCCTAGTGACTCAAAGGGTTAAATCTCAAAACTGTGAAGCTTTTGGAGGCAGCTGCTGCAGTATGTGTTCAATCTCCCACACGGCACAGCAGACCTCTCCTGTCTTGCCTGCTGCCGTGTATTTCAGTGGCTCTGCCTGTTCTGCTCCCCACTTTGTTTCTGGTGAATCCTCTCATGTCCTCATCTCCCTCCCCTGCATCTTTGGCCTAAACCAGTTCTTTTATACATAAATAAATACATCTTTAAAAAAGTTGTTTTCTGTGGCAGTCACACCACTCCCTATGGACTGCCCTGCCTTGGCTCCCACAAAGGAAATCTGGGCCAGAGAGAAGCTGTCAGCAGTCATGGGTGCTGTTCACCACAGCTGTGGCTGGGAGCATTCGGTCTGGGACGCCAACAGCCTCGCTACAAATAGTGTTCATCATGGTTGTCTAGAAACCACTCCTTATATTTGGATTCTCCCATGAAATAATGAATTCCACATGGGCAAGGACAGTGTTTTCATCTTTGCTTCCCCATTGCCTACCATAGTGACATACTCTGTGTGCTGAATGAATGTGGAATGAATGAAGGAACTAATGACAGAAGATGGCTTGAATCTAGAAACCTGAGTTTTCATCCCCGTGTGAACTTGAATGTAACAAATTCTCTTATACAGGCATATAGTTACTTATGAACTTACAAATGCACACTGGAAAAGTCTAAATTTCCAAGCATAACTGTAAAAAGAAATAATTTCCCATAGTGACTGATGGCTAGAATAAAATATTGTTTTCTTCCTTCATGGCTCTCTTGAGTTTTAAGTTTAATTCCTTCCAAGTGTAAAAACCAATACCATTGAAACAGTATGGGCGTGTTACAAAGTTGGTTACCTGAAAAAGGTTTCATTTTCTGCATGATCCAAGGCTCAGAAAACCTTCACTAGCACTCCTATGTGAAGAGTGATAATGTGCTAATTTCCCACAGATTCATTATCACTATGAAATGAAATTTTGAAATACATCATAGGTAAACATAATGTGCAAATGTATAATTCAGCCATTCGAGTTTTAGCTGCCTCATGTTTTTACACCTTTGTCAACAAGACCCTCATTAAATACTTTTTCACATTATTTTACTTGAAAACTAAACTGAAGAGAATGCTGTAATAGCTAGGGTGGGTATTAACCATTTATGAAGGGAGCCCATCTTTGCATACCTTCTTAGTTTATTTTCATTTGATTGCAACAATTTATTGTGCGCAGTACTGTGGAGGGCTTGGGATTCAATCTTGAAAATGCTCATATCCAATCCTCTTTTTGTGGAGCTTATAGTCCAGTGTGGCAGGATTATATTAATTTTTAAAAACAAGTGAAAATTTACATTCTGAAAAGAAAACTTCCGGAAATGAAATGTGATTTTCTTAGAACAAAATACAATGGAAATTATTTGGTCTGGAAGGCTAAAAGAAGTTTCCTCCCCAAAGTGGGATTTGAATAGAAAGCCTAGTGATGAATGAGGGGAAGGAAAGTCAGCATGTGCAAAGGCCCAGTGGTAAGAGTAACAGCATGCCCTGGAAGAACTGAAAGATGACCAGGGGACCTGACTTACCCAGAAAGAGGAGTAATGTGATGTGATCCAGAATAAAGTGGTGAACACTGGGCAGATGAGGCAGGCCTTCAGGATAGGCTAAGCTTTCTGGGCTAAAAGCAATGGGAAATCATTGAATAGCTTTACCAGGACATGGTAGGGTGATCAGACCTGCATATTTGTAAAAAGGGCTTTGTTTTCACATCCTTTTGGAAAAGATGGCATTGCATGTTTTATAACATTATATAGGTTTCAGATGTATAGCATTATAAGTCAACACATAAATGGACTATGTTATGACACTAAAAGTCTAGTTTCCATTGATCACCATGCAATTGATCCCTTTTACCCAGACTTCCTTTTTCCTTCATTTCTGGCAATTTTGTTCTTGTAGTCTGGAAGTTTATTTTTGTTTTATTCATTTTTTTTGGTTTTTGTTTATTGACCACATAAGAGTGAAGTCATAGGGTATTTTTCTCAGTCTTACTCACTTAGCATGTGGCTCTTGAGGTCCATCCATGTGATTGCATAATCCCCCATAGCTCTATCCATGTTGTTATGAAGGACAAACTTAATCTTTTTGTAACTGAATAGTAGTTTTAATAACTAAATAGCATTTTGTGTGTTTATATATCACAACTTTATCTAACCATCTGTCAAGAGTTGGTTTTTCCCAACTCTTGGACATGAGGGTGCATATATCTCTTCAGATTAGTTTCTCATAGTCATTGGATAATTATCTAATGAATCAAGAGCTGGATAATATGGTATTTCTGTTCTTACATTTAGGGGGAATTTATGTAGTTTTCTGTATTGGCTGTACCAATTTACATTCCCATTAATAGCATCCAAGAGTTCCTTCTCTACATCTTCATCAACACTTATGGTTTCTTATCTTTTGGATGGTTGCCATCTCGCAGGTGTGTGGTGATACCTTGTTTTGATTTGCATTTCCCTAATGATAGGAGATGTTGTGTCTCTTTCATGTGCCTGTTGATCACATGTATGTCTTGTTTGAAGTGTATATTCAGAACCTCTTTATAAATGCTGGATATTATGTTTTCCATAATTATATAAGCAATTGAAGCAAAACTATTAATTTTTGCCTGGATTATACCACTAACTACACACAAACACAGATTTTCCAAAAAAACTGTCCATCTAGTATGCTCCAATATGATCAATATCTCTCACTATCCTTTGAGTAATACTTAGTTTGCACTTTGGGTACTGCCTTCATTTATGCACTGACTGATTCTAGGCTGGGTTGTTATGGGGAATAAGCAGGTAGTTCTAAAACTACATACTAAGTATTCAAATGAAATAGTCATTTTCTGTTGGAAATGATGAAAACAACAGCCACTGTACCAACAAGATGAGTCCAAAATGAATTAGCTAATGGTATCTACGGTCTCCCTAAACTATATCTACTACATCCATTAGCTTCCTAAAATCTCTTAGCATATCAAAAAATGGATTAAGTTGCTTTGACAGGCTATATATTTTATGAACCTCTTTGGCTATTACTTACTATGTTATTTTCCTCAAGGTGCTCATGGACTGATTTATGATTTCATTTAAGTTTTGACTGGTAGTTTGGATACGCTAACTAGCTCACCTTTTCCCGGATCTGCTTTTGGCTGCATTATCTTCAACACTAAATCAGCCTACTTAAATTTCCTCAGTATGTAAGTCTCCATGACAAACACTAGTATCGAAGACACATCTCGCTTTAGCTGGTTTGTTGAATATGTTCAAGTGAATCCTTTTCAGTTAGTTTGATTTATAAATATTTAAATTGTGTAAGTATTTTTTCCTGTCTTTTATTAAGTCTGTTTCTTGATAATCCTACTTATTAAAATTTATCTTGCCCAGCTCCTGCTTCCTTTATTCTTTGTATTAATGGTAGAGACAAAATAGTAGTTTCATATTCACTACTTTTTGTACCTTTCATCTTTGATTACATTTTTACCCCTGGCTTAGCAAAAGTAGCCATTGTTTTCTTTACCATAGTATCCTATTGTCTTTAGAAGGCTTTGTCTTAATTTCTTGCTTATTTTGCTTCTGTAATTCTGCCTTTTCAGTTACATCTGGAGTTGGCTGAAATATTTTCTTTATATTGTGTATTCTTTTTCCCCAAATGCTACACAATTGAATTTTTGCACTTTTTCTCCAAAGAGGAAACATTTATGCTTAAAGACTCATATATCAGAGTGTGCTTTTTGGTTACATAATAGCACCCATCAGCCACTTGTGTGTTCTTTTACTAGAAGATGTACTTGAATGCCCACACCCATATTTTTCCTTTCAATAAAATAACACAAGTAGTAATCATTTGATTCCTGAAAGATGGTTGGATGCAGTCCATTAATTTCAGAGCATGTCCAGAAAATTGATCTGAAACAAACAGCAAGTGAATAGAAAATGAAGACAAGGGATTTTCAATTACAAGTAAAAAATAATAATAAAGGAGTGTCCAGAAATACATCTCATCAGCTGCACACTGGAAATTTTAATGTTTGTGAGTAACACATTTGACTGCTTGTGTTATACTTCAAGGAAAATGTAAAAGAGAACAAAACAATTAATATGTTTATAAAACCAACTGCTGAAAATTGTGGTCAATACTTGCAATAGCTATGGACTATGTCTGAGGCTGAAAGATGGTTATTTTAAAATTTGCACTATACCTGACTATATTTTTATTGTAGAAACTTTCCTGCTCAGTAGAGTGGCAAAGTGAAAGTGACCGTGGCTACCATTTCCCAAATGCCCACAGAGTCAGCATATTATCCACTGCTTGCCATGATAACCATATAGAGGTTATCATTTCTGTTGTCCAGATGAGGTCATGGAGCCAAGAAGATTTTAAATAGCTGATGAAGAGCACATAGAAAGAACAGATTCAAGGTTTAAATTTAGGTTTCTAAAACTTTAAACCTATATTTTTTCCCACTCTACATGGCATCCTAGATGATTATGAGTTAATGTTTCTATTCATCACATTTACTATAGGCAAAACACTCTACTGTATGTAGCTTTTAAATATTCTTATATTTTTTCAGGAAATATGTGATGCAGATGTATTGAAAGGAGTTATAAAATATATTAAATAAAAATAAACCAAAACTGTTTATTATGGTGCCTAGTCTTAGCCAAGTCATCACCTACTTTCATAAGCACAGGACATCTGTGGGATTCAAAGTATTTCTTTCCCAGTTACAGATAAGGATGCTAACATTCAGATAAAAAGTTTGAATAGATAGTGAACTTCAAAATCATGTAGTCTGACTTCAGAGAGTATTCCATTTACCAGTCCATTAGACTGTGTATTAATGATTTTTTAAGAACATAACTGAAAGAAGACATAGACTGATCAATTTTTCAAAAATTGAAAACAATTTACAAGAACAACGCACATGAGTAGGAGGAATATTGGTCAGATTTGCATCCATTATTAAGATGAATTTTAAAAACAATATAGGTTTATCAGCTCTTTTTGCTTTTTAGAGAGTTTACAAATTTATGAGTTCAGTGATTGCATGATATTAGACAATTTTGTAAGAGGTCAGCTAATTGGCGCCAGTGCTTACTCCCGGTGGCTGAAAGCTGAGGTTCCCAGTCCTGCCAGTCTCTGGTCAATGGATTCATCATTTAAGAAGATACCTATTTCTCTCTCCTGATTTGCTTTAATGACTATTTCTGGCACTTTCTAGCTCTTCTTGGATCATTTTACTCTAGTTCTACCTTTTTGAAGTTATTTTCTATTGTGAAATAAAATCTATTTATATACTAGAGTCAAATATTATCTCTATGGAGATTATCTCATGTAGATACTTTTAGTCCCCAAAGAATTCTTGTATGATTTCACATACTATCAGCTCATCATATTCTCCTGTTACCCAATTACCACATCTTCATTTTTTGCCATTTCTCTCCCTACAGATTTGAAGCTTTTTATCATAAAGAACTTCTCACCCTGCTTTTTTATTTCTGACAAAACAGTTGCAAGAGTAACACTAGGATCAAATTTAAGCTCTTCACTCAGATTCATCAGTTGTTAACTTTTTGCCACATTTGCGCTTTATCTATCTCTCTCTATATACAAGCATATATAAATGTGTGTGAGTGTGTATGTATAGATATATATTTTTTGAGCCATTTGAGAATTAGTTGCAGACACTGTAACAAATACTTCAGTAGCCATCACCTGAGAGTGAGGAAGGTCTCTTCCATAACAATATCAGATTTTATTTAGGGCACTTAGCCTTAATTTACCATTATTATCTAAGGTACTCCATGTTCAAGTCTTTCCAATTACTCCAATACTATTCTTTGGGTTTCATTAACCCAAAGTTTAGAGTTTCATAAATAAGAGTCCTTTCTCCCCAAACACCTTCATTTAGCATTTAGATTTCCAGCCATGGCTCTAAGTACAATCACTCATAAAATAACTGATTTGTTTCATGAATTATTCTATTTGAGCCCTGCAAAAGTAAAATATGAAGATGACAATTTTTAAAAAAATATTTATTTACTTATGCATACAGAACTGGGTACCGGCCAGAGGTTCAGTGGTGGTGAGAGGATTCACCAGAGACAGAGTGGGGAGCAGAACACGCCTACTGATAAAGTATACTTTGATAGGAGCAGGGGGCTGGTGGGTCAGGAGAGGTGTGCTGCGCCATGTGGATCACTTCCCCTGGGGGATCAAACTCATGTGGAAGTGGCTTTAGCTTCTTAGTGCTGTGCTTTAACCCACTGCGCCACCAGGGAGGGCCAGATGGACATAATTTTTAAATACACCTCAGAACTTCAACGATCAATAAACATGTTCATTGAACTGAAGGACAAAGAAAAGAGAGCTTCCATCTTGGTCCTGGACATGGACAGTTTCTAATCACAGATGGCTATGAAATCTGCCCGCCCCGCCACTTTTTTTTTTTTTTTTTAAAGATTTGTTTATTTGTACATACAGAACTTGGCTATAGGCCAGAGGTGCAGGGTTGGTGAGAGGATTCACCACAGACAGAGTGGGGAGCAGAACAAACAGATCATGGAAGTACACTGCTGAGGGGAGCAGCAGGCGGGTCAGGAGAGGTCTGCTGCGCCATGTGGGTCACCTCTGGGCTGGGGATCGAACTCATGCAGAAGTGGCTCTGGTTTCTTAGTGCTGTGCTTTAACCCGCTGTGCCACCAGGGAGGGCCTGAAATCCCTTTTCAGTAGCAGATGATTTTGGTGTTTTGTGCAGCCTGGGTTTTGGAAAGAAAATTAAGTTCTAACCAGCCCCAGTATTGCTAAAGCCTTGTGCACTCTTGGAAATCAGGGGCACCACAAACTGCATGCTGAGAAGTTGAAAGAGATGAGATGAAAAATGTGACTACTAGTAAAATATTATCCTTCTGCAAGGTATTTTTACAAATCAAACACTATTATGAACATTTGATACCAAGCTGTGTTTTCTAAGAAAGCAACTCAAGATTTTCTTGCAAAGCAAGGAAATTAGCAGTTGTCCGATGGCTAAAAATGTATAGTGTTGGAGAAGCTGTCATAATGGTAGGATGATGCTGTCCCTGTGTTTGAATTTCTGTCATGGGCATTGAGTTCAATGTTGTATTTTAAATTTTGAATCAGTAGTTAGGTTTTAAAGAAAAGAGGTATACTTAAATTGAATTGAATTGAATGGACTTGCACTTAGCAAGTCAGTGAGTGGAGACTTTCTAATCTACTCTCCTCACTTCACCATCAAACAGACGTATTTTTCTACGAAGCAGAACTTAAAAGCTGTTTCTGGAAATCTTTTACTACACAGAGAATTTGATAAACTATTAAGTTATGCATTGCCATTAAGCAAATCAATGTGTCAATTATCCATTAACAAATTAGAAGGAAATCTGAATATATGTTCTCTGAATTTTGAATGTAATGTGAGTCATTAGCATTTTTGAATATGCATTTATTATTGGTTAAAACAGAGAACTATCTTCATGAAAAGATATCTATTATAGGTTTGAGGATAATGAAATAATAATGTTTATTCAGTGCTCTGGGTTACTCTGCATGGGTGACATCTTTCATGTACATTCTTTCATTCAATCCCTATAGCAAACCTTTATGATAGGATTTTATATTGTCATCTTGGTTTACACATGAGCAACCTGAGGATCAGAAATAACATACTTGGTCATCCACTACACAGTTGCCAGCTTGAATATTTTATGGGCTCTGAAGAAGAAAAGATAGACACCCAGCAAAAATATCTCAGGACCTTATACGCAGAAACACCAGTGATAAACTCGAGCCTAATTCTATTAAACTCTCTTTCAATCAGGATAAGTCACTGTAAAAGTTGTTTTATTTTTATAACTGGCAAGAACTTTTCAGATTATAATTTAGGTGGTGATATAAAATACTCATATGATGTCTGAATTGTTGCCTAAAGTCTATGAAACCAAAATTGGGTGTGAATACATGTCACATTGTGGTTTGTAAATCACTTGTACTGAATAATCCACATTTATGAGGTCACTATTCACCGTTTCCATGGGTGTTGCTAAATTAGTGAAAGAAAAGCTATTATTTAGAAAACCTTCCATAGATCATGATTCATTCTAAGCAGTTACACTGGAGTACTTGCAGAACAAATTTATATAATCTTCATTTTACATGCTTCCTTTCATCAGTATATAAATAGATAACCCTACAAATAGGACTGGAATACATTTTTGAATATGTTATTTACAGAATATGTTATTTACAGAAACTTCTAAGAAAAACATTCTTATACTTTTACTGATTTGTTAGATTGGAGACTATGGTCCTTTTTAAATGGGGATGCAGATTTATGATTGCCTGGCATGTTGTTACACTAACTTGTCTAATTGATATCATAACCTAGATGTCTTGTTCATTCAACAGGAGTGTTTACTTGAGGAAAAGAACCCAGTGAAGGAGAGAAAGAAAAGAGGCTCTGAGTTGCTATAGAAATGAATGTCTCAATCTATTTTCTCCATGTCTCTTGAAGTCATATTGTACTTTTTTTCTTAGATTGGTTCTGGAAACACATAGGCCTGCAATTGAATCTTTACTCTGGTACTGACTAGCTGTGTGGCCTTGGACAAGTCTCACAAAACTCTTTGCAAAAGAAAGAGTAATAGGCTTCTAGTAGACAGGGCAATGTGCCCAAGTCCCCTTGCATCTTTTATTGTTATGGACAACATCTGCCAGTGGGGTTTCTCTTCCATCACATAGCACCTGCTCTGAATCTACATTTCCATATCTTAACCACCCAGACTGGAATCAGTGATTGCAAGGTGTGGATCTGAATACTATGGTTCCCCTGTCAACTCAGGATAATTCTGAGGTTTGAATATCAGCTCCAGCAGGGCTTGTTGAAATAAGACATGCTGAGTCCCACCCAGAGTTTCTCATTCAGCAGAATGGTGTACAGGGCCAGTGGTTGAGAATTTGTGCTCTAACCAATTTATAGTTAATGCTGGTGCTGCTGACCTGGGAACTACATTTTGAGGCATTAAGCTAATTCCCCTAAATAATAAGACTGGGCTTATATGCACCTTTGTTAAACTTCCTCTCATTCCTGTCCATATTCTTGCTTCCCTCTCTATGCTTGCCTGCCATGTGGATCATTCCTAAAACTTGTAAATAAATTCCTACTTTGGGATACTGGGTAATGAAGGGCTTTCCTCACAGAAGTGTTCTGAGGGTCAAGTAAGTTAGCTGTTGTTATCAAAACTTATTTTCCTCTTCTTTGAAAACCTTGTATATCTTTCCACCAACCAAGATGACTTCATTTGCACAGTATGATATGTAACTGATATTTTCCTCCCAAATATTACATACATATTTCAAACTTCTCTATAATAAGATATTGTATATTTATATAGAAAAAAATAGACACTTATATGCAGTCATGTCCTGCTTATAGGATACATTGTAAAATCTGTCACTAGGTGATTTTGCTGCATGAATGTCATAGAGTGTAGTTACACAATCTAGCTAGCATAACTTCCTGCACAGCTGGGGAGTGCAGCTTGTTGGACACATTACATGACCCGTGACTGTAATATCAAACTCCCTCTTCCTACCAGTGTAATATCTCTTCCATGGGGCTCTGCTTCAACCTCAGTTCTGAGTTCCTCTTGGCAATCATGAAAGCAGAATGACCTGCGTCATAGAGGAAGAGAGTCCCTTGGGTTAATATTCAGTGGTACACGCCTACACAGTGAATAGTGTTGGGCTGGAAATAATGTACCTGGGGGCAGGACGTACGATGGGGAGTGGTTGTCACCTCTTTAGCATTTCATGGGCAACTGAGACGTCAGGGAACGTGGCAAGATTTAGCCTATCTGGATCTTTATGGTTTGGAGAGTCTGTTACCCTAAGCCTAGGATCAACTTTGGACATTCATCATATACTTATTTATCAGTAGCAGCAGATTAAGGCAATCTTCTGTAATGGTTAAAATCACAGGGTTTGGAATTAGATCGCTGGGTTCACAGTCCTGCCTTGACCACCTACTTGTTTGGGGAACTTGGGCAAGTTTAAAACCATTCATAATCTCCATTTTCTCATCTGCAAAATGGAGATAATATGAATCCTGTTATCAGCAAATGGGACATAAGAGGTTTTTCTGCTGTTCATCTGTCAGGGCAAGGTATCTATTTTAAAGAGCTGAGTACATGCCCTGGCAGGGAGTAAGAACTCAGTGGGATTATCACTATTGTTGCTTTTCACATTGGTTATCATCAGTGCTTTGCTATTATTAACAGTAATTTGGTGCCAATCATTAGGCTGTTAGATGGCTACAAAGCTTAGCCATAAATCCCAAGCACTGAAATGAATGAATTTTGGGGAAGTGACATGTAATTTTAGTAGTCAGGTAAGGAAGGGCCTGGAGAAACTGCTGCATGTGGCCACCTGTGAAATGTGGTGGCCTGAGGCTCCAAACTGGAGCCTTGTATTCCAGAAGTCAGACCCCTTCATCAGCCCTGTCCTGCAGCAGAGCTGATGTTAGCACCTCCATGCCCAGGCACAGCTCTGCATGAACATGCTTCCTGAGGGGTGATATTTACCAACTTACCTGTTTTCTCTGGATGATAGATGCATTGCCAGTTCAGTGCTTTATATGTGTTTGTGATTTTTAAAGCAAGTTGTGATTGCAGGCATGACATTCCATCTATAGTCTCAAAGGTGGAAGAATATTTCTATATTTCTAAATTTTCTTTATTCTTTACTTATGTTTTCTCATCTTGCTACAGTGGGTCCATTTGCAGCTTTTGTCATTTCTCATGTTCCCTCCCCTGAGCCTTCACCAAGAAGAGTAGGCCAAGTTTTCCTGAGTCTTACATATCCCAAAAGAGCTTCTATCTCACCACATGATCTTTGGGCTTAGGGCACTGGAATCTGGACAAAGGTGGAACCTGGGTGCCTAGCTGCCAGCCTGTTTAAGTACTCTAGAGTAGTTCCTTCGAGTTGTTGGAACTGTAAGGTGCTGCCATGATTGGACCTTAAGTTCTCACTACTTAGATTATCCCTAATATTTGTCCCTTTTCCCCATTTTTGCTAAGAAATCCCTCCCCCTCTCTCACCTCCTACACCTTTAAGTTAGTGCTCTCTCTCACAGTTCCAGAAAACCCACGTGAGTCATTTCAGTGATCTTGGATTTCCATATAAGAAAGGAATTTCTACTGACTTCACACCTCCCCAGTACAAGGAATCCCACAGTCTGGCTCCCTGTTGAAAATGAGAATCTTAAAACCCATTGCCCTGGTGGTGCAACAGATTAGGATGCAGCACTATAAGCTGGCTACAGCAGCTTCAGTGCAAATTTGATCCCCAGCCCCGAAAGTGACCCACATGGCACGGCAGGTCTTTCCTGACCTGCCTGCTGCTCCCTTCAGCAGTGAACTTCATCAGTTTGCCTTCCTGCTCCCACTCTATCTCTGGTGAATTCTCTCACTGCCCCTGCACCTGTGGATACCCCAGTTCTGTATGAATAAATACATAAATCTTAAAAAAATATATATGGGAAGAACCTACAGAAGAAAATACTAGTGTCAAATTGCCCTGTAACTTTTTTTTTGTTCAGATTAGGGAGCTCTACACATTTACTTGATTAATTGAGTACCTGCTGTATGCCAGGCAGTGATGTTGAGTACTGGGTGGCAGAAGAGCAAACTAGACACAGATCCTGCCATCGTGGACCATCTAGGAACAATGGCAGGATACCCTGGGTTGTGTCCAAATCCCACAGGTGCTGGAGACCCAAGCCAGCTGGCATTGCCAGCTTGTCCTTATTACTCCTAAAGTTGATAAAACTTATGGTTGCTTTTATTTCCTTGAGTGCCACTTGTGGGAGCAAAGCTTGTGAAGACAGCGATTTAGAAAGTCACAAGTTGTTACTAGGGTTTTATTGAGCTGGAAGCTCCCGGCTGAGGGTGTTACTTTTGAAAGTTGGCACAGACTAATTTTTCACTGCCTCTTGTCAGGTGTCCACTTTTTTTTGGAGGAACTAGAAGATCGAGGCCAATTATTAAGCAACATTTTCTTTTTCACCCAGAGTCTCTGGAACACTTATTACTAGTGCATAATTATGTCTGAGTAATTTTTACCCATGCTATTTTATCCAGAAGAGTTTTTTGTGTATTTGTTTGAAAAATAGACTGTGGGTGATTTCAATATTTATAACCTTCCATGTACCATATACTGTACCATATACTGTGTTAAACATGTTATATTTATCTCCTTGATCAATATTGTCTCTTTTGGCTGCTTATAGTTGCAATGCCTTTCTGTGCCTGAATGATGATTTCACTTTATTTTTCAGTAACCATTCAAGGAAATATATAAGCAAGTGACTTCACACAATTGGCACACAATAGATCGATTGGCTGGGCTCCTTAAGTGGGAGAGCAAGAGAGAAAGGGGTAGAGGAAAGGCTAGCAAAAATCCTCAGCTTGTCATTTACCATTTGCTTGTAGGCCAGAAAGCAGTATACTTGAAGCCCACATTTATATGTGCTTGAGAATTAATGAAGGAAAACAGAGTTGCAATCTAATTAGTATGTAAGAGGAGGGGCTTTACAATTCTTGGGACCTGGCCCTCCCTTGTGTTACAACAGGTGAAAAACAGCACTATGAAGCTAGCCACAGCCACTGCAGCATGACTTTGATCCCTGGCCAGGGAGGTGACCCACATGGCATGGTAGCCCTCTCCTGACCTGTCTAATGCTTTCTCAGCAGTGTATGTGGTTGATCTGCCTGTTCTGCTCTCCGCTCTATCTCTGGTGAATCCTCACACCACCCCTGCACCCATGGCCTGTACCCCAGTTCTGTATGCAAAAAAAAAAAAAAAATCTGAAGAAAAATAGATTCATTTAAAAAATAAAGAATTCTTTGGACCTAACTGTACGTCATATTTTACCCTTTCCTTGTCAGTTTCCTGTCAGGTTGATCAGTTATCTCCCTGGTCTTTGGTTTTCTCATCTGAATGCTTATATGTTAGTCTCTATTTCAGAGACTTGTACGGAGGATAAAATAAATAAGGTGATGCATGGCAAGTATCTCCTCAATCATTATTAGTTATTACTATCCACTAGGATATCTTTCTGCCATTTCTTAGCCATTTCACAAAAAGTTCCCAGAGCAAAACAAAAGGAAAGTTAGAACAATCAACATGGACCTGATGCCTTGAGGAACATAATATATTTTCACCAGATGATTAAAAGGAAAAAGACTTTGACTAATATGCATAATATAAACCATTCTGTTTTCTTCTCTTTTGCCTTTTCACTAAGGGCAAAAGACAAGCATGCCCTCTAAAACTCATCTACATATTTTTCATTATATTGTTGAATATTTTTAAATTTTTCAAGAAAGCTCCATTCTACCTGTGTTGGTTAATTGTATGTGTTAATTTGGCTAGGCACAAACAGTTGGTCAAGTGCTATGCTAGATGTTGCCATGGGGCTATTTTTTAGATGAGAATAAGTTTAAATCTGCAAATATTGAGTGAAACAGATTATCCTTCATGATGTAAGTGGATTCTACCCAATTATGTTGAGAGGCTAAAGAAAAAACAAAGGTTGGCTTCTTTCAAGAGAATTTTACCTCCTAATTGCCACTGGACTCAAGTTGCAATTTCAACTCTTCCCTGGGTCTCTAATCTCTCTGCCCACCGTGTAGATTTCAGCCTTGCTAGGTCCATAAATCATGTGAGCCATATCCTTAGAATACGTTTATCTACATGCTATTGGTTCTGATGGTCTGAAGAACAAGAGTAACACACCTCTAACTCCACTGCTACCCCTACCTTTATTTCAGTTTGATCCCAAAAAGGCTAGCAACCTTTTCTAGCTTTATAGGGTAAGGGAGAAAATAGGACATGAGTGTGACTTGTGTTTTTCCCAGCCCCCCAACTGTGTGTAATGCTATATCATCTTAGATGGCAGAGTCTTAGGGGAAGACAAAGCTCAGTACACTTTTCTTTAAAAAACCTTCTATAAGCATGTCAACATAGTGGCTGAAACAAGATTTCCCAATTAATTTGACTAGCCAAAATATGCCATTCTTGAAAGAATGGTTAAGCCATATAATGTATTAATTATATAAAAATATAGTTTGAAAAATATTAGCAAGTAACTTTGAGAATATTTAGAGGAAATTCTAATTTTGAAAGCATGAAATAAGTGACACATACAGGTTTTAAATATCACCATGTTTATTCAGTCTTCTATAATTCTGGTTAATTTTTTCTTTTTCAGAGAATGCTATTAAGGCTTAATCTGTCATTTGCTTTTTTTTTGGTCATTTACTTTTAAGACTATTTTTTCCAACTGGTTTTCTTTACCAGTGATTTCAACTACATTGGTATGACTTGCATTTTAAGGTGGCTATCATTTAATATATTCTTCAGAGGCATTGTTTGTGCTTGGGTAAGTTCAAACTTGTTGAACTTTTACACATTTTAACAAAACAGTGACCACTTACTTGGGATTCATCTGGTGTGGTTAGCACTTTGACTGAAAAAAACAATAAGCACCAAATTCTTAAAACTGCCATTCCAGGGGAAACTTTTACTCCCCCCTGGGTAGAACCTACATTCCTGTGCATTCCTGTATAGATAAGGTATAAGGAGGCAATTGCCATGGCCAGCCTCACCATATTTAGGAAACCATATAAAGGTCAACCAAACCAATCACTAGCTACCCCTTTGTCCCGAGGCCTACGCGCCAAAAAGGGACTATATAATCTGCTCTTCCCTTTGTTCTGGGCCCTTCCTACCACCCAGGTATCTCTGGTGTGCGGTTGGGCACAAGGCTCATGCTTGCATAAAGTTTCCTCCTGTCTTTACAGCGGTGTGGCTGGCTTTTTTTTGGGTAGTATGTCCCATTCTGGCATAACAGACTACATTATTTCCTCGATCCTTAAAAGATTACATATTTTTTATGTCTAACCTAGATGAAAATAAGATTCATTTTACATTTAGTTAATGTAGCTTAAAAGGATATGATATTTGCTGTGGGAAAAAGAGAACACTCATTCATCTTTTAATTTCTTATTGAGCTGTGTATTTCAATAAAATACTTGGAAATTTGTTTGGAGATAAACACTCTCTTATAGCCTGTGTTCATTTTCAGGAGGGCTACCAAAGAATTGCTGAATTTAGTGGCCCATCACAACTATTCTTACTTATTATTGAATGCCATCAGTACTTTCTGCATGGATTCTCCTAGGAATAGGTCTTCAGATTTTAGATGCAAATTGGATGAAGCTAATATCTGCTTGGCTGCTGACTATGTGTAGAGTTGAAAGAAAGGCTGGTGGGTATACACTATAATCACAGAGGCAGCAGTGGTGAAAAGCAAGTGGAAAGGGAGAAAGATGGTGTCCCAGGTTGAATGGAAACAGCTCAATGAGGTGCTATTCAAGTGAGTACAGATTCTCTTAGGAAATGGCACTAAGATCAGGAAGCAACAGAAGCCACACTTTTGACAGAGCAAAGATATATATATTTTTTATATCCTCTGCTCTCCAGAACGATTTATTTTAAAATAACATGCTTTTTATGGAAGCCTTGGAGCTAAATGAAAAACAAACTACAGTTCCCATGCATCTCTGTTCCAGACAGTCTCTCGAATCCCCTTGGCAGCAAGCACTGATTTTCCTAAGCACTTGGCTCAATGAGGAAGTGAGGTAAAATTGGCGAGGACAAGAGAGATATTAAAATCTTGTGCCACTGTGAAGGATTACAGAGAGAAAAATCTTCTGTTTTGGTTTTCAAAATTGTTACTGTTGAGTATAAATAAGAGGAGTTAGCTCTTCCAATAGACACTGAAGTAGGCATACTGTGCTCTTGACAGACTCTACTTAACTTCCCACTAAAAACTTGATTCATTTAGAGAAACAAATTAAATGAATTCATTAAAACACACAAAGAGACCTTTCATTTGAATTTGTTTTCCTGTCTTAAAAGGAACTAAAAATATGGCTTTTGGCTAAAAAGAAAAACTGACTGGTTTTACCTCATCTTCTGCTTTGCAAAAACATTGTAGTCACAATTTTCATATGTAATTAGTAGTGTGTTGCTAGGGAAAAGTGTTATGATGTTAGGAATGGAAAGATGAAAAGAGTGCTTGGCTAGTAGAAAGTTTGTGTTTGTTTCACATTAGATAGGACTTTCCCCCTTATTATTTCTCCTCACGGCTTTCTTCTGTTAAATTCTGAAACTAAGATTCTAATTCCACTTCAGTATTGAGTTGACTTGGCGCCTTCCTAAAAATCTAACAATCTTAGTTTTTATCATTAAGCTTTCCAATCCATTATTATTATTTAAAAAAATATTGCATTTAAAAAAATATTGCATTAAAACATTACTCCTCTTGAAACTGAGTTTTTTGGTACTACTTTACATTTTGCTCCTGGGACTAGTGCTTTTAGTGCTTTACCTGACCCACCCTAGTCCTAGTCCTGCTTGGTCTCTGCTTGTCAGCTGCCTTTGAGAAGAAAGATCCTTACCTTTAATGGGAGTGTTTATTCACCAAAAAAAAAAAAAGTCCTCATTGGCTGGGGGTTGCAACTAGAAGCATTAAATTCCTGGCGTTTTTTGAATACCTTGCTCCAGGGATCTGTAAACTCCCTTGGTGTCAGAAAAAAACAGACTGAGGAGAGAGGGTAGGCCCAGGAAGGGGGAAACTCTCAGCCTGTACAAGAACTGTGCCCTGCTGCTGAGGTTAACCAGAAGATGCAGAGTGAGGGAGATATTGAGGGAACTCAGGACAGCCCATAGCCAATATTTGGAAGCATCATCCCCTTTTACTCTTCTCAATAATGCCATGAGGTAGGTACTAATGTAAATTAGGAATACCAGTGAGTGTTAAAAAAAAATCAGCACTTTTATCAAGATAAATAATGTTTTGTTTACTTATTTGCTTTATTCATTTACCCTATTTTTTTCCCTTTAAATTTTTTTAAGTGCGATAACTTTGGTTTATGACACTATATGATTTAGAGTTACAGGTTCACACCTCTTCAGGTGGGTGTTGTAACCACATCACACCCACTACCAAGTACCCATAATCCTCTACCATAGCACTATGGGCATCCTTTCCTCTTTTCCCTTACCGCAGTGATCATCCCCCTCTAGTAGCTAATTCTACAGAAACTCAAAAATGAATACCCCAAACACCACACTAAAGAAAACATCAGCATTTTAAATAAAAGCAAAATCCTACCCTGTATTTGCATAACTTTGTTTTACTCACCTCATTCTAAAGCTGCCTCTGGTTCCAATAAAACTTCATTAAAAAAAAAAAAATAGGTGACTGTAGAGTACCAATTTGATTTCTTAAAATATTCCATTAAAATAAGATTTAATTTGATTACTGAGCATTTGGTAGTGAGGTTAATGCTTTACTTATTGCATTCTTCTCCCAGTTTTGGTACTATTATCATCACTATCTTGTAGATGAAAAGTTGAGGTTAGGACACATTTAGCAGATTGTGCAAGTCACTTAGATGAGCCAAGAGGATCAAAAATGAGTCCTGTTAACCACCATTACATACATCTTATCCATTTACTACCTATGTCATGAAAGTATAGAAATGGTCCACAGGTCCCCACTTCTGGTTACCCTCTGAAACTCCCCCCCTACTTTGGGGACATTGTGTTTAGCTTTAACTGGGAAAAGCACAACAGAGTAAAAATGATAAAGATGTTCTAACTGGCTGATTATCCAATTACACATAGATGCAGCAAATAGAAAACTTGCCAACTTTACAAGTTTATGGACATGTCACAGCTGCATGTGTTTATTTCACTACTGAGAGTAAAAGCTGGGAGTGTGTCTGCACCATAAAAAGAAAGGTTGGACATTTTATAATTTTTCAATATCTAATAATTGTATATGAATGTACCTGATTTTCCATTAGCTAAATGAGATTGTCAAAAAGAACTAATGAATATTGCATGGTTGAATTCTGTCACTTAGTAAAAGAGGGACTGGACACAAAATCATTTCTTTTAATACAAAGACAAAGACTAGTGACTTTGGGATTTAATGAAAGGTGCCAGATTGCAAAGCTTGCTTCTGCAGCCTCCCCTCTTCTCCACATGGACTTGCAGAAGGCTCTCAATACGGGTTTGTGGAGTGATTGATAGCTTGACTAATGGCCTGTTGAGCACAGAACTTTAGGATAAAAAGCAGGTAAATTGTACAAGTTGGTTCTTAGCACATTTTAACACATTCAGATCTTCTGTTTTGGGATCCTTACAAATAAATGATGTGTGGGCCGGGTCTTCTTCTTTTTTTTTTTTTTTCTATTGAAAACTCAGAAATATTTTCATGATATTCTGGCAGATTTGGAGAGAATTCTTGTGATTTTTGGATTTGGCTGTTTTCAGGACAAGATTTATTATTGGTCACCACCAACTTTCTTCTTCATTACAGGTTGTGGCAGGCTTTTGTTCTCTTGATGAAGGGTGTGAAAACATTTCCCTCTTAATATTCAGGCAGTCTTTTTTTTTTTTTTTTTTTTTTTGCTATTGCTGGCTATTTGGAGAGCCATTTACTTGCCCCTTTACTTAATTTTCCACTGGTTTGTAGATAACTGCTTTTGTTATGTCTCTTCAGGAGATACCAAAGTGAATAGATGTCTACTGGGTGATCAAGGTTGTGGTTAAGACTCAACTTCTTAGAAGTCTATAGTCATTATTTTTGGATTTCAAAACTAATTTGAAATGTTGGCCATTAAAACTACAGTGAATAAATGAATTCTAATGCATTTTAGGAGCATAAAATTAGAATGGTGAAGCTTGATTGACAACAGTCTAATGTTATTAGCAATTTTTATCTAGTTAAAACAGGGAGGGAGACATGTTTCTTTGAAGTCACAATCTTCATTTTTGTACTTTGTAAATTATTAAGCATTCTATTAGAAAAATAGTGAGGAGCTGTGGATTTAGTGACAAAGGCATACTTAGTTTTAAAAAAATGTCTTTTGATAATTTTGACCTTGGAAATATGATGAGTATGGATTAGAAATAGACTGGTTTGTTCCTCATCTTAGTTCTTTTAACTGCCACATACATAGGTCTGATGCTAAAATCAATACATAAGCAGTAAGACTATTCCATAGTCTAGAATTAAGGACATTATAAATGTATAGAAAGTGTCAGAATCAATTCAATTTTCTGCTGAATGTCTACCGTGGGGAGAATATTGTGCTATGATCTTGAGAAACAAAGGAAGTGAAAGAGCTGGTTGGGTGTACTATCTGGTTGTGGAAACAAACAGAAATATGTAGAAGACATGCATTTCTGTATAACTGCAATATTTGTGGTAAAATAAAGTGCTAATTTGTATATTGGAGATAATTTGATAATACTGGTGTTTCAAAAAGGTGTTAATTGTGATAATCATTTATGGAGTTTAAAAGGAAGGAGTAATTGTAGCTAATCAAGAAATTTAAATGATACACTTGCAGTGTGTAGGTAATGTGCCATTACCTTCTAGTGATTCCTCCTCCCTCCTCTAACCCCTTTCAACTATCTTTTATTGCTGATCATTAACTATTGGGTTTCCTAAGATTAAGACCTGAGTCATTTCCTTTTCCCATACATCCATTCTTTTCATTGTCTCCAAAGTTTCATCCATGTTATTCACTTCAAAGACCTGTGATTGACATTTCACAAATTTTACATTTTCAATCCAAATCACACCTCTAGTTCCAGAGCCACATGACCCACCACTTCATGGACATTACTTCTTGGATATCTTAAAAGGATAAAAATGTACTTGCACTAAACTGAAGCTATGATTTGGCTTTTCTTCCGAGTGAGTCTCTTTTCAATTTTTCCAGTTTGGAAAATGACCCCAATATCTATACGACTTAAGGCATATGGCAAACCAAAATACCGAGGTTGTTGTTGATGCTGCCATCCTTCTCACTATGCTGTGCAATTTATCAGTCATCAAGATCTTTTGATTTATTTACTCTGTATCAAATATATCTGACTCCTTCTCTGCACTGTTTTCCAATTTTGTCCTGTTTCTTTTGTGGAATTGTTTTTTTCATTTCATAACACCTACTCAATTGTTGTAGGTAGTTGCATCGAGGATAACTAGTTGCCCACTTTTTTTTTTTTTCTACTAACAAAGGTGAGTTTTGTTCAGATATTTGCTTCTTATGTGATTCAGGAGAATGAGCTTATTTCTAACTCATAGTAAATCTTCTTTTCAATGATTTGTTATGGGACAGGCATATAACTCTATTTGGATTAATAAAACAAAAGGAGATCTGTGCCAGGTGACTGTGGAGATGGTATTTTTTGTTGTTAAAACAAGGATTCAAAAGGATACTGTTTTTTCTGCCTGCGTTGATCAGGATGAGCTGCAAAACATAGCTGCTGGTCTGAGGATGGAGTGCTTAGAAAGCAATAGATAGCACTACTAGTGAGTAGAGTCACTATATATATATATTTTTTTTTTGGTCAAATTGAAGTGAATGTCTTTTATTACTTGAACTGAAACTATCTGAATGGGCACAATAACTTCATTCTCAGCTATATGATCTTTGACTTATAAAAAAGATCAGTCCATCCCATAAATAGACTATCTATATCTGATTTACTTGTTATTGGATTCTTTATATGGAAGATCATGTCTGCACATTGCAGGAATTCAGGGAATATTGGATGAATGAATGGTGCCCTACTCATTAGGTGGTAGATGAACTTTAAAGAAAGGTAATGATGCAAGGTGATGCTGGATGAATGCCACGGAGGAGCTTGACAGAGCAGTAAACCAGGATGGTCTTGTGGCTGCAATGATCTTCATAAGGGAGCTCAGCTCTGAGGTGATCACTGAGCTATGGCTGGATTTGTACAGAGACAGACATGGTGGTAGTGGGAAAGGGTTCACAAGCAAAAAATCCAAGGGCAAGAGTGGAGTAGAATAAGCATGTTTTGGTTAGTTTGAAAGATGCTGTGAATTGATGATTGATAACCCTAAAAGCTGTATATGAAGAGGATGGACTTGTTCTGGGAAGAATGGAGAACACTTAAAGATTTTGGAGTAAGACAGTGTTCTAAAATTGTGTGTCTTGCTGGGTTCTTAACTCCTGAGTAAGAGTGACCTTCACTTTACAATCTCCAATTATTATAGAAATGGGAAGGGTCCTATATCCAAAATTGTACAATTAAACATACAATGGGTAATGTAATAATAATAAAAAAACCCTTTCATTTTAAGCTTTTAAAAGCATGTTTCTCTAGTTGAAAATGAAAGAATAATTGCCTACATGGTGTCTTACCTGTAGGCAGATTTCATAGTCATTCATTTTCAAATATCTGATGCCAGTAATTTAAATTAAGGCCTCCAGAACATTATTCCTTTGTACTTTGTCTGCCACTCAATAATTTCAAATTGATTCATTGCTACCTAATGGAAAAAATCATTTTAAGTACTCTACCCATTTTTCCTAAGGGAAGATGCTTAGGGAACCCACAGTTCAATAGTTCTCTTGATGTTATGACTTGATTTACATGCCTTATCAATATGTTTTTAAGAGATTTGAAGTAGAGCTTTAAATATCTTCGAATGCTAATTGAGAAAACCCAGTATCTTTGAAAGTTCAATTACTTTATGCCTTAAAAACAGAAATCCATTTCAAAAAATGAAATAATAATTCATTTGAAATAGTCTTAAATGCTTGCTATTTTTTGCCAGTTTTGAATACTTCTAAAATATTTGCGATCTCCATACTTTTTTAATAGAAAAATAATTTGATACATAGAAACTATACCTTGTTTCTTTTAACTCATAGTTCTCAGACTTCTGTTTGGTTTCTTTATTTGTAAGTCATATGGAGGGAATTTGGCTAACTTAGTCATTAAAAAAGAGAGAAAGGGTGTCAGAATCTAGGGGAGAAGCTCAGACCTTAGGAGGGGCAAACAGGGGTGAATATGCCAATAAGGAGTTTGCAGGATTCAGTGACAGAAAATAGCACAATTACCTGAGGATACCACTACTGGAGTAAAGAGATTCCACTCTTTCTGTTCCATTTGGTTCATGATTCCTTTGCCAGGGAGAGAGAGTGTTAAGTGTACGTGTTAGTCTACCTTAGATCTCCTGCCCACATTTTCTCACCAATCCTGAAACCAGTGGGAAGGGATCTTCCTCAAGAGAAATCCAGGGGCTCTTTCTGAAGGAAGGGTTCACTCATGCATACAGTACAAAAAAAAAAACAAAAACAAAACAAACAAACAGATGTTACTTAGAGCATTCACCTCATCATTTATCTCCAAACTTGTTTCTTTCAAATTCGGCTTGTACACTGGCTGCTAAAATGAGTCCTATAAAACCCCAAAGTGACTCTACGCTTCCTGGCTTAACACTGACTTCAATGACTCCTTAAGGACTTGGTGATTCTTCAGTGTCATTTCTCATCTCTCCCAAACTCACAAACTACTTACAACATCTCCCATCTTAGCTCAGCTCTGCACTCCTTGTCATGTGGGATTAGAGCTCTTATTGTCTGCATTCCTGACAGTCCGCTGCCCGTCACTGGCTACCACATAGGATTATAATGATCAATTTAAAGGACTATTTCTACCAGGATAATTGTAGCTTTCCCCTACCATCTCTAGACATGCATTCACCGGACTTCATATCATTTCTCAAGAAATTTTGCTGAATAAGTAAATGAATAAATGCAATATGATTTTCTTGGTATTTCTTTATAGATAACAAGGGTGAAACCTGATGTCTATAGTAAGTACTATCTTTTAAATGTTAATTAGCTTCTACAGATTTGCATTATTGTTCAACTAAATTCCTTCAACTAAAAGGGCAATTTTTATTTGGGATCCCTTTTACTACTATGGAAAGAGATCATTTTATTTCTAGTTGCTCAGTTTTATGTCTTATGATTCCCTGAGATGAAGATGTACATTTTCATAGTGAGGGATATCTAAAGCAGAATTTGGAAATTCATGGGTTGGCTTGGAATTATTTATATTACTGCGTGTATTATTCTGCTCTCTCAATATGCTATTTTGTATTGCTCCTCTTCTAGAACATTTACCTCCTGCCTTCCTGGCCCATTGCTAGCAGCACACTGAAAGCTCTTGTGAATTTGTTATAGACTATCACCCCCAAATCCTCTTAAGCCTTTTTGCTCTTTAGAAGAATTCTCAGCTTATGCCTGTGGTTCATAGTATTTTTCCCAAAGTGTATTGTTTTATGTTCTTGTAAATTGAACTCATCACACTTAAACTTGTGTGCCTCTCCAAGGTCTCTAGATTATTCTGTGCCGTTGATCTATTTTTCACTGTTTATGATTTCCTGCAAATAAGAATAATGTACAATTTGCTTTGTGCTTCAGATCATTAATAAATATATTAAATAGCATGTGCTTCAGTTTTTGCCTTCTGGCATCTTGCTTTTCCCAATTTGACTCTGGCCTGTTAACAGTTATTTTTTTTTTCTGTCAGGTTTATTTTCTCATTAAAATATTGTTATAATATATATTTTAAAACAGAAAGTATGTTGTAACGTTTCTTAATTTTAGCACCAAGGAGCAGATAGCTAAGATAAATTTTGTTAAAATGTTAATACTCCTTTTATTTTTCTTGGTATATATGTGTTTTGGAAGACTGTCAATTGATTATTATAGATTTATTGACAGTATACCATATTAATTAAAGTACATAACACAAGTTCTTGCTATATTATAGAGCTAGCGTGGGTATAATTAATTAAATTATTAAATGAACATAGTTAATTAAATCATACTGATCATACTCATTTAACACAATGAGTCTGCAGTTAGTATAAGAATTTTCTCCCTATTACGCATGCGAAAACAGAGGCACAAAGGGCCTGGTAAAGTGTTAAAAGTATTAAAATCATAGTTTGTAGGTGGCAGAGTTGGGACCGAGACTGTTTGACTTTGGAATCTGGACTCTTAACCACCACACTGTATCGGATTTAAAAAAAAGATCTCTTGAGTGAGAGATATAGAAATAAACCAGACATAGGTAGTATTCCAAGATATTTGCAATACAATTCAGAGGTTGCAAACAGGCAGTCTGTGTCTCACATTTTTCTCCCCCTTACTCTTCCCTGTATGTCAGCAATTAGTGTTTGTCCCAATGCACTTCTTCATTTACCACAACCTTGGTTCAGGACATAATTATCACATACTGGGGTCTCTATAGCAATCTCCCCAACTATCTCCCTTATTTCTTCTGTGGCCCCTAAAACTCATTTTCTACAGTGCCACCTGAAATTCTGTATAAAAACACAGCAGGCTCTCAGGAAAATTTCCAAGCTCCACAGCAGGCATCCAAAGCCCTTATTGCTTACCTTCCCCCCTCTTTCTCTCCTGAATTCCCTATAATATGGAATTCATCCTAAGCTCTGTGCCTTGTAAGAAACTGTCTATTCAATACCTGCCGCTTGTGGCTCTCTCTTCTATCTAGAATGTTCTGATTGACAGGAATCATGTCCTCATACTTGGGATTGGGGATTGAAGTGGGCCCTATGTTACACAAAATGCACGTCCTATGTGTTAGAAAAGAGAAGAGGCCAAGAGTTGTGCTCCAAAATAGGAGCCAGGTCTTTATAGGGTTAGGCTACTATTAGAATTTTTGGTATATTTGCGGGGATCTCTCCTGCATGGAGGGGATCTCCTGGAGTTGTTTATTCCTAGGGAAGGTCTGCTGGGGCTGTCTACTGTTACCAGCTTTATCTCTGACTCTGCTTATCTCAGGTTACCTGGTATCTGTTTGTGCTGATTTTACAAGGGGCCTGTGTGTACTCTTTACTATGAATGAAGAAAGTGGAAATAGGATTCTATTGTCAGAATAAGTGCAAGTTGGATGCTACTCAGGAACACACAGTAGTAGCTCATTTTTTTATCACTCATCCTGGGCATACAGAAGGCACTGAATAAGTGACTTATTTTATTAAGGGTAATGAGCATGTAATAGGTATCATATAGGTCTCTTTATTTGAAAGTCTCCAACTACCAAAACCGATTTATAATTCTGATTAATCTCCTTTTTTGAATAAATTTCTTAGCTTCTTTAAGCAGTAACTTGAATTTCACCTAATATATATAGAGAGTGATCTAAGAAGAGATTAGGTGATTGAAAATCATTAAAATATGTGTAAGAAAGAAATTTGAATTTTCTTTGCAATAGAACATTTTTGAAGTAGTGCATTATTCATATAGAATATTATAACTCATGAAAGATTAGCTGAGGTACATGTATGCCTCCCTTGCTTATCTGCTTGAGAATTTATCATTATGATGAGACAAGTGTCATGAGAGAACTGGACCCAGAACTGTAAAATTCAGTCAGTCTGTGTTGCCCAAGTTCATCTTAATGCCATGTGGAGGTTATCTAAATGGATGTGGTCAGGTGATTTGTCATTTATCACTTGAAATGCTCACCCATCTTGGAAAATTCTTAGCTTCATTGGCAAATCAAGTGAGAACTGAAGCCCCCTGAATCTCTCTAACCATCCCACATTTATGCAGGATAAATTTAGGTGTAAGGCTTTAAAAGTCCTGCAGCAATCAGTTATAAAGATGAACCACGGACCATTAACTAAGTTTTATCATAAACCTTGCTATCTTTAGATGTGCCCTGTTTTATTTGCCTTGTGTTTTGAGGCTAATAATAATAATAAAAAACTCAAAAACTTTATTCTGACCTTGAATAATATAGATAGAAAATGAAAGATGTTTAGGGATCAGAGAAGTCATGAATATACTGCTCAAGTGAAGTATTTCCACATAGTCGATATTCTCAAACCCTTGCGAATCCTGAAAGATGGCTTCCTCTGTGCCAATTTGCCCCTAAAGTAGCATTTATTCAGCATTCTTAAATAATCAATTGTATTGACTGGTAAATGAGAACAACAATTATTCTTGAAGTTATTGACAGCTTAGCTCAATGTAGCCCAGCCTAAACTCTAGCTTGAGTATCAATGGAACATTGAGAACCAAACGTATCAGAATAATTTGGAGAAAATACCTAGTGCTGTTGTCGCTGCTGTTTTTGAAAACACCAAATGCTTCTGAAGGTATAGAGGTTGGTTGCTAATCCCAGATTTTATAAACACTAAAGACTGAAGCATTATCAGTTTTTTCCATAATTTCTTCATTTCTTTGTAACAAATTGTCCCCAAACTGAGTAGATTAAAATAACCATTTAGTTCTGCTCAATATGGAATGGGTCAAGAAAAAGAGACGAGTTGTCTGTACTCATTTGGATTCTGTCATGTGGTTACAGTTAAATTTAGAAACTCGATTGAGCAGGGCATCTAAGATGGTTCACCCACACATCTACAGTCATCTACAGTTGAAGCCGACTCCAAGCTGGAAGTTCAGCCAGGTTGTCTACCTGACTCATTGCAATTCCAGCATGGTGGTCTCCTTGTAGTCAGATTTCTTATATGACACTTGCCTTTCTCCAGAATGAGATTCCCAAGAGAACAAAGCAGAAGCTATATGATCTATTCCGACCTACCTTCAGAGATTACATGGAATTGCTCCCACTTTATGGTTAAAAAGTCATAGAAACCCATCCAGATGAAGAAGAAGTGGACAAGCCCCTCTCTCAAGGGAGGAGTGCCAAAAAAAAAAAAAAAAGGAAATAGTCATAGCAGACCTCTTATGTCTCTCCAATGCTCCCCTCAGCAGTGTATTTCAGCCAGCCCGCCTGTTTTGCTCCCCAATCTGTCTCTGGTAAATCCTCTCATCACCCACACCTCTGGCCTGTATTCCAGTTCTTGTATGCATGAATAAATAAACCTTTAAAAAAAGGACAGAAATATGTTTTAAAGTTATCACAGGGGGGTCTTCAGTGGGTACTTCAAAATAGCTTCCTCTTGCTGTCCAAGGTAATTCTGTGGTATCCACTATCCTAGTATTTTGAAGTTTTTTGTAACAGGGAGTTATGGAGACATAGTTTTGGCTTGGTATTCTTCATTGAGGTCCAGTTTCAAGTACCAATATATGATTTCTCTTCTGAAGAAGAGAATTGCCAAAAACTTTATCCCAACTGCTATAGGGGAGAAGAATAAAAACTGAAAAGCATTTAGATCTGATTCAAGGAATTGGGATGTTAAATTCACCTGTGATACAAAACCAGTCTTACACAGTGTTATACAAATTCTCTATTGAGTTTGAGAAGATTTTACTTTTAACCCAGCAAATGAAAAACCCATTTGAACTACCTCATTCTTGAATAGTCACATATTAAAGACAAATATGTGACCATGAATGATATGTTGTCTGCTTTTTAAAATCAAGAGAATATAAATTGTGCAGTTTTTTAATAAGCCATTTTCTTCTACAGAACTTTAATAATAGCATATCTGTAAAAGTCTATTGCTAACCTATATTACCCCAAGAAAAATGAAATCTTTTCAACCAAACACTAAGATTCACATTTATCAGGATTTTCTTTTTTATGGTTTATCTTAGAGCATGCCTATGGAAGCTGTTTTGCTCAAAATGTAATAGTATCACTGCTGTCTTTTGCTCTGCTGATCCTGTGGTGTTATCTATTATACAGAAGTATTTGCTAGTTCTCTAATGAACTGATAAGGGCTCAAACACTTATTCTCAATTTCATTTCTCTCCTGTGAGAGAGATTTTTTCAAATATGATACAGTTGGTTAATACTATTTTACATATGACAGCAAAGCACCTGCTTCCTCACAATTATAATAGTGGACTATTACTAGCTCCAAAGAAAACTAAATCTCAAACCACACACGTGTAGACTTTGTTTAATAGCATTCTAAAGAAACATGAGTTTTACATTTCAAACAAGTAAGTTAAAAATGTAACTTTCTGGGCTCTCCCAGGTGGCGCAAGGAGTTAAAGCACAGCACTATGAAGGTATCGCAGCCACTGTTAAGAGTTCGATCCCCAGCTAGGGAGCTGACCCACATGGCGTGGCAGACCTCTCCTGACCAGACTGCTGCTCCCATCAGCAGTGTGTTTCATCAGTTTGCCTGTTCTGCTCCCCATTCTGACTAGTTAACCCTCTCACTCCCACCCCTCACCTCTGGCCTGTACCCCAGTTCTGTATGCATAACTAAATAAATCTTAAAAAAAAAAGACTACAAAGATCATTATCTAAAAAATAATGTTACTTTTCTTACCAGTTAGAATAAAATAATTCTCCTTGACTTAGTATAATTGAAAATAATTAATTTAATTTTAGAGTTTCATGTAGGTTGTAAAGATCCAAACATTTGAAAGACAGTCCTGCTTACATGCTGATTAGAAAATAATGCACTTATATAAATAATTCCATAGCAAGTGGTAAGATAGTAAGAATTCCCCAAAGACCAATTTTAAGTCACAGGGTTGAGGGCTTTTATTATGTATTGGTGTGATTTTCTTGGTTTGATTTGCTAATTATTTAATTCTTTTACAATGAAATGTGTAGAAGAAATTGCCTAACAGCTAAATTTGAAATTAAAAAACTTTCTTAGATGTACTTTTTATTATGCATATTTTACAAGACTATAGGAGCTACACAGTTTTAGAAAAGCAGATTAATGTGTTTCTTAAGCCTTTTCAAAAAAATGAAACAGTCTGGAGTGTCAAATTAAACACGTGAAAAGAAAAAAAATCTGCCACTATGAAGAATCTTATTTAAAAACATAAAACAATGAGACCCATTGGTTAAAAAATATAAATCCCTTCAGCATTTGAATTATGAAATGTAAAGTTGGAAACTCAACAATATAGCTTCCTTGAAATACTTCTCTTTGGGTAACTTCTTTTAGAACTAATAGCAAACTCATTCTACAACGAATGTAGGAAATCTTTGCTAATTGTTGCTTTTGATTTAAGAAAACATTTTGAGGAAAAAATATAAGAATCACTATAATCTTTATTGTATTTTTTCCTCCAAATTATCTGAAACTGAATTTTGGTAGTGAAAGAAACATTTATTGAAGTTAAGATTGAGTGCTTTTCCACACAGCTTACTTTAGAAATTGAGACAGATTTTTATAGAAACATTATTTTCCCTTTAATGATATAGATGTTTGAATTAATTTTTCCCAACCACTTGCTAAGCTTTTTATAGTCTATGTGAGAGTAATAGAGAATGAAATTGGTAAGCAGTGGTACCAGTTGAACTCATTATGATGTAAAAGAATTTCACTGCAGTAGGAAAATTTGGGACATAGTGGATATGAACAGTTTCCACATCAGTTTGGTATGTTCTAATGTGTTTAAACAATGCAACAAACCCCTAAATAGATGGAAACAAAAATAGTTTAAACTCTTGATTGTGGGATAACTTGTCTGGTAAGATATATGTTTCAGTCTATAAATGGATTTTGTATTATTCCTTTTAAAAATTAATCTTTTGTGGTCACACAGGAAGAACACAAAATTTAGCCTTCCAATATATGGTTTTGAGTTATAACTTTTCCATTTATTAATGAGTTATTCAACTTCTTTGAGACCTATTTTCTCCTCTACAAATTGAGGATAATAATGTCAATTACAAAGTCTGTAATGAGGGTGAAATGAAAAAAGTTTATAAAATAATATTAGTAATAGTAAGATATAACAAACATAATTGTGTAGTACATAAAATATAAGTATAATGCACTTGAAAGATATAATTATATATTATTTATGAATATAATTATCTCACACACATGGGTGGCCAATAAATAACCTTTTTTAAATAAAGATTTATTTACTTATGCATTCAGAACTCGGTACAGGTCAAAGGTACAGGAGCAGTGAGAGGATTCATCAGACATAGAGTAAAGAGCAGAACAGACAGAGTGTCAAGGTACCCTGCTGAGGGGAGATTGGGCAAGCTAGGAGAGGCCTGCTGTACCATGTGTGTCACCTCCCTGGCAGGGGGGGATCCAGCTTGCATTGAAGCTGCTGTGGCTGGCTTTGCAGTGCTGCACTTTAACTCATTGTGCCCCCAGGGAGGGCCTAGTCAATATTAATTTAAAGTATTTTTATTAGAGGTGATATTTTAAAAAGTGTTTTCCTTATCTGAAAAATACTTAGATCGCCATGTATTTTTAAGTCAATGTGGTAAATACAAGGCCTATAGTGATGGTTTACCGGTGATATAGTGGTGGGAAAACTATGGGGACTACATCTAAGAGAAGAAATCAATTGCTGTACAAAAATGAACAATCATATAAGAAAATAGAAAAAAACAAAGCATGTTGTGCATGTCTTCTGTGTAGTAATAACTCATGATTTGACAGACTTAAGAATGTTTTGTATGTTTAAAATAACAGTTACTAATACAAGATTAAATAGGAAAAAATAAATTACACAGTGAATTAAGTTATCACTTGCTACATAACAAATTATCCCACAAATTATCAAATTTAAACAGTAAGCATTTATTATCTCATAGCTTTTTCTGAGCTGGAGGTTAAGGAGCAACTCAACTGGGTGAAAAGACTCAGCTTCTCTCTTCACCTTGTGATCAAGACATTGGCCAGCACTGCAGTCATTTGAAAGCTTGACTTGGTTCATTTTCATGATCATTGGCAAGAGGCCTCAGGTCTTTGTCCTGAGGATCACTCTAAAGCTCTGCTTGAGCCTCTTTATGACATGACAGCTGGGTCTTCAAGAAAAAGTAACCCAAGAGAGAACAAACTAGAAGTTACAATGACTTTTATGACCTGCTCTTGAAAGTTACCCACTGATACTCCTGCAAATTTTATTAGTTGGAAGAGAAATGAGTCACTAAGTCCAGCACACTCAAGGGAGGAATACTGAAGCAAGGTGGACATATTTTAAAATCATAAAAGTCTGTGCAAAGTGTAATTTGATAATTTGTGTTTTGTCTTTCAGTTACTATTTATTTGATATGCAATTTGAGTAAAATGAAAATTTAAAGGACAATGAGAACTTAGTAGAGTTGATAGAGATACTTTTTAATTGATTAGTAAACAGAGTAAGAGGACTAAAGTTTTTGTTGTAAGAAATAAGCTTTCAGTATACAATATTAAAGAATCATTAGCCTAATTAAAACCAAAAATAGGTAAGTGAGAACTAGTGAAGCTCTAGAAAAACAAACAAGCAAGACTTAACCTATTTCAACCAGAACAGAGAATTGAGATTACCTGTCATGCTTAGGGTGGTTTTCATAAAGTTGCATTTGAAAGATCTCCAATCAAGGAAGAAAATCTATAGATTAAATGTCTTAAAAATATAAACCAAATATTGATGAGCTGTACTAAGTAAGGGTGTTTGTATTACCATTAACATTTTTCTATTTGGCCCTGGGTATTATGATTTAGAGAAGTTATGGTTCTTTTGTAATTTAAAATGTGTTTTGGAATTATTTTCAGAAGAATGCTTTCTCTGCTAATGTATAAATTAAGAGAGTTGGTGTGGAGAAGTGTGGGTGCAACATAATACAGCCTACTATTCACTTTGGACTTGCACTTATCACTCACTTTGCTATTAGCTGGATGTGGTGGGAAAAGGTAGTCATTTACAGGGAGTAAAGTGGAATAATCTCACATCAAGGAACAATATTCCATAACCACATTGAAGAAATAAACAATAGGGGGAAATCTGAAAAAGGAAAAATAGATATTCTAATGAGAAAAATTTCAATGTGTGACTTCAAAAAAGGTGTAGTTTCAAACATTTTGTTGTGGAAAAGAGGAAAAAATGGGAGAAAGAGAAGAGAAAGAAAGGAAAAATTAGAAGACTGCTTTCTAGAAAAACTGAGATTTGGTTTTTGAAATGAAAAAAAATATTTATTTTATAGATAACATGCTATAATTGGAGGTTAAAATAAAGCAGTGGGGGAGAAGCAGGTGGACTAAGATTGTAAAAAGGAAAATATAGACTCCATCCTGCACTGGTAATGCTGACCTCAGACTATTAACTTTTCCTACAGCTGCCTTCATCTGCAGGCAGGGGATCCAGCCTGGAATTTTGGGCCTGCTAACCACAAATTTACTGCATAAAGGCATCCACTGGGAGGTGATGTCTATTTTTTTTTTTTTTTTTGGTGTGTGTGTGAGTGTGTAAGTAAAGCATTTGTGTTGATGTGCCCTAATTGTGTTTGCAGTAAAATTGAAGACCATTATAAGAGTGGGAAATCAGCTGAACAATCATAAATAATTGGTCAAATGAGTGGCATTGCCGCTGAGTCAACAACATCATTTTTGTAGGCAATGGTGTGTAGGGAGTGCCCAACAGGTGCCTGGTATAAACGAAGCCAAGGCCAAGATTCTGAGAGAATTACCAGGCCTGATTTCCTCAGGGCTCCATTGTGCTTAGCTCTGGGAGTTCATGACTCCTTTGTGCCACTGCTGCTGCAAAAATAGTCTTTCCTGGCTCGCTCCCCTTGCTTCCTTTTTCTCCTCTCTGAAAAGCTTCATTCCCCCTTGACAACCAGTCTTCAGTGGGTAGGGCTAGTTCTGACCTTCATTTGTAGGAATGGGAGGAAATCAAAGTCACTGGTGAGGTGTTTCAGTATGCTTTGACCTTGAACTTTTGTCAGGGCATTTGAAACATGGTGCCACATCTAGCTTTGGGACATTGGAAAGTCCTTTAATGCCAACTAGAGCCTCAGACCTAATAGCCATCTACTGTCACCCACATCCAATTCATGCGCAGGTCCTGTTGCTCCCACCTTTCAATCAGATTGCAAATCTGCTACTTCTCCACATATTCAGGGTTACTGATTTAACTTTTGCCTGGACTACTGGAATAATCTCTACTTCCACTCTCACCCTCTTCCCCTGACAAGATGAACTTTAAAGATGTACACTCTCACTGCTTTAAAAATACCTTGAGTAAAAATCAGACTCATTATCTCATCATCATAACCTAAACTTTCCTATTCTCTCTTATAGCATTTTTATACTGCAGCTACATGTTTATTAACCTTTACTTGGACAATCCCTTTTGCCTAGATGCTCTTTACTCAGTTCTTACATGACGGTTCCATTTGACCACTGAAGTCTGTGACCATGCTGCCTCCTTAAAAAGGCCCCTTCTTATAATCATAATGCCCAAATAACAGTTATATTCTATTCTTCACTATAACTTTACTCTGCTTTAACTTCTCGATAGAATTCATTACCACCCAATGGTATATTATAGATTTATTTATTATCTGTCTCTTTTCCACTTGAATACAATTACCATGAGGGCAGGAATTCAGTTTTGTTCACCACTGCATTCCCAGAAACTAGAATGATATATTGCATGTCCAGGACATAAAAAAAAATGTTGAAAGTATGAGTGAACAAATAATTACTACCATAAAGCTGCTGTATCAATCAGACTGATTGTCTTAGATTGTGTTCTCCAAAATTGACCACTGCAATCTTCCATCTCATATCCTCTTTTTATGCTGTGAATTTGATACTACTCCTTTGAGAGGTAGAATTTATGGTCCCTCTTTTGAATTTGGGCTGGTTTGTTACTGTGGTAGAAGCGCTGCTATATGGTGTCTGCTTTGAGGTCACAGAAAGGTGATATAGTTTCTTGGTGCTATTTGAATCAGTTGCTCCAGAAATTCAGTCAAGACCCTGGTATTAGCCTAAGCAACCCCTGGCTACATGTAGGTATTCTAACTAGCAAACTCAGTTGATGGCTCTGCTGGTAATTAGCATCAAAGTCAAAATATGACTAAGGAGGACTGAGCCATGGCTCTAGCACTCAACCATTGAGTAGCCCTCAATCTCTGCATCTTCCCAGATGAAGTCCCTGCCATTGTAGAACAAAGGCAAACAATGCTGTTTGTGGCCATTCTGAATGCTTATCCTATGGAAACCATGTGAAAGGTTATAACTTGTTTTACAGCACAGTGTTTTCTGGTTGATTAAACAAAAATTTGTAGTCAGAAAATAAATGAACTCAATCTCTTTCCAACTTCCTTTGGCTGTGGATTAAATTGCAGAACCAGAGCAGCTATTTGGACTGAGAGATGAAGGCCAGTGCTAGTTTATGACAAAGTAAGAAGGCAAAAGGAGCCTCGGTCTCTGATAGCAAAGAATTACATATGAGTTCTGAATGAGTAGAAATACATTTTATCTTGTTTCAGTTTTTGTTGTATTTGGGTCTTTGTTATTCTTGGGAGCGGCTGGGGCCTATATCTTGTCTCATGTAAGATCCACCACCAATCATTTAAGTACTTACATGTTACTGTGCCTTACATATGTTATATCATTTAATTTCTATTAAAATTATATAGAGTAAGGTTCTTTCATTATTCCCTTTTTGCCTAAGGATAAATTGATCTCAGAGATTAAGAAAATGAGCTATGTTTCATCGTTAGAAAGTAGAGGGTTTGGATTTGAAAGCAGATCAAAGGGATTTCAGATTCTAATCTCTTACTTCACCCTTTTGCCTCATATGAATTCAGATCAAACTTCCTTTCAGGAAAATGGGAAGTAAACTTGTAACAAGTAGAGACAGAGGAGAAAACTTGTTAGCAATAGCTTCCCTTTGTTAGTACAAAGTGCAGCTCATAGATGCTAAAATGCATCTATAATTTTTTTTTAATCTGTGGTTCTATATATGAATAACCAGAATAGCAAAATATAGAAGTGTTCTGTTTCAATATAAACATTTTTGCCTTTCTATACTACATGGTATTGTTGGTTCTTTGTATAATTTCAAAGTGTATATATGTTTTCATACATATGTACATACATATATATTGCTTCATATCTCTTCTCACAGTGTTGATAATTATATCTTGGGTTGATGTAACTCAGTAGCTAGTTACAATTCAAAGTTGGAAGACAATTGAACAAAACTCTTTTACAATGCTTGTTACAGGCTATGAGTTATAAATGAAAGCAATGTAGACTCTTTCTGAAAAAAGAAGTCCAAGGAATTCATCGTTCGTAGGAGATACTACAAATACTACTACCTATGTTGTTGGAAGAATCTCATAATCTCAGTTACCTTCACAACAGTAGAAACCTACAGATTAGGAAACGAATGCATAGACAGTTTAAATGTTTTTCTAAAGGTCACACAGCTAGGAGCCCAGTTTTATTGCCACAGAAAGATGAGGAATACTTTGTTATTTGCTTTTCAGTATGGATGAATTTGTTGTATCAATTCATATTTTATTTATTGATTTTTTAGAAGAAAACATTGGAGATGATATCTTAATTACAGGTAAAACATAAGGTCAATGAAGTTCTTGCCATTTCTTTTTAACAGAGGTAAATCTGCTTGACTATAATTTAGTTAAACGAAATCTGTGTGATAATGCTAAGTATTTCACAATGTTTGAAAGTTGCAAATTAGATAGAAGTAGTACATGGAATATCAAAGTGAATTATGAAATGATATAAAATAAAGAAAAACTAATCATGCTCTGGAAGGGAAATTCTTACTTGCTCTACTTAATTAGATAGTCTCTGAAGCAAGAGTTATGAGAGCCGAGTCGTAGAAGGATGTCAAATGGAAGTAGATTCTATAGCAAATGAGAACCTGAAGTGGTATGATCCTGTACCTCCGAAATATATGCAGTGCTATAAGCCAAAATTACCTCATAAAAATAAATAAATAAATAAATAATTAAATAAATAAATAAATAATTCATGGTGGGAGAGAGAATTACAAGAGCTAATTGTTTCCCAGATAAGCAGTGGATTAAATTCTTGGCCTTCCTTCTTTTTCTTTCTTAGCTTTTGTAGTTTTTACAAAGACTTAAATGATTCTCATGATTTTTAAAAAAATACCTTTTTTTATAAGTTCAGAGGTGCAGGGGGAAAGAAGATTCACCAGACAGAGTGGGGAGCAGAACAGGCAGATTTGTTGAAATATACTGCTAAGGAGAGCGCAGGTAAGACAGGAGAAATCTACTGTGCTATATGTGGGTTGGAGTTGAATTCAGGTCATAGAGGTGATAGTGCTGAGACTTAACCCTAGGCCACCAGAGAGGCCCTGCTTCACTTCACTTGCCTTTTCCTTATATTTGGCTAGAATGTAAGACTTTTCTTTTACTATTTTTAAATAAGAGAATTTCTTAGGAGCAACTCAGACTTGCCTCATTTCATTCTCACCAGTTAAAAAGTATATTCCAGAGATTTACAAATTCTCTTTTTTTTTCATTGAGTCCATTATGATTAAAAAAAAAAAAAAGAAAAAGAAAAACGGTATGAGCTGGTTCTGTGAAACCTGAAATGTATGTGCTTGTCTCTGTAGGATTATTTTAGTAACAAATTAGAAGACAAGATATCATTGTCAGTATACTCAGGTTTAAATAGACCAATCTTCTTTATTATATGTTCTGGATCTTAGTTTGGGGTGCTCTAACAAAGCACCATAGACTGGGTGACTAATAGACAGCAATTTACTCATCAAAGTTCTGGAGGCTGGGGTTTTGAGATCAGTATGCTAGCATGATTGGATTCTGGTGATTTGTCTCTTCCAGACTGGATACTACCAATTTCTCCTCATGTCCTCACATGGCAGAAAGAGAAAGCTAGAAAATTCCCTGGGATCACTTTTATAAGGACACTAATCCTACTCATGATGGCTCCACCCTCATGACCAACCTCCAAATACCATAACACTGGGCATTAGAATTTCAATATATATATTTAGTCAGGGGCGGAGGAGGCACATTCAGTTCCATTTATTGCATTTTGTGTCTTGGTTTTTAACATGTGTCCAAGCAGTAATGGGACAAATCAGTTGTTTACAGAACAATAAAGAATAGTTACGGACGCAGCACAGAATCTAGGACTTTCTTGGTTTACTATCACATCATATAATTAGTAAAATATCCTATTAAAAATTGAATTTCACTGATTTTAGTCTTTAAATCAAGGTCAGCAATATAATATAAAGGAGAGATGGCAGAAAATTGCTAGCTACAAATTACCTAAGGTTCTAAAATAAATTTTGGAAAATATCTTGCTAAAATTTTTATAGTTCCAATTTTTTAGGTCTTCACATTCCCAGTTTGTTTTATTAGAGAAAATATGTCACAGGTTTAGAATTGTACAAATTATAGTTGTTTGAGACTTCTGGGCACAGAAAGCACATTAAATTATTAAAATGTACTTATAAGCAATACAAGTCCTTAAAAGGGTATCAAACATAAAGTCATTTACCATTTTCTTTTCAAACAATTTTTATCCTGAAAGTTTTCTCTCATGACCCTTTAGTGGATCCTTCCATGTAGTGTTCAAATGCCTTATTTACCTTTCAACCATTTTAGCTTAAAATATAAATTTGTTAAATATAAACAATATGCTACATGCAATAAGAAACCTGAAACATCTCACTTTTCCCCTAAAGTGATATCCAATCCTTTAGATCAGTGAATGTGTCAAAACTGTTGTATTATCTATTGCTATGCAACAAATAACCTCATAATCTAGCATCTTAAAACATCAAACATTATCTCATGGTTTTTGTTGGAAAGGAATCCAGGCACAGATTGGAGGTGGGATGGGTATAGTTTGGTTCAGAGTATCTCATGTGGCTGTAGTCATGTGTCTTTTAAGGTAGCAGTCAACTGAAGACTTGATTGGGCCAGGAGGACCTGCTTCCAAGTTCTGTTGTTTTTAGGCCTCAGTTTTCTTGTAGGTTGTTAAAAGCTTCAGTTCCTAAGTACGTGGACTTCTCCATATACAGGGGCTTTTCCCGTAGTGAGTGGTCATCTCTGAAGTGATATGTCATCATCACTTCTACAGCCTTATACCTGATGAAGGAAAATGACTCACCTGTACATGAGTAAGTTCATAAGTGTGCACACCAGGAGTTGGGGACTATTGAGGGCCATCTCAGAAGCTAGCTATCAAACAGTTTTATGAATATAATATTTGTCTTACATAATGCTATCACCATCATTCAGATTCTTAGTGTAAAAACTATGAATTTTCTAGTCTCTCTCTTGTTCACTATTACTTTTTTCTTATCCTATTAATGACCAAGTTACAGAAGCTACCTTCCTAATATCATTTATACCTTCGATCTTCTTATTTTACAGTTATTGCTTTTGATAGAAAATATAATTTTCAATGACTGCCTCTTGCTTTATTTTACTTCTATTTTAAGCAGGTTGATTTATATGGAATTGCCATTTTTGGAGTCAATTTCAGCAGTGTATTAGTCAACCTGGGCTGCCAAAATAAAACTACCATACACTCTATTAACAACAGAGATTTATCTTCTCACAGTTTGGCAGCTAGAATCCATGATGACAGTGCTTGAATGGTTAAATTCCAGGAAAAATCAGTTTCTGGCTAATAAATAAATACCATCTTGCTGTGACTTCTTGATCCATTTGGGGACTTATGCAGAGAAAGGTCAAGGTGGAGATTTGGGGAGGAAGAGAGAGAAAAAGAAAGAGAGAGTGGTAGTTTTTTTTCCTTTTCCTCTAAGCGTAATCCTTTCCTGAGGGCCCCACCTTCATGACCTGAGCTATACTTATTTCTCAAAGGCCTGGTATCTAGATATCCTCACATGGGTGTTCAGGTTTCAACATGTGAATTTCGTATGACACATTTCAACCCATATCAGTCATTTTCAACCCAACACTTGTTTGCAAAAATATTACATATCATGATAGTAAGTCAAAATTACAAAATGAAAGATGAAAATAAAAGTCACCAACAATTCTATCACCTGATTTAAGCAACAACTGCATGTTTATGTATTTCCTTTTTTTTTAATGTACATCCTTTTCTTATGGCTGGCTTTGTACTATATGTTAAATTTTGTGTTCTGATACTTCTTTTAATGTTATAATTTCTTTGGCAGCTTTCCCTGTCATTCATTGAACACCCAGGGAACATTTAAAACAATCATTTATTTGACCATTACTTTTTTTTTTTTTTTAAGATTTATTTATTTGTGCATCCAGAACTGGGGAACAGGCCAGAGACTTAGGGGCGGTGAGAGGCTTCACCAGAAAGAGTGGGGAGCAGAACAGGCAGATCGATGAAGCACACTGCTGAGAGGAGCAGCGGGCGGGTCAGGAGAGGTCTGCCACGCCATGTGGTCACCTCCGGGGCAGGCGGGGATCGAACTCATGCGGAAGTGGCTTTAGCTTCTTAGTGCTGTGCTTTAACCCGCTGCGCCACCAGGGAGGGCCTTGACCATTACTTTTTGTTGAATATTAAAATGAGTTCAAATTTTTCAGAAATAAGGATATGGAAGGATTATGACTAAGCGTATACTGTGGTTTGTATCTTTATTCTCTTTCTATGTGCCTCTTGCTTATATGCTGGGCCAGTATCAACATGTGTTTCCAATGTCTGTTGCTTCATTGTGAATTCTCTAATCTGTCTACACAGATTTTCTGCACAGGATCAAGCTCCTTATTAAATGCCACTTCTCTTACACCAGTGTTCCTCCTGAAATGGACTGAGACTGAATGACAGAGGTAGACCTGAAAAGCCTCTGAAGAACCACTGTGACTCTGTTATTTGTACTTAGCCCTAAGCTGCCACAGCCATTACCACCACAGTTCTACTTCTGGTCCTTGATTTAGTAATTTGACAGGCCTTAATTTTTATTTTTAAACTGTTAACAGTGACCACTGATTTTCTTGGAGTCATATCCCACTTCAATCAAGCTTCCACAGAGTTACTAGAAATACTCTTCACTAAAATTCAAACTTGTTATTATCACTTGCCTGCTAAACCGACATCTCCTATTGCTTAATAGATGAAGTTTTAGCTCTAGCACATGTCTTGTCAGGTCTCCATGGTTTTTTGCCTATGTTTCCAATCTCATTTTTAACTTCTCCTTATTCTTCTCTTGACTAACATTAAGTCATTTAAAAATGCCTTGTTTTTAGACTTTCTCCCTTTTTCTTAAGCTATTTCTTCTATCTTGAAGCTTTTCTCTTAGTTTGCTGCAACTCATGAAGCCTGTTTAGGGAGAAAGCAAGAAGTAGATGGGATGATTAGCACTATCCTCATAGAGACAGGTCCAGCCCTTTATGTGGCAATTGCACTTCTCTCTTTAAAACTCCTTCTATGATTGTACCTCTGACAATAATTTCATTTAAGTAGCTTTCACACAATATTTTTTAATCCTGCCTGTTTGCAGTAGTGTTCATATTGCTCTTCATAATGCTGAAGGGTACCTTTCAGTCCTCATCTGATTATTCTGTCTTAAATATATCTTGATGTCATCCCAAGCTTTTATAAAACTTGCATTTTAGTGTCTATATGGTGCTGTGACTTTGTGATGCATTGTTAAGCATTGCATGTCAAGAACATTTTTGAGGATTCAAATTGCTAGTACTCAAGATAACAGCAGAAAGAAAAGCAAAAACATGTCCTATACAGTACTTATGACTGAGTTGAATGATAGAGTGTTGTAATGGGGAGTTGTAGTCACCGAAGGGAAATGTCTAGTATATGTTTTGGTTTTAATGTTAATATTCTATTACAGATATATTTACATATTAAAAATTATAGTGACACATAGTTTCTTAAATAATTACAATAATTCTAATTATTCTAATTGATATGTTATTAACAAAATTCTGTTTTGAAATGCATGCAAGTATAATCTTTTCTAAGAAATTGTTGACATTTTCCTTCCTCTGTGTCTCCTTGTATGTGATTGATTTGTGATTTGTGGAGCAATTGATGTGATTTATGATAAATTACAAGAATCATCCTGGTGACCAAGCTTTGAGTAAATCAAGAAATCAGAGTTGAATGGGGCTTAGCTATTATTTTGTCTAACCTTTCACTCAGTAGAGGATGTGGCATGATTGGTTAGAGGGTCACTTTTGTCTGCTAGGACAACTGTCATTATTAGAAGTTATTCTACACGTTGTATAAAAATACTTTTCAGTGAAAGCATATGATATTCTGAGTTTTAACTCTACAGAATGAATATAATCAATACTTTTTTTTTTACAAGATATACCTTCACATGCTTGAGCCCAGAGAGCACATTTGGTATCTTTTTTGTAGCTAAACACCCCTTCCTCAGATGACTGGACTATGCCTCATGTTTGGGCTCGCATGCAGAGGCTGCTGTGGTTCCAGGTCTTGAGAATTCCCAAGTTATAGCTGAATGGAAGAGTATTACCCTTTTCATTTCAGTTTCTTATCTTGGTTGGTTTGTTTGTCTGTCAGCTGAACTTCATGAATAAGTCATGAATCTTTTGGCTGCAAGTAACAAAAACCTAATTCAAACCAACTTAAATAAGAAGAGGCTCATGTAATGGGCAAATCTAAGGGGTGACTTCAGAAGAAATTGAATTACAGCTGCAATACCAACTGGGTCAGGTTCCTCTCTTCAGCACTCATTTCTATGCCTCCTTGACTTAATTCCAAAGTAGGCAAGAAAGTCAGTGCATTGCACTGGTATCATCATGATAGCTTGTGATCAAATTAAAAGGAGGATCATCTCTTTGTGTCTGAAAAAATATCCAACGATATTGGCTCCTCAGCCAGGGCTGTGCCTATTTCCAAAGCCATCATGTGGCTGAGTAGCTTGTTGAAGGGTTTTGAGTTTTGATCAAGCTTGCTTTCTGTAATTTCTCCACTTCTTCCCACCTCCCCTGCCCCCACTCCCCCCATCACCTATAACCCACTACCACAACATGTTGTTTTGAGCAGGAACAAATGTGGTCAGTTCCATTAGAACTTGGGTTGAGTGGTTTATTGTGGAATAGGATTAGGGTTGGCTATCCAAAGCAGGTGATCTTGGGATGACAAACAGACATTTACCACATTACTTAACAGACTATCTAGAAGGGATATTGTTCAAACATTCAAAGTGCAAAAAGTATGATACGTGCGTACAAAAAAACAGACACAGTATCCCTGAGTGTACCTAACATAGCACGAGGACTCAGAATATTTTACTTACAATATTAAGGAGCTGCCTACAATGTACTGAAGTTTTTAAAAAGTCACTTTTCCTCAGGAGCAGTGTGGATTGGTTTATAGTAATAATGCTCACTTGCTTATGTGTTCAAGTTATACTTCATTGTTTCAAGCAAGGTCATCAATTCTGTTCCATTTCTAAATCTATTCTGATTTGAAAGATTCCCTGTTGTGAGATACTTCTTTATGATATTTAAAAGCTCCATGGTGAGATGGAAGCTGAGCTAGATTAAAGTTGTACAAATCTGATTAACATCATCTGCTCTGTTTCAAAGGTCAGGTACATGCAACGAATTTACTTTGAAATTATTTTGTTTATTTTGTGGGCATATACATCATGAGCTTTCTAAAGGTCAAAAGTAGAGTTTGTTCTTGGATTCTAAGGCAATCTGATTTCCATTTGTAGCATGTTTTGGTGACCCTAAATGCAGAAGCAGGCCCAGTTAAGTCATACTTCAGTTTGTATTTGGTTTAATGTTCTCATGAAGAAAATCTCTTACAGATTAAGGCAGTACTGAAAAATCATTTTCCCTAAATTACTTTTACTTGCAACTAGGTTTATAAAAGAATGTTACTTATAAATGACACCTGAACTCTGAGCATTAGTTTCATGCCTATTTTGTTTCTGAAGATATGGAAGTATTTTTATTCATCTAGTGTCTTATCTTAAAACTAGAGAAAAGTATAGAAAAGTTAGTAATTTTGGGTTTTATTAACATTTACTTGGTGGGGTCTTGAAGTTTTATTAATATTTATAAAATAACCATGTGCTTTATAAGAAAGAGGCTCTAATAAATTATATAATTTATATTAAAAAATATCAAGGGTCTAGCCCTCCCTGGTGGCGCAGCGGGTTAAAGCACTGCACTAAGAAGCTAAAGCCACTTCTGCATGAGTTCGATCCCCGCCTGCCCCGGAGGAGATCCACATGGCGTGGCAGACCTCTCCTGACCCGCCCGCTGCTCCCCTCAGCAGTGTACTTCGTCGATCTGCCTGTTCTGTTCTCCACTCTGTCCCTGGTGAATCCTCTCAACCTCCACATCTCTGGCCTGTACCCCAATTCTGTATGAATAAATAAATAAAACTTTAAAAAAAAATATCAAGGGTCTAGTTATATATATGTGTGTGTGATTTTATATATATATATATATATAAAATTATATAACATGATATTTTCCTCTTACTATAGGTACTTTACAGAGATTAAAAGAAAACCTCAGAGTATTTTGTATTCATGTTCATTAACATTCTGGTGGAATAATAAACCTCAAAACTATTCATGTATGAATCAGTGAGGCATGACTAATTACAGTTTTCAACCACACAGCCAATAACATTCACCATGAAGCACAGTGTCTGTTAAATACATTTCTCTGAAATTTTGTTGGGGGAGAATAGTAGGAAATAGGAAGGTTGCAAATTGCAATTTTAAAATGTCTAAATATTTTAAGGGCTCATACATTAAAAATCTCTTTCAGGCAAGTATTTATTACAAGCATGACATCCTGTTATCAAAACAGAAAAAAAAAAAAAACCCTACAGATTTGCTTTAAAAACAAAACAAAACAGAACAGCCCAAGTAGCTATAAGGAAAACAAGAAACTTCTTAAAACATTAAGAAATACAATTTCTTATATAAAATAAACTTTAAAACTACCTTTTACATTGAATATTGGAAATGAATTTTCCTATGTTTTACAAAACCATCTTAATACTGACATCCTGCAGTCCATAAACATAGTTAAAATACGAAAATTTGAAAAATATACAGAGGGTAAAGTAAAAGTTGACTATCATGACTAAAAGAATGAAATTTAGAAATATTTTTGTAATGTATATTCAAAATCTTTCTTATTAACCTCTTTTTGTTTGAAACACTTCTCTTTAATACCATCCATATTAAAGTATGTTTAATATTCAAAGACTATAAGAATAAAAACATTATCATCCACATTTTATTTTCTATCTGAAACTCGTGTTACTCCAGTTACATGATTAATATATGGTTAAAAAAATAGTTTAGCATGGTCTAACATAGAATTAGAGCTGCTTTCATCACCAATACCATCTTCCTCTAGCCAGGCTCACAACCGTTTGGGATACTACTAGTTTTCCATATAAATGCAAGTACAGCTGTTAATGTCCTGTTTACAATTCTGAAATCCTAAAAGTTCTGCAAATCAAAGACTGATATGATATCAAGCTACTTATATAGTGTTTATTTATGTTTTATTGGGAAATATTAATATGTTTGCTGGCAAGATGCTATCCCCAAGCTGCTCTGGAGAATTACATCCTAGATGGTTTAGGCATATATTACCTTTGTAAACCCCTCCCCAGTGATTAATTTCTGGGGAACTAATCACCTATATCTCAAAAGTTTTGGATGAGTGATTATGGACCTCAAAAGTTATGTGTATAAGGCATAATCCTTTTATGTTCACATAAAAGATCATACTTTCTGGCAAGTACATTTTATGTAGTAGTTTGACATTTTCACTTAAGACTTTAATGTGGCCTACATTATCTGGCCTCTGGTTGCTTTTGACCTTGTTTGTGTCCATGACTTTTCCTCTCATTCACTCATCTCCAGTCAAATGTGCCTCATTGTTATTCTACCATGTGACAGTTATTCCTGTCTTTAGGTCTTTGCATGTATTGTTCCTTCTGTCTGGAACATTCTTTCACAGATTTCCTCATGCCTGGCCTGTCAACGTCACTGAGATCTTTGTTCATATTACATCTTACAGGGTTATTCATGACTACCTTCTCCAAAAAAGACTCCTCATTTTCTCCTTCTCTCTGCTTTTTTCCCCCCACATAGCATTTATCAATATCTATGATATAGTATATGCCTGTATATAAGTGTTTGGCCTGTTTTTCTTTCTACTAGAAGTATTATGGGGATAGGGTTTTTGCTTTTTTACTTATTTATTGCTACATCACTAATATCTGGAGTAATTCTTGACATACTATGGGTATAAATATATATTGCCTGGATGCATTTTTCCCTTTGCTTCATAGTTAAGGAATTCACCCTGAAGTTCCAGGTTTCTCAATTGCTTTATAGTAAGCCAAGAAGTAAACCTATGAAACTCTTATGAGCTGCTCATTGGAACATTCCCTCTTTCTCCACTGCCACTCTAGGTTGTGGCATGATAGAGCTACACTGTCTGAACTCTGGAACTTGCCATGTGCTTGGGTCTAGTACATTTCCTTCCTCCTCTGATGTAGGTAGCAGAATTGACTTTCTGGCATAAACTTTCATGGTTTCACTTTGATTTGTTCACCTGTTTACCTTTATGGTATCCATTACAGTATAATACCAGGGGCTGCATCCTATTTATTGATGAATCCCAGCTCCTTGGTTAGTATCTAACTCAGAGTACCCTCAAAACATGAACTGAGTCAAAGTTGAACCCTATCCTGTAGTAAGTCTTACTAAGAAATATACTTTTTAATTTTTTAAGTAATGCTTGAATGGGCTTTATTCTCCAGAATGATGAAATATCCTTAAAACTGAAGTGAGACTAGGGCAATGTGTTTAGAGGCATAATTTCTTGAGAGTGATGAAAAACCATAGCTTGAGATCACAGCTTGGGCACTGAGCTTAATTTTATGTACCTTATATTATAGGTAACGGGAAGATGATTGCAAAAGATGGCAGTAAGAAGGATTAACTGTGATTATTTATGAGGCATAGTTAAAAGGAGACAGCATGCATATGTTCACTTACTATCGGGAACAGACCAATCTCTAAATATATGATGCACAAACCCACCTAAGGAATACATTTAACACAAAACAATAAAGTGATAAAATGAGCAAATAAAAAAGATAGGGAGAAATATAGAAATATCCAGCATATTGTGTGATAACTTTTACTAGTAACCAGAATTCTCTAATAGCAGCCAAATAGCTGAATGATTATAGCTTGAGAAATTTCTGAAGGACCTGGGAATCTTTGGGCACAGGTGAGTTTCCCAATTTTCAAGCTTTTTCACAAAAGAAATGAATTACTATTTTTCATTCTAGTACAATGTTCTCACATTAGACATCTTTTTTTCCAAATTAAATAATTATCCCCCAAGAGTCTTCTTTGAAAGTCTAATCCAAAAACCTATAATAGTTGAAGTGAATTATGCACAAGGTTGGACTTTTTGACCTCAAAAACCGGTCTGTTAGCTTCTCAAAATTTTCAGACCCTGTAATTCTTCAAAATGGTGAAATGGATAATATACAATGTCTTTAGCAATAGTTTTAAAAATTCCTTTTCCTCTTTCTTGATCTCATTCCTCCTCTGACAAACCCAAATTCCCCTGAAGTCTTTCCTTCATCCCCATATTCTCCAGTATAAAGAGGGATATTGTTGTTGTAGTTTTTATTTCATTTATGTGTCCCAGTGAGGATCTAGGGTGCATTATTTTAATTCTTCATATGATAAGCTATAAAAGATAAAATGCTACTTGGTTTCTTTCATATATTTACTTATTTTTCCAATTACTCTTATTCTTCTAGTCCTGATGGTATGAGCTTGTGGTAAAGAAAAGCCACAGGTGGCAGATAGCATTGATGTCCTAACAGTATCCCTTTACTATTTCAGTGACCAAAAGTACCAGGTATTTAGCAATCCCTGAAAGCAGTTGCCAAATTATTGGTGATAATAATGCAGTCTATTACCCTTTGGGGGGGATCAGCTCACGCTAAGGGATGTGTTACATACTGTTGCTAGAGGAGGTTTAACTTCCAGTCACTCCTGTTAATAATATACTTAACAATGCATCTTTTTGTCTTCTCTTCCCTATTTTTTTCATACTCTTTCACTGGTATTTCCTGCAATTAACAAGTTACTTGACTACCTCTCTCTGGCTACGTTTCTGGGAGAACTGAAACTAAAATACCATCCCCAAATGATTATTAATCATTGAGTTATAGATCAAATAGGTATCTCACCACTGACTGTCTTGGTGCCTGTATGCCTTGCATCCAAGACAAGTGATATATCCTAATGCTGTTTGTAAATATATTTATTGCTAAAGGTCAGGGTTGATCTTCAGCTCAGCAGACAACATCATTCACATGTGTAATGATATCTATGTGCTCAATTGCGCTGGCCAACAATGGTTGATACCATTAATAAGATTAGGTACCATTGTTTAGATCCCACTATACCCATGACATTTGCCATTTGATTGCTAAATAGAAGAAGTAATGACTATAGACTAATCCTTTTCAGGAAGAGAGTCTAGTCTTTGAGACTTTCTGTTTTATATGGTTCAGTGATTTCTTATGTTTTCAGTCTGTCTGCCAACACGTGTTGAAATCTCTCACACCAATCAGCTTAAGGAAAGCTGGGACTGCTGAGCTGAGTATGTACTCATGAAAGCTTTAAAGAACTTTATTATTGAAAACAACCCCAAATTGATAGAAGATTAGGCTAGGAAGCCTGACAGAGGTTTTAATCACTATGTACACAGTCTATAAAAATATTGATCATGTTCCTACTGTTTTATATGTAATTATTTTCAATTCCACATAGTTATTTATAATTTTCTAATATTTTATGTGGTCATGGTGTCTGTGTGATGGCCTGTAAACTGTCCATAATCTACTTTGACTTTCCAAGACAGTCAAGCTTCCAAGGACATTAGTATTTCACACCAGACCATTTTGTAGGACAACTTGCTATTCTCCATGGGGTTCAAACATCAGAAAGGATGAGAGATCTAAGACTTGATATAATCACCTGCATATAATGAAACAGATCAAAGAAAAATGAGAGAGAGAGAGAGAGAAAGGAAAGATGCCAGAGAAAGTAGAGGGTATAGCTTAGTATTTCTCCAAGTGTAATTGTAGTTTGTTTACTCCCCAAATAACTAGCAAATATCTCTTGTTCTTTAACCCTATGATTAGGCAGGAAGAGAGAATAGGAAGCAACTTGAAAAAGAGAGCTCTACATAATACATAGCATTGATAGTGTAATAGGGTAGTGTAATTGAAAGACTAGGATTCTCTTTTTTTTTATGAGCTGTATGACCTTGTGAAAATTATTTAGTAATTTTTCAACTTAAAACTGCATTTATAGCAAAGTTAAATTTACCTCTGATGTACAAGCAGACCAGGAGTATCTTGCAGTTTAGGGAGTGGATCTTATTCAATTTCTCCAGCACCCACCTAGGAAGTGGTACAGGTGACAATGACTTTGAATTCAAAAAGGGTCCCATGATGGTCAGAAAAGGATTTAATCTGCTCAGAAGAAAGGGAGAAAATGAAAAAGCTGCAAGATTTCATTCAGTTTTATATATGTATATACATATATACATATATATACACACGCGTGCACACACACATATAATTACGTGCCTACTGTATACATACTGTGTAGAATATTAATTTATGTAATATCCAGTGTATATTATATACACATTATATTTATTTCTAGGTACCAGAAATAACTACAACGACCAGAACAAAAAACTCCATCTGCTTAGATCTTTCATTCTAGTCGGCAAGGTGTAGGGGAGTTTGTGGTGCAATTTTAGTTAGGATGCTAGGGAAGACCGTACAGTCATAAACTGGATTAGTTCAGGATCTGTAGACCTCATGTTCTAAGAGAAACGCAGAGGAATGCTTAAGTGTCAAGAAAGATCCAGTAAGTGAAGTGAAAAGAAATCCAGTCAGCTAGGATTAATGAAGAGGTTAAGTGTGTTTGCGAAGAAAGAAGGAAGCACAAATGCAGTGTAGCCTACAGAATCATGCTCCTTTTTCCCTGCAAGGAAAAAAACAAAGTCCGTGACATTTATGACAAAATTCCTTTCTAAAGGTACCCTTGCCTTTGCTTGTCTCCTGTGACGACAGGGTTTCCCGCCTCCGAAAGGGGTTAAGTCACAATGGATCCTGATTGGCCCAGTATAGGTGCATGCTTTACGCCTATTGGCTCTAGCACTGGTCCATTTTTGAGTCCTGCCCCTTCCCCCCGTGGGGCCGTATGGGAATTGTAGTTGCCGCTTAGCTAGGTCTTGTCTCGGGACTTTTGCCCTCCTTTCCGTTCCCTCAGGCAGCCACCCACTGGGCGCAAGCCTTGGCGCTTCTCCTGCCCCGCGCTCCCTCCCTCTGCCTTTCACTTTCCAGCTGCCAAGATCTTGGAAGGTAGGGGCGGGGGTGTCAAGCCCAAGTCGAACAGTTTTTCTGGGACGCGGGTTTGGGTTTCCACAAGTGTCTGGTCAGCACCGTGGCTGTCCATTGGGGCGGGAACGGGGCCAGCCCAGCTTGTCTGGAGGTGGGGTTTTCCAGGAGGACCCTCCTACCCCCGAGACATTTCAGGGTTCTTCCTCGAGCATCTACCGTAACCTGCCCCCAACATTTCAGTTTATAAGTGGGTAAACTGAGGCATGAGGTAAATAAAGCCTGTTTTCAGGGACTCCCTAGCTCCCGGCCCTGGTGAGAGCTAGTAAACTGGCACTGGTTGGCATTGAATGGTTTGTCGTTTCCATAAGGAAGTAGCAGAAACCTCTGCTCGAACAGGCTTGTATTAAACATCCAGCTCTGGGTTTCCCCTAAAAGGGGTTGGACACGTGCGTTGACTGGAAGCAAAGTAGGACTCTGGAAAGGCAGAATTTGGGGAAGAATTTTACATTTAGCATTTTAAAAACACACAAAACCATTGAATTCTCTATGATGGGAGAATTTATCAGCAGTCTGGGAATTACATCAATTTTATGGCTTAATATTGCTTCGTACAAAAATGAGGTGTTTTAAAAGGATATACCCACGTGGAGGGTCGGGGGGAGAGGGGAGGAAAGAGGCAAGTTAATGGAACTACAGCAGAATTTGGGGCTTCCTCTCTAAGATAAAAATTTTATGACTGCCTTGTGACTGTGGACGCACAGTGCTTAGCTGAGAAAAACCGAGCTTAAGCCGACTGAAATGAGATAATGCTTGTGAAAGTGACACTTGCAAACTCTCTGCTGTTAATACAACTGTGATCATTATTATTCTTTAAGAAACGTACTGCACACCAGCAGAACATACGCCCACTGGCTGTTTTAGAAAGGTTCTGACAAGTACTGGGTCCGGGAATATCAGGAGCAAGCGGCCCCTCCACACCAGTTAAACCGCGTTCACCAAGATCTTGTTTCAGACAGCACTTCACTACCAGCGGCCTGAGCAGCAGAGGGTTCTGGGAGTTGCAGTCCAGCTTCCCGTTTCCTACTACTCCGCCTCCTAGTCTGTCAGTGGGCAACACGAGCTGTTTCTTGGGAGATGATGTCTCTCCTTCCAGTTCATCTACCGAAGGGCCCCTTTCCTCGGAACTACAGTTTCCATGTGGCTTTGCGTTCTTCGCTGCCTGCTTCTGTTTGCACATACCGAGAGTTGCGATGATAGAGATGTTTAGTAAAAATGCCTTTGCTGTTATCGTCGATGATTTTATGTGTTGTGCTTGGCGTTAGAGAGGGGGTTATTTGTGTATGCTGGAAAACATCAGATCGTATTAGAAATGTGCATAGCTAACACTTGACAGTTTGCAGAGCATGTGCACATTATCTGCTTTAGTAATTGCTATCTCCCTTGTGGATGAGGAAAGAACTTGAGGTGATTTGTCCAGTCACACATCTGGTAATAAAATTTGATATATATTTTAATAAGTAAATATATATCACAGTTAGTTGTTTTCTTTTAACTCAGTGTTCACAAATGCTTTTTGAGAAAGAAGCATAAACATGTAAAGTTTCCATATACATGTTAACTTACCTGGTGAATAGCAGTGCTGGGATTGTAACCCAGTCCTGTTGACAGTCTGTTTAGAAAATGACTACCTCAGAGAGCTAGAGGACCCACAAACTTTTTGTTGCTTCTTAACATTAACGTTGCAAAAGCCACAAACTTTTTGTTGCTTCTTAACATTAACGTTGCAAAAGCCTAACATTAACGATGCAAATCTAAGGAAAGGTTTGGAACAGTTCCTGGCATATAGCCAAGTTTTCAGAGCTGATTCCTATAGATAGATTTATAACACCTTTATTTTAGAGATGAAGAAACTGGCCCATATGGTAAAGGTATTTATTTGCCCAAGTCTTGCAGTTGGTTTGTATCAGAGATGAGACTAGACCCAAGACCATATTTCCAAGTCCATGATATTTTTCCTTCTCTCAGTAGTCAGCACACACAAGCACCACAAGAGAAGCTGTTTAGAAATGATTTCTTCTACTTTTCTTTTTTTAAAGCTTTATTTATTTATTTATGCATATAGAACTGGGATACAGGCCAGACATGCAGGGGCAGTGAGAGGATTCACAAGAGACAGAGTGGGGAGCAGAACAGGCCAACTAAGTACACTGCTGAGGGGAGCAGCAAGCTGCTCAGGAGAGGTCCTGCTGGGCCATGTGGATCACTTCCTGGGCAGGGATCAAATTCATGCTTCTTAGTGCTGTGCTTTAACCCTCCGTCCCACGAGGGAGGGCCTGATTTCTACTTTTAAGGCCACAAACCAGGATGAATGCTGTATAAGGTCTGTTGTTAATGTTGTAATGGTTTGTTAATCAAGTAAAGGTTTTACTAGCATCTTTGTATGCTCATCTCTGTTTAGGTGCAGGAGCCATGTGAATGAAAAGTAACTAATTTAGCACTGGAAGGAGCTACTGAATCTAATCTAATGCTTTCATTTAATAAATGAGGTCTCATAATGCTGTCTATGACCTTTTAGGCTCATGAATATTTTTGGTTTTTGTGTGTGTGTGTGTTTGTCCTTCTATTCTTACTCCTGTGACTGTTTGGCGGGGTGCTTTAGGATATGTTTCTGTGGTCACATCCTTTATATATATATATACGACTTTCAGTGTCTTCTATTTTTAGGAAATACTGTTATTTTAGTTCCCCATGTTCCCTCTCTTTTGTTCTTTTCAGACACATTCACATACATTAACATACAGCCTTCTAGAATGGAGTATCAGAAATGATCATGTTATTTGAATTATAGGAAACTTTTGTTTGAGAAGACTTATTGCCCTTTCAATTATGTATTCACTGAAAATAAATCAGGTAACTCATCACTTGCATGTGAAAAATTATTTTTTACATAATTAGATAATAAAGTAATGGTTTTGTGAATTACTGTTTAAACATTCCTAAGGGAATCATTATAGCACATATTCTTATCACTCCAGGCCCCCACTAGTACTCTCCTAATTGAAGGCTGATCATTCAGCTTCTAGCTTAGGGCCTGACCACTATAGACACTGAAAAAAGTAATTGTGGAATTGCATTTACAAGCACTCCTGAGTTCTGTTCCTGCATCTTTTTCTTGAGTTTCAGTTTTCTCTTTTAATATAGAAATGTAGCTTTGAAATATAAGGTGTACCAGATTACTTTCCTTTCGATGTCTACATAGCAGAGCCTTTGAAGTGATCCTCCATGGGCTGTTTCTTTGGGAATGTCTGTGTCTGTGATTTCTCAGATGAAAAAGTAATACAGATAACAAAATAGTAGTAAAATGAGGTATGTGGTAATCTAAAGGTCTACAATTTAAATCTCATACTCGCCCACTGGGCAGGTTACTTAGTCCTTGGTTCCATTTTTTTAAAAAAAAAATAGGATGATAAGCATTTCTCCCTCATAAAGTGTTTGATAAAGATTTACTAAGGTAGTATATTTATATCTTTGAGCATGCCACCAGGCACTCAGTAGCTTGTATTCAATAGATGAATATAGTTCTTATTTTTATTATTAGTGTAAACTTGATGTAGGTATCATCTATTTTTATCTTTCTCCACTGCTTGTATGGAAGACCTACATTACTACCTGTTTGCACTAACTGAAACAAATATGAAGAGGCTTTTCACTTGAATCTTAAAGATGAAAAGCAAAAATAGCATTCAGCATTTATTTTGTAACAGCTGTTATCAAGGGAGCTTGATCCCTGAGAGTGAGAGCGGCCCTGCCGAACTCCTTCCATGGGTGCTACATGGTGTAGGCTATTACTGCTTTTGCTATTTGTTAGTGCTGTTTTAGGATTTATGTGGTATTTGTTTTGGTATGACTTGGTAGATTTAGGGCAGGAAGACTGAACATACTAAAAAAAAGAAGTGAAAAGTGCTTTTTCAGTTTTAGGCAATTTGGTAGACCAAATGTTTCCTAGGAATGCCCTACTTTTGGATTGTGGGGGAAAACTAGTGTATGAAAATATATCATCTTTACTCAGCATTTAAACTCAAAGCAGATACATTTTTTAATAAAGGGATTTGGCATTTCTTTTTCTTCGAGCAGCAAGCTTTGCCTTCACATTTAAAATATGACGTTACCGACGACTTGTGATAACCCATCTTGTTAGCAGTGACATTCTCTAGTGTGGGCAGAGAGATAGTGAAGCTCTTGGCTCTGCACCGTCTGCTGAGAAGTCCCTGATCTATGTTTCTACTGATATATTAATTCTTGGGTGGAAAAATAGCCTGCTTCTGTCAGTGGGGCATTTGTCCACTTCTAGAAAGGATAGGGTCTATTCTAGGAGTCTCAGGGTTATAAAGTGAAGCAATTGTCATCCAACTAGTGAGTAATTCCAGAACAATGGTCATGTGGACTTGCAGTGTGTCTTTTAAAGATGACAACTTCAATGGTCGTGAGGTTACTGATAATGAGGTTAGTTATGGAAAAGGGATGATGCATGGTGAGGGAAGAAGGAAACAGGAATGTGGATCACAGAAAGAACAAAGAGCAGTGGGTAAAAGCGATAGCTGATGTCTTCACTCTCCCAAATGTCAATCCATTTATGTTGATCTTAGATCTATGCCAGGCTCTTACTGCATTAGTATGTGCTAGAAATACAGCTGTGAATGTGACTTATCTCAAGGTGGTCTTCGTGGTTGTTAAGTTGGGGAAGAACTTAAAGGAATAAAGGGAGGATGAGAGAAGGGAGAGAGTTTTGGGGATTGATAAGCAGAAAGAAGATCTCTGTGCCTGGGGTTTAAAAATTAATGGACTGGGGACTTAGAAGAGGAGTTAGAGGCTGGCATCAGAGATATTATAAAGTCTAATTTTATATATTATAAAAGAATTTTGGACTTTGTTCCAAATGCATTTATGAAAAGTGTTTAACAGTTTTCAGTGAGGGAAATGAAATTATTGAATTTGCTTTTTTAAAAGTATGACTGCCACATGAATGATGAAATTGGGAGAGGCAGTCATTGATGTGGGAAAATCAGGGAGTTTTGCATCTTTAAATTTTGTGTGCTTATGATTTTCCTGTTTACCTTAAATGTGAGTTCCGATTCAATAGACCTGGAATGACAGAGATTTAGTTCAAGCAGTCTTATGCTGCTGAGCTTCCAATAGCAAGTATTTAAGGAAACTTTTGAGTCTTCTAGGTAGTAGCTGATGGTAGTTAAGAGAGTACATGACTTGGATTCCAATTTTGATTTTACCACTTACTTGCTGTGTGATTTTGGGAAAAGTGTCCCAATCTCTCTGAGCCTCACTGTCTTTATTATCTATGAAAGGCTATACTTTCTGTTATGTTTTAAGTTTTCTGTGAGGTAATCATTGAACATAGGTAACACAACAATTGGCACTCAGTAAATTGTAGCTTTGATTTTACTTATTGTTATCAACAGAAATCACAAATTCTATCTATTTTATTATGTATTTATCTTATCTTGAGTACTAGGGGAATAGCTTTTAATTCTGGAATTTCATCAATCCTCTGTAAAAATATGAGTAATATGGACAAATAGATATATTTCTCCCATGCAAATGAGTCTCTCTAAATGTAATGGGAAAAAAATCTGTACTCATTTTGTCATCTTATATTTGATTAAACTAGAAATCTGAGGCATTTGACTCCTGGTATAAATTTATATAATCCAGTTATTTTGCTTTCTTTGCAAATATTTATCATATTTGGATTGCCTTCCAGTGAGCTTCAACCCTCACTGCAAGTTAGGGTCCCATTCAGATCAATCATGCAGGGAGTCAGGCTTTGTTATTTTCATTATTATGTTTCCCAGGTGATTCCGAATTGTATTTAGGATTGAGAAACCCTGATTCTAAGATGAAATGAATTAGATACACTCTAATAGGTGAAAGGTTGGATGAGGAATGAGATGTTAGAAATTAGCATTTTTAAGGCTTTTGGAGTAAGGAGATGGATTGGATAATCCTTAATGCAGAGGTCACCTGGAATTTGATGAAATAACTGTACATTTGTTCTGGAATATCTTTGAGGTTAGTTAGCAGGGATTACCATGTCTTTCTAGCTGTGCTCACCAAAGTCAGTATTGTCCTTAATGTTGAGTTTTAGGTGATGTTTTCCTTCTTGGTATTTTTTTTAAAAGATTTATTTATTTATTTATGCATATAAAGCTGGTGTACAGGCCAGAGGTGCAGGAGTGGTGAAAGGATTCACCAGAGATTCAGGAAGTACACTTCTGAGGGGAGTGGGCAAGACAGGAGAGGTGTACTGTGCCACATGGAAGTGGCACTGAAGTGGCTGTAGCTAGCTTGCAGTGTTGCTCCCTAACCCTTTGCACCACCAGGGAGGGCCTTGTTTTTTTTTTGTTTTTTTTTTTTTTTCATTTGATTCCTCATAGTTCAAAAACAAAATCAAAGAAGTTACTACCCTGTTGAAGAGAAACAGAGTACTCACTTTTGTTAATTGTGGCAGTGTTATAGAAAAATGAAACTGTGTTGGTCTGTCATCCTTCCATTTTCCTGTTTCAGCTTTCCCCCTGTTTTTATTTATCTTGCAAGAATAGTGGGACTTAACATAAAATTAAGTAACTAGAATGAAACAATGGCACAAAAATACTCAAACCCAACTTAAAGGAGGAAACTTCCTTCAATAGGCTGGAATAAAAATGGTTATAGAAAAGGAACCAAGGTGTACCATTAGTAGTTAAATGAACAACATTTCGAAGTGGGGTGGGTGGTGGTGGTGGTCAATTCTGTGGCAGTTCTGGATCCAAATTTGAATTATGCCATGATTGAGTAGAAAGAAACCTATCAGATCTGTGAGTTTGCATTTTTCTATAACTTCCCCCAATTGCCTAAATATTGGCCAAATCTTTCTCTCAGTATTGGAGGACTGATTTGAGCCTTATCTCCAGTTGCTTTGCCAGGTAACCTTGGAATAAGCTATGTTTTCCCTAGAAGAGGAATTAGAGGCTGGCATCAGAGATATTATAAAGTCTAA
>NW_004567105.1:52979717-53104269 GCF_000260355.1 Condylura cristata
AAAAAAAAAAAAAAAAAAAAAAATTACACCTACCATCCCTTTCAAGGAAGAATAATTTAATTAAAAAATAAAACATTTAATTTGCTGTATTATCCAAAATATGTGGGGACCCTTTTGTGTATATTTTTGCTTGTATCTTGATATTTGCATTTAAAAATCTGTTTCCAGTGCCTCTGAGTACTCTTGGTTTATACAATTTATACTACTCCGCCATGACTTTATTTTTTAGCATTTTCTAAAGTTATCTATTCCAAGGAGGTCATTTCACAATATAGCAGCTTTATTTTTCTACTGTGTTGTCTCAGTGAAGAGAAAAGATAAAGAGTGGGAAAAAGTGTTTTTGTTGGTAGTTTTAATAGAGTTAAAATGACCTATTTTAGGGGTATTTTGTATACATGCCAAGGTTTTCTTTTAATGATAAATAAATAAATAAGGAGCAATAGAAGAGAAAATCAAGAAATGGTTAATAGGTTTGCAAAAGGCATACATGGACGGAGTTCTGGAACTTAAAAACACATTCTTTTTGTGTGTTTGTTAATGTTTCTTCTTGTGGGTTTAACCTCTTTTTATTAACAATCAGATTTTCATTAAAATTCAGGATATTTTCGCAGTTTTTTCAGATGCACAGCTATTTGGAACGAAAACCCATCATAGATAATGTGAAAGGAGCACATTATCTGTGGTGAGGTTTCAGGCATGCATATTTCAGTAGGGTGCAGGCTGGAGGGCAACATGGTCTGCTGTCATCAAACTACTAAAGTTTGCAGTATTTGGGCAAAACCAAAATTTTTATTTTTGTGTAAAATGAAGTCTGCTCATGCTTTTTCTTTTGGAAAAAAATGCTGCCAAGCTAAGTATCACACCTATTTGGTTGCACTAGGGGATGTTCAAGTAATGCCTAGAAGTGGGAGTTTATGTATGTGCTTGGAACTCACAGGGTGCGGAACTGGAGATAGTTAGAATAAGGTGGTTGCAACCCAAGAACCATGGTGATTTCTGTGCAATCTTTCCATGCAAGTTGACTGGTTAAAGAAGAGGTAGTGATCTGAAGAACAGCTGGGAAAAGCAGAGAGGGAAAACAAATACAGAGATCATGGAAGGAATAGAATGTCAAAATGATGGTTAGATGGAGGAGAGGGAAAGTTTTTTGTTTTTACAAATATTTATGTGAGTGTTGCCCTCCAGGGTCTGGCTGAGCACAGCTTGTATGGCTTGGCCATATACACAGAGAGGCATTAATGAGAGATGCTGTAACTTCTGAAGGGGGAAGTGATGCTAGGGATACAAAGCAACTGGGGAGCACTGCAGTTTGAAGTCCCAGGGAATAAAAACAACACCAGAAGCTTCAGAAGTCACATAAATCTGCAGCTAAGTCCCTATTTTGGCCCTTCTGAGCAGGACAGAAAGCTTCCTCTAAGTTAAGGCTTCCTCTAGCCTCTTGAGCTTCTAAGAGGCAACAGGCCAATAGGAATTAACAGTGTTTGACTTACTAGGACAGATGGAACAGCTGGGCCCAACTCCTAAATGTGGGGCCTGGCTGAAACTATACGCAAGTGCCCTGGTGAGGCTAGAAGCATCCTCATTTCTAACAAGCTCCCAGGTGATGCAGATGCTACTGATCCCAGATTCAAGATTTCAGTGGTTTGTACTATGTTGCCATTGCTTTAATGTAGTGAATGAGTAGTGCTGTTTAGCATTCCTAAATACATGTATCACTCTTACAGACTGAGGGTGATCTTGAGCTAGTTGTTTAGCATACCAGCATTTTATTTTTCTCTATGAGATAGATATGATAGTCCCTATCTCATCATGAACTATGAATTAAATAGATATATAAATATTATTAAAAATAATAAAATATTAGTATAGCCAACTCATATAGTAATTTTCAGGGCTTATTTTACAGTTGTATTATATTGAGATCAGAGATCCAGAACCATATCCCTGAAGCATATGGCTTTACTAATTGTTGCATAAATGAACATCGACATGTTTCTTAGATAAGTTTTAGTTTCACCATCTTCAAAATGGGGATTAGAATGGTAACGGCCTATAGATATTATGAGGAATGAATAAGATTGAATGTATAAACCCTGTGGCATTATTTGCTACTGTCTTGATTATGAATTCTAACCATTGAATTTGAAAGGTGTGTCTATGCATCATTTGTTACGTGGGTTTATCTGGGGTTGTAGCAGGAGTAGTACATAACTCCACTTGGTCCAGAGGCAGCTAAGTATGAGAGTGGGCCAGGGATGTAAGCAAAGACAATAGCAAAGGCAATATCTTGCAGTTAAGGCAAACAAATCAGTGGAATGTGGAATGACAGACAAACTGGAAACAAGGTCAGTAGCAAATCTGACTCAGTGCTAAGACTTGGCTCTGCCCTTTACCCCTTGGGTCCCGCTGGGCTCCTGCCTTGACAGCCTCTGACCTGACTGTTACCCATTCCCACACTCTGTTTATATTCCTGTCAGTTCTTTTTTGGGTATGAGTCATTCCCTTGTTCACCATTAGTAACTCAGTCAGCATTTACTGAGACTTACTAAAAGTTGGACAGTTTGCTAAGTGTGGATATATATTGGTGAACAAGACAGGCATAGTTCTTGCCCCTATCATGACCAGTGGAAGAGATGGACAATATACAGGTTAACAGGTGTAATTATAAAATCCCAGATACTGGGAAGGCAGAGTATAAAATACTGTGACAATGAAAGGGGCTTGGTATCCTATTCAGATAGGACAACCAGAGAGGAGGAGCTGAAATTTGAGTTGAGATTTAAGTAAAGAATGGAGTGAGGCAGCTAGATGCGGAGCTGGTAGAATGGCATTCCAGGCAGAAGGAACAGCTTGTACCAAGGTGTTGAGGTGGGAAAGAGTCTGACACTAGTATAAAAGAAGACCTCGGTGGCTGGATCATAGAGATTGGAGGGGAGGGACTGAAGGCTGATACATTTAGCCATAGTGGTGAAACAGGTCACCTAGGACCTTGAGGATAAAGTATGGAGTTTGGATTTTATTCTCTGGGTTACATCCCTGTTCTGAATCTTCATACTGTGGTTGGAGCTTTGTTGCTATGAGTCTTTTCTTCTGCTGATGTGTTTCTTGACTGAGAGTCTGCTTCCAGACTCCTTTTTCCTTCTCTCTTGTGATATATTAATTGTGGCATGTCAAATGCCTAACTAATGCCTGCTATCTCCATCTGCTACTCTGTTACCTCTTAGTGTGATTTCTGGGTACTAGGTTCTATGGTAGCAAAGGAAACAATTCCTTTCATTTGCTTTATTTGGGCTCTGCTTAGAGTGTTTGCTATACCCACTTGAGCCCCCTTGGTCATCAGGCCAGTATCCCTCCCGGTTTCACCCCTTTGTCATGTGGCAGTATCAAGAATAAAACCTTAGTTGTAGGAGTGTGGAGGAGCAAAATAAAAGGGACCCAGAAAGGAAGGACAGTTTGGATCTATTGATTGGTAGAGGAAGAAATAACACAGTTTTAATGTGTTAGAATCACCAACTGAAAGGATTTTTAAGAGCTCGAAAGAAGCTTGTTGGATCCATCTCCTCCCCTGTAGGTTAGGTCCTGTGGTGTTTGCTTCCTTGACTTCTTAGATTTTTTTTTTAAAAGATTTATTTATTTATGCTTACAGAGCTGGGGTACAAGCCAGAGGTGTGGTGGGTGAAAGGATTTACCAGAGACAGAGTGGGGAGCAGAAGGCACATCAATCGAATAACCTGCTGAGGGGAGCAGCGGGCAGGTCAGGAGAGGTCTGCCATATGGATCACCTCCCTAGCTAGGGATTGAACTCATGCAGCAGTGGCTTCTGAGAGCTTCATAGTGCAGTGTTTTAACGTGTTGTGCCACCAGGGAGAGCCCAACTTCTTGGACTTTTTAAAAATAGTTTTTATTTCACCTCTGACTTTTGGTCAGTGTCTCTCTTCCCTCTAGACTATAACTGTAATCTATGGTGGCAGGAACAATAGCTATTTTGCTCACTGCTGTATCCCTAGCACCACCTGGAGTAAGTCGTCCATGTTATGATTAGCCATGTCTAGATTTTACAGGGAGTGTAGGTAAGTGAAATCTATAGAAATCAAAGAACTTAAACTCCTCTGAACTTGTACAACTTCATATTTCCTCTCCATCTGAATTGTGGCTTTGCTTCTCATTAGCTGTGGGATCTTGAGTATAATACTCAACTCTGTATTTCACTTTTTTGGTAAGATGAAGATGAAACTACTACTCATCTCTTAGAGATGTTGTAAGGATTAGGTTTGATTGCATACATGAAGCATGTCCCATGCAGCACCTGACATGTGGTCTGCACTTACAATGTTACATGTGACCAGTGTCATTAAACCTGGACTGTTGCTCTGTCTACTATTGCTGCCTAATTGTTACATGAGTGTGTTAGTTAAAATTAGAGTTATTTATTTCCCATAGTCCAATGGGGTCTCATTTCCTTTGGTCATCAAATAACTAGAGATCATAATTTTTTGGCATTGTACAATTTACAGTTTGCTAAAAATGTTGAATAATAACCCAGAATTCAGCACACAAAAAATAAGTGTTGGTTTATGTAAAAGAGAGAAGAATATAAATCAGAAAATAAACACATCTACTGTACTGTAATATTTAAATGCTGTCTCATAAACACTTAAGATTCTCATTAGTCCAACATCAGAAAAATGATAAATATTAATATTTGTCATCAAAGGAAAGCTTTGAAATCAAAGCAGAATAAACAACTGCTGAATTTCAAGGATTATATAATACTGAATTTTAATTCAATACCTCCAAAAATCTATTTTTATAAAATTTTCCTGTGAGACAAATTAATTATTTTTATCCTGTGCATAAACTAGGAATGGTATACATTTAGTAAGAAAAGATTCAGGAAACTTTTTGACTTAGATCATATTCTCAAAGACTTAGGTAGCAATATATTTTATGTTTATAAAAGAAATGTATAAGTGCCTGAGCCAGTCCTGCCTTTTCACTGATCTCCAATTCTGTTTCAGTAGAATCATTAGAAACTGACCTTAGGTAGATCCTGAAAGGGCACTGTGTGCTTTCTGTCTTTGTTGTGGCTTCTCCCCAAATTTCTGTGTCTTTCCCAGTTCTTAAAGTCAGTCTCTGGGATCAGTAGGAGCAGGGAGATAGTCTACAGGCTGGCATATATATACAGGCTCTGCATATGTCTGTTCCTTTCCTTTTTTAAAAGTACCCGAATTGGCTGGCTCACTGTGAATGCACCTCATCATGGAACTTGAGAACATATTTTTGGGAGTCAGGAGACTAGGGTTTAGATGTAGCTCTCTTACTGCCTTATGCAAACCTTATCTTCTCTCTATGTCTCTCCACATCTTTAAAGTGAGAGACTTGGATCTGATAATTCTGAAGTCCTGTGTCTCCAAAATCCTGTAATCTGGGTACAGAGCTCAGGGATCCAATGGGTCCTTCCTGTTCCCCTCTGTAAAAGGGTGATTGTGTGGTGTGAGTGCCTTAAGGTCATATAGATCTTGTCTCACCTTAGTGAGACAAGTTTAATTACTTAAATTCTGAGTTTCCTCATGCATTAAATGGATTACAAAGTTATCATGAAGATAAGATGATATTGGGAAAGCATCTTATGTGATATTTTTGGCACATCACAGGGATTAATGATAGTTTTCCATTATTGTTATGTGTTTATATCATGACTCAGTACTTTACTGTCTCTATGTGCCTCAGTTTCCCCAGCTGAAGTATGGGGAAAATAAGAACCCACCTCATTGGTTAATTGTGAGGAAATTAAATGAGGTAATTGTGAGGATTAAATGAAATTCATAGGTATGTAGTTAGCACCAAATACATGTTAGTGATTATTTTAGTATCACTTTTATTATTAGTCACATCTTGAATAAAGTGGCTTTTTTTGTAAAGATATAGATAGGACAAGGCTAATGAGGGTAGTTACTTGCACTGATACAGATACTGAGGAATATTTTTCATAATTAAAATACTCACTTATCATAATGATTAATATGATTATTAAGTGATGTTAATCTATGTTTAAATGTTAAGTATTAGTGTCCAACTTGATTATTTTTTATGTCTGTCTTTTCTTCTTTTTTTCCAACTAGATTTTTTAAAGTTGAGATATAATTAACTAAAATTTTCATTAGTTTCAGGTGTATAATATAGCGATTTGTTGTATGATAATTTGTGACACGATTACCACAATTAATCTGATATTTAACATCCATTACTATACAACACATAATTACCATTTTCTTTTCTTGTGATGAGAACTTTTAGGATCTACTCTCTTAGCAACTTCTAAATATACAGCATGACATTTTTTTTTAAAAGATTTATTTATTTATGCATATAGAGCTGGGTACAGGCCAGAGGTGCGCGGTGGTGAGAGGCTTCACCAGAGACAGAGCCGGGAGCAGAACAGGCCGACTGACGAAGTATACTGTTCAGGGAAGCAGTGGGCGGATCAGGAGAGGTCTGCAGCACCATGTGGGTCACCTCCAGGGCAGGGCCTCCAGGGCAGGTGGCCCGAACTTATGCTGAAGTGGCTTAACTTCTTAGTGCTGTGCTTTGACCCGCCTCACCACTAGGGAGGATCCAGCATGGCATTTTTAATTAAAGTCACCATGCTGTACATTATATTTTATGACTTTTTTTTTTAAAAGATTTATTTATTTGTGCATACAGAACTGGGGTACAGGCCAGAGATGAGGAGGGTGAGAGGCTTCACCAGAGACAGAGTGGGGAGCAGAACAGGCAGATCCACGAAGTACACTGCTGAGGGGAGCAGTGGGCGGGTCAGGAGAGGTCTGCCGCGCCATGTGGTCACCTCCGGGGCAGGCGGGAATCGAACTCATGCGGCAGGGGCTTTAGATTCTTAGTGCTGTGCTTTAACCTGCTGCGCCACCAGGGAGGGCCTGACTTGTTTGTTTTTAAGATGTGTTCTTAAACCTGTGTGCCAGGGCCTTTTTAGAATCTAATGTTCCAGGTTCATGATTTATCTCCACATATGAGTTGAAACCAAGTTAGAAGAGACCTTACTTTTTATTAGATTATGATGAATTAGGCATTAAGCTAAGACCATTTTGTGAATTCTCCCATTTTATCCTCACAGCAACTCTATGAAGTATATCCTCTTATACCTGTTTGCAACTGAGAAAACTAAAACTCTGAAGTCAAGTGCTGAAGGGTACCCAGCTGGAAAGTAGAGCTGGGGTATTGAACCCTGATCTCTGGACTTGAGAGTCTGAGTTCTATTAGTTGATGTCCTTAATGATACAATAGTCCAACCTGCTTGATAGCCACTCTTTCTGTATAATGAAGTCTAGTGGATCAAGACAAAGTACATCATAAACTTGCTTTTTATCAGTGACAAAGAAAGTTAACATTCATTTTCATAGTTGCCAAGATCATGCCACTTCATATAAAGGAGAAATTTCAATATTAAATAGAGTTTTTAAAGGAAGCATCAATATTTTCCTCAAATTGGTAGCTACAAACCTATTTATAGGATTAAAGAAAACATACTGCATTTGTAAAATGCAAATTTACTTGGATACATAAAATTTCTTTATCTTTTTCTGCAGCATAGCTCACAGCTGTTGGCATCAGACTATTTTTAAAGCCCCAAAATAAATTGTTTCTTGTTAATTCCATTGGATCTGTAGGCAGATATTAGACAAAGTTGGTGGCTATGAGGCTAACATTTTGGTCAGAGGGCATAGACTATTCTACAAGACTATGTGATTAAAAACAAACAAACAAACAAACACACTTTTCTTACCAATTGCATTTGAAGACAAGTTCATTTTAGAGGATTTTAAGAAATTACTGAAATGCTTAAAAATAAGTAATATTGCCATGCACACCCTCATATTCACACTATTTCAGTAAATACCCTTTCTGTCCTTTTTATTGCCTGTGTATGTTTATTCCTGTCACTTTGTAAATTGGGATTACACTTTGCCTATAGTTTTGTTATCTATTTTTCACTTATCAGTGTATTATGTGTATTTTCCTGTGTTATTAATGCTGCAAGTTTCTCCAATAATTAGAATATGTAGTTTTTTTTTTTAACTCTCACATTGTTTCTTGTTTTTGTTTAGCATTTGGTTTCTCCCACTTCTTTTTGTGATGTGTATTAATATAGAATATGTTTATATACATAATCATATCCTTGATTCTTTTTTAAGAATGTTGGAAAACTCTCAGAAGTAAAAATGCTGTAGGATCGGCTACCTTGCTTTTCTAACAACTTCTCCTTGGCCATATGAAAAGACTATGGAACCATAGTCTTCAGATTTTACTTGTTGATGAAAATGGGAAATATGTTGGGTTGCCTGTATTATTATAGCTTGTATTATTTAGGTTAATATAGCTTGTATTATTTAGGTTACTGTGTTAGCTCAGAATACTTGTAGTTGCAAGTAACAAAAAACTGAAATTATGGTTGCTTAGAAAAAGAGAATTATTTCTCATATAACAAGAAATCTAGAAATGTGTGGATGACAGTGGCTTTAGTTCAGCAGCTCAGAGATATCGAGGAGAGTGTGTCTATAGTGTCCTTGGCCTTTACCTAATGGTCACAGTGTGCCTGTGGCTGAAATATCACACTAGTGTCCCAGGATTCAAGGAGAGGTAAGAAGTCAGAAATGGATGAAATACCATTTGATTCTGGGTGGTGAGATCTCCACCTATGATCTCATCACCAAGAAGTAATCACTGCTTTTGTTTTAGTGTTTATCCTTCTATTTAAGTTGTAAGTACACAAAAACATAGATTCATCCCCATATGTACTGCCTTGTAACTGGTCTCTTAAAGGAGCATCCATCTCAGGGCCCAGCACCTGGTAAGATGCTTAAAAAAATTTACTGAAATCTTACTGAATGATTTTAAAAAAACACAGTGAATATTTATTACCATCTCTGAGTATTATTTTAGCATATGTTTTATATATAATTTTCAGTAGCTACACATCACTCAACTACTTGAATATTCCACATGTTTTTTGACTGTATTACATGTAGATTTCTTCAAAATTTTAGCTATGACAATTCTGCACTGAACAGCTAATACATACAAGTTTTTGTTGTTTTCTTAGATAATTTTTTTTTTCAGAAGTTGAATCAGTCAGTGGATCTGAGAAAATATCAGTTTTAAGGACCTGGGTATATATCACTAAATTGCTCTCTTTGAATGTACCATTTTGTGTGTACAACAGACATGACACCCTCCCTCTTTCACTTCCATGGGATAGATATTATAATCTCATTTTAGCATTTTAATAGTCACATTTTTTTTGGAGTAGGTAAATTCATCTGGTTCAAAAATCAAAACATTTGCTTAAATCCTTACTCCCTCCCATCTATCCCTATTTCCCCTGGAGTAGCCACTTTTATTATTTTCTTTTGCTTATTTCAGAATTTTAATGAACACAGGTAAATATACACAGAAATTATTTTCCTTTCATTCATACACAAAAAGTTGCATGCAACATACACTGTTCTGTACTTTGTTGTACTTGGTTTGACTAGTACTTAATGTTCCACATTTCATAATTTTATTTATCAGTGCTTCTGTCTACCCTTATTTGAAGTCTGTCCTTTTTTAGCTTATCTGGACCCAAGTGAACCATGACATTCTGTCTCTGTATTTGTGCTTCTACAAGGAATAGGCAACTATACCTTACTTTCTTAATTTACCACCTGGACAGCTACACATTTGGCTTTGATTCGTAGGCTAGAGTTGGTAGTGTCTGAAATTTTCTGAATCCAAGAAGAGGGAAATGTAAAGGTTTATCCTCTTTGGAGACCGACTTGCCTGTCCTCTCCTAACTTTGATTGTGAGATATTTTCATATTTAATTTGGGTAGAGAATGTCATCTCCCCACTTTTTATCCAAGGAATGGTGACTAACATGAAATTATATATTGTGTACTTTTTTTTTTTTTTTTAAAGATTTACTTATTTATGCGTACAGAACTGGGGTAGGGCCGGTGAGAGGATTCACCAGAAACAGAGTGGAGAGCAGAACAGGCAGACTTATGAAGTACACTGCTGAGGGGACCAGTGGGTGGTTCAGGAGAGATCTGCCACGCCATATAGATCACCTCTAGGTGGGGATTGAACTATGCTGAAGTGGCTTTAGCTTCTTAGTGCTGCACTTTAACCCACTGCACCAGGGAGGGCCCGATACCTGTACTTTTAAAGAACTCAGTCGCATAGTGCCAAACCCATTCTACTAGTTTGAGGGAAGAGTTCTTCTTTTACCTTTTTCAGTTTTCAAGATATTCTTTGGCTCTGCCTACATAATTATTTGCTTGTCTTGGACTTTTCTGTTTTTTTTTTTTTTTTTTCTTTTTCTGTCTACCTCAAATCTCTATCTACCTTTTTCTTGTAAGGATACTAGTCATTGTATTTAGGGCCTACCTGGATAATCCAGGATTACCTGAAGATTCTTTCTTAATTATCTGTAAAGACTTTTTTTTTCAGAATAATGTCACATTTGCAGGCATGAGGGATTTGATGAGTAGACATCATTCAATCCGCAGCTTTGACTCTAGTTCTGATTCTATAATCTGTGCTCTGCTCTAAAATGCCATATCCTGTAAACTGCTACAGAGGTTGTCCATTTTCTTTTTTTTTAAACATTAAAAAAAATATATTTTTTTATGTATACAGAACGGGGTACAGGCCAGAGGTGCAAGAGCAGTGAGAGGATTCACCAGAGATAGAGAGGGAAGCAAAACAAAGGGACCTACAAAGTACACAGCTGAGGGGAGGAGTGGGCAAGACAGTAGAGGTCTGTCACACCATGTGGGTCACCTCCCTGGCTGGGGAGCAACTTGTCTGAAGTGCCTGGGTCTAGGTTCATAGTGCTGTGCTTTAACCCATTGAGTCATCAGTGAGGACCCAGAAAGTCAGTTTTCTTTTCCACATGATTGTAAGAGACTGGGATTTTCTTATACTGTATTGCATTTTCTTGCACTTGTGTATCATCATTGCCTCATACAGTGCTTTCCATATAGGAAATGCTCAATAAAATGGAAAGACTTCATCAGTGAATGACCCAATGAGTATATGAAGGCAGTTTTCATGACTCTGTCATTCCTTTTCTACAGGCTTGCTTCCACTTGCTTCAGATGTCCCTTATGTGGAGTTCAGAATTCCCATAATTCTGGTTGCCTTCCTTTATTTTCTAATTTGGCTAATCTTCCTTTTAAGTCTACCTTCCAGATTGAACTGTAGATGAGATTTAAGTGACAGGGTAGAATGTGACTATTACTTTTCAAGGGTTGTATGCCATGTTCCTATGAAGTAGCCCTAGGTGGTATTCATTTTAGAGCAGTGGCTAATATATTACTAGTAGCAAAAGAAGTAATAAAACACAGGAAGCTTCCCATACTATCATTCTGTCACTAAGTTTTTAGGGTGAAATTCAACTTTCAGTTATGCAAATGATTTTTTACTGATTTTTTTTTTTTTATTGTGGGGATGGATTTTTGAGTTTGGACATAAAATGGGCCCAAGCATAACACTGTAGGTTTTAGTAGAAAGGGCCAGTAGACTTATGATTAATCAAGTTTCTGCTCTCCATTCCAATTTGTTGAACCCATGGAACCCTGCCTGCTTCTAAGAGAGCTAAATGATGATCCAAAACAATTTTCTGCAAGAGCAAATCAGCATTTTCATGACCAAATATTAGAGATGAGAACATTTTCTTCATAATTTCCACCCATTGTGTCATGTAGTTGGTAGTTTTTTTTTTTTAGTAAATCACATTTACCAACTGCTTGTGTTAATTTTCATCTACTTGTACCCTGAACAAATTTATGCTCTTGGTGTTGTATATGCTGCAAGTTTTACTGCTGCCAAAACATGTTTTTAAAAATAACCCAAGGGTTTTAACCAGTACATTTGATATAAATTAGATTTTTTCCCAAAAAGTAAAATCTACCTTAATATTTAGATTAGCAAGAAATTGTATGATTAACTTATGTCCTTATATGTCAAGTTAGAACTGAGACATACATATCCTTTAAAAAATTTTTTTAATTAATTTTTAAATGAGGTATTTAAATAAGGAAAAGATAATAACTCCCAGTGGTAGAATACATGGCTTCATTTTCTCTGCCATGCATTATAGTGTGTCTTGAGACCTTGGTTTCTTTAAAAGGAGACATTGAAGTGAAAGTCCCGCTGCTGAGTACTCTTTCCTTCTTACCTCTTACCTGGCTACTAATTCAACCTGAAGTTTAAGCCTAAATGTCTTTTCTACAGGGAAACTTACTTCACTTACATTAATTTCAATTGCTTTGCTAAAGTTCATCATTTACCCCAGACTATAAGCTTTTATGGGCAGGAACTGTGTCTGTTTTCAACGCTCTATTTAGTTAGTGTTTGGCTTATCATGGATGTTTAATAAACTTTGTTGATTGGTCAGAGGATGAAAAAGTCATTTAAAGGCTTATGGGAATAATAATTTTCACAGTCTTTGCTTTTGTATTTATGTATTTTTGCTAACAGTAGCAATTGTGTATTTTCTTCTGTTTTTCACCCCTCTAGGGGGTGGGGTACAACTGCGTCAAATTACTGAAGTAGAAAGAACAGTTGACATTTTGTTTTAAAGTGACCATGTATTTGACCCACTTCTTCTCTAGTAATGTCATCACGATTGTATCTCATTGCTGTGGATTCTTGGAGGCTGACAGGCGGAACAAGTTGCTTCAACTCACACTTCTCATCTGTCATACAGAACAGCTTGCAGATTCTTATTATGCGAATGAAATATGGAGAGAAGGATATTTTTCTTCCTGAGCTATCAGGGTAATTGAACGTTGCCTTATGAGGGCACAAGGGGAAAATGCAAGGGGGTGAAAAAAAGCAGCTTTTGTGAAGGACAACTCCATGGCTCTCTGAACTGCAGGTGTCGAGCCTTGTCTCCAAGTGCAAAGGCTAGGGAAGTGTTAGCAGTTATCAAAAGGTCTGAATGAGATTATGAAACATTTTTCAGTAAGGGAAGTGCCTTTGGTTCATGTTACTGCCCTTCAAATGCCTGACAGATGCTACCATCATTATCTTTGGGGGTATATCCCCCAGGGCCCTGGGCACTGTTCTTGTGTATTTTCTTTAGACAAGGGGAAAAAAAAACCTGTTTTAGCATTCCAGGTCAATAAACTGTAGCAGAAAATTGGAAATGTGCTATGAAAAATTATTAAACCAGAGAAATTCTACTACTCCTGAGTTTTGGATCAGAAGAAATAAATAACACTTGACTGCTTTTATAGTTAATATTTTACAAGGTTGACCCTGATGAAACAGAATATCAGATAATACTGTACCAATGACACTTCTAAGTGGTTGGTAGTGTAGAAATAAATTTAGCTTTATAGAGTAGTTTTAGTTTACAGGGGGCTTTTTACTTAATACTGGTCAAAAGTACTAACAATTCAGCAGTTATTCAAGTCATGACTTTGTTATATTTTGAGATAGCTTTAAAATCACTTAGTTGCATAATACTCTAAAGTACTGTAACTGCCAGGTTGCTTTATCTAATTTATGAAACAGAGGCAAAGGAATCAACAGTAACCCTCCATTTACTGTTATTAGATTAGCTATTACTGAAACCGCAGAAAGAATATAACCCTTTTCTTTGTGTTCACTTGAATTTGGTTATTAAGCTTTGATGGACCTTTCATTTAGCCGAATGCCTTTGTTTACAGCAAATGCCTTTGTTTATAAGCATACTAAGTCTTTTGTGCTCTTAATTTGATTTGATCATTTTAGGACAATCTTCCTGCAATGGCAAGTTAAAGTTACAAATTCTATTCATTTGTGCTTTGTCAAAGATCCAGTTAGGCTCTTTTTTCCTTCCTGACTTAAGAAATGCATCTTTTTCTCTGAAGGTCCTCTATTTTTTCAAGAATCTACCAGATATTAACAAACATGAAACTGCTTCTTGTAGCTTTATAAAGATTGATTTTTCAAAATTAAATAAGCATCTGGTGGGTTGAAAATATTTTATACCTGATATTTAAAAAATATTTTCGCTATTGCCAAAAGAAATCAATTCCTTCATGCTTCTTTCTTGTGGATGGATGCATCATATGCTACTATTATATGCCACAACATAGGCTCTGAAGGCTTGAATTTGCACTGCAACTCTGCCCCTTTTCTGCCTGTGACCTTGCACTTCAGCTCTTAGGCTCATCGATTAGGTTTATATAACCTTTCCCTGTCCTGAATTTTATGAAGGAATGTATGGAAGGCCTTCAAACATGTGACTGTTAGAACTTTGTGCACTTGTATCTATGTCCAGCCACATGTAACATGAAGCATGGAATATTCAGAGCCATAGCCTTAAGACAAATCACCACAAACGTGGCTATTTCAGCTGCAGAGTGTGGCACCCATGAGCCAAAATCATATTCCAAAAAGGTCTTACTTTTAAAGAGGAACTGTCCTTCAATTTTTTAAAACTGATGTCAAAAGGAGGTTAAAGAGTGTTTTAGATATATAAATAAAAAATGTATGGCCCTCGCAAATACTGGGGCTCCTATGACTAATTTTTTTGTTTCCCACCTCTATTAAGCTGCTTTCTATCAGCTTTGCTCTCTATTTTTATCTTCATCTCTCTCCTTTGCATCCCTAATTTTGGGGTAGTGAAGATGGGTTTGGCTAAACCTACACTATCTCACCCCTGTGTCCTTTAGATTAGTAACTCATAGAAGAGTGAGAGAAAGTCAGGCTGGGAGAATTGGCCACTAATAATGATTTCCAGCACATAGTGGTTCTTATAGGGATGAAATTTCCCTCTTGTATCTATCATTTTCTTTTGGCTTGAATAATGACACAGAAAAAGGAAAACGTCTTAGTTGTGAAAGTTTCAGGAAGAAAAAAATGTTAGGTCTGTAGTGTTAGTAGAATGCAAAATAAGATAGCATTTAAAAACAGTCTGTGCTTCAGAATCATATTGACAATGCCCCTCACTTGAGTCAGGGACTGGGGACTTACTGAAATACACCATCTGGCGAAAACACGGAAGGCCAGTCTTATGCCAACTGGAAAAGTTGCATCAGTTCCAAGTCTTGTGTACTTTCACATTATTGGATGCCTTGAAAAAACGTTTATCACTTTTTAATTAGGAAGGACGAAGGGATTTTAGTACCCCAAAGAAAATGTCAGCAGCCTGAAGATAGAAACATTATCCACTGGATCATACAGGGCAGTAGGTATTTATTTTCGAGCTTACACAGGAAATGAGGACAGTTTCATATTAGGATCTTTGTTGGGGACATGTGTCCTTGTTCTGTCTGGGTGGAACTGGGATCTGGTCTTTTTGTTATTCTCACAGTTCTCCAGCCTGTTTCTCCTGCAAAATGGCCAGGCCTTGAAAGCACATGCCAAGAGATCAACTTTGTTCTGCTTCTTGGCCTATCATGTACACTGTGGCCTGTCATGTTCATTAAAATGAAAATTTGTCGAATGGAATTTACCCTACTGGCAGAATAGTTTAAATGTCAGATGTTGTTAGGATTGGATATAAATATTATGTTTCTATTGTTAATTAATTGCAGGGCCTCAGTACCAGTGATCCAAAATCCAATTTTGTCTGCAATAGGCCTGTGGATAAGGGCCAGAGATAATGAATGAAGAAGGAAAAATGTATTCAGGGTTTCCACTGTATCTGTCAATGTCCTCTTTGAAAAACAGAAAATTTTGGTGTGTCATTGTAGTTTAAGAGGTGCAAAACAGGACAAAATTAAGGCTTATTGTCTTTTGAAACCTCTCAAATGTTTTTACTGATGAATCTCTCCCATTGCTAATTTTTTTTTTTAAGATTTATTTATTTGTACATACGAACTGGGGTACAGGCCAAAGGCTCAGGGTTGGTGAGAGGTTTCACCAGAGACAGAGCGGGGAGTAGAACAGGCAGATCGACGAAGTACACTGCTGAGGGGAGCAGCAGGCGGGTCAGGAGAGGTCTGCCACGCCATGTGGTCACCTCCAGGGTAGGCGGGAATCGAACTCATGCGAAAGTGGCTTTAGCTTCTCAGTGCTGTGCTTTAACCCGCTGCGCCACCAGGGAGGGCCTCCCATTGCTAATTTTGAGTCTGTTCCAGGACCAAAATTCCCAAAAGATTATCCTCTATCCTCCTTCTGTGACTCCCATCCCATATTTCCACCCCAAGCCTGTTGTTACATTTACAGCCCATTTCAGAGTTATAGGACTGAGGTAACTTGTCCTGTAAAAAAAAAAAAAATTAAGATTGATTTATTTATACATACAGGAACTGGCGTGTAGCCAAACATATCGGGGGTAGGGGTGGTAGTGAGAGGTTTCACCAGAGACAGAGTGGTGAGCAGAACAGGTAGATCTACTGAAATACACTGCTGAGGGGAGCAGTAGCCAAGGCAGGAGAGATCTGCTGTGTCATATATGTCAGCTTCCTGGCTGGCAGGGACTTGAACTCATGTTGCAATGTCTGGTGATAGCTTGATAGTGCTGTGTATTTAACCCTTGCACCCCCAGAGAGGCCCTAGTTATGTAGTCTTACTCATTTCTCTTTATAGTGTTCATTTTCCTCTCTTTCCTTTGCTCTCAACCCTTTCTCTCGTTCTCTTTTTGTCCTTTGTTTTTGTCTCCTGGCTCAACAGCCTGTCTGTCAACTCTGCCAATGTTTGTTAAGATCATTTTGCTTCCAAGTAGAGCTGGTGGCTGAATATCACTCTGAATAATGCTACTGAAATGTCTGCATTAGGAAGGCGAACAGAAATATTGCCCACTGGGCCAGACCTCAAAATGGACTGTTGTTGCAAAGCCACAAGCCAGCAGGCATTTGTGACCACCATTTTCAACCCATATTTTGTTGAATACTTGCTGTGAGATGGCATCTTACCAAGCCACCTTTCTGGGTTTCAAGGCAAGTGGAAGTGCCAGGTAGAGAAGGCCTAATTAAGACTTTGGAAGGCAGGACTAATGTGGTCCAGTGGTCAGGGACCCTCATTTAATTCCTGGCATCCTGGTACATGCCAACCTCGTTTTGCTCCTGTGATTATGCCAGCCGTGAAGCAGGGAAGGGAAGATGAACTTTGGTCTGCTCTGAATTTCCCTGTCCAACAGGGTCTGTCAGATTAAAAATGAGAGGGAAGGAGGCCAGGGAATCTTCCAGATGGAGAGTTCAGAGGAGGGCACAACTAGACTCCCTCGCTGCAGTGACGTAGCTGAGCCATCGAGCTTTGGGCCAAGAGCCAGGAGGAGCACAGGCTGCTGTCTGATCCTGTAGTGGAGTGGGGCCCTGGCAGAACAGTCACCCTTGATGTGGGGTAAGAGAACATTCAAACCACACAGAGGCATAGCCTTTACTGTGAGTGCTGGCTGGAGGCTGGGACCTTCATCTTGGACTCCTCTTTAGGGTGTGTTCCATAAGGCATTTGGACAACTGTAAAAGTCAGATGGGAAGTTGGTGTTCTCGAACCTCTCTGTTTCTTCTGTTAGAATGAATCTGTCCTATAAGAAAGGTGACCTTAGATGTTGGACATGGCAGTTACAGTGGTGGCTTGTTTCCTTGGATAGACTCACATTGGACCAGTTCCAGGCAGCAGGCTTTTGGTGGGGACACAGTGTGCTGACAGTCCCTCTCCACACATATTGGTAGCACAACTTTTAACTTTTATGGAAAAGTATCCAATGTGACTCCAGGAACAGGGTTTTGCTCAAAGGAGAACCGAGTTTTAGATGAAGGCTATTGAGGTCTAGATGATGATAGAATGATAGTGAATAAAATTAAATACTGACTGTATGGTTTGACCTTCCTTAACAATTGGTTGTCTTAACATTACATCTGCACAATCTCAATTTCTCTCTGAGAGGAACCTCTTTTTCTCAAATTCAGGTTATTAGAATTTAGGGAGGGTGTGTGCTGTTGGGAGCAGAGCTGTTTGACTTAAAATGTCATCCCATTCTGAGAAAACATGCTGGGGCCACGTTAGGGCATCCCTGTGCAAATGTCACACTGTCAATGTCTCCCCTGGGATTAGACTAGCCATGGTACTTTTCATCCTGTCTGGGTGGTCAGACAAAGCCACTGGACTCCTTACTGCCAGGGCACCAACCCTGCCAGGGTCATGCTCTCTGAGATTACATGGAATTTGATTTGTCACAAACTCTCTGAATTTTAAGGTGCTAATTATTGGCTGATTGGTATTCTGTTCCTCAGCTGTCACCTAGTGATTTCCCAGAGCTTATGCCTCTTGTTAAATTTACTTTGCTTATGCCTGGCAAATATGACAGCATTTGACACACATACATGAACAGGTATGGTGAAAAGTGTGTTGTGTTTTGAGTGTGTGTGAGTTAGGCCACAGAAGTATAGATTTCTATATAGAGAGAGCTTTTCTTTCTTTTTTTTTTTTTTTAAAGATTTATTTATTTATGCATACAGAACTGGCCCAGAGATGCAGGGGTGGGTGAAAGGACTCACCAGAGATAGAGTAGGGAGCAGAACAGGCAGATTGATAAAGTACACTGCTGAGGGAGCAGTGGACGAGATAGGAGAGGTCTGCCACACCACGTAGGTTTCCTCGCTGGTGAGGGTTTAAATTTGTGCTGCAGCAGCTGCAGATAGCTTCACAGGGCTGTGCCTTAACCTGTTGCACTACCAGGGAGGGTCCTAGTGATCTTCTCATTTTATGAAAACCTAGAGTATAAATTGAGAAAAGGATAGGAAAACGAACAAAAATGAATAGACAAAATTAATCTCAATTCTGTTGCAAACTTTTTTTTTTTTTTTAAGATTTACTTATTTATGCATATAGAACTGGGGTATAGGCCAGAGGTGCCTGGTGGTGAGAGGCTTCACAGTGGGGGGCAGAACAGGCAGATCAAGGAAACACACTGCTGAGGGGAGCAGCGGGCGGGTCAGGAGCCATGTGGTCACCTCCAGGGCAAGCTGGGATTGAACTCATGCTGAAGTGGCTTTAGCTTCTTAGTGCTGTGCTTTTAACCCGCTGCGCCACCAGAGAGTGCCGCTGTTGCAAACTTTTAATATTCCTTCATTAATCAAATCATGTTGAGTATATATTATGTGCCAGATACTGTCCTAGAGCATGTAGTTTCAGTAAGGAGCAGAATGGATGTGTTATTTGTAGAATGTATGGTCCGATAGACTTTCACCTGCATTTTGACAATTTCTAGGTACATAACAAAAAACTGAGACTTATTCTGACCATCTGCTTATGTACTAACTATGCCAGGGTTTCAAAAATTCTGAAAATCTCTGTAATAAATACATATAAATTGAAATAGAACTTTAGAGAATATATCTGAGAAGTGTTGCAGGGATTGTTCTGCTCTCCTTGTGAGGGTTTAAATCAGTGTGTAGATTCTCAACTAATTCAATATGCTTAAAATATTCATTTATCAAGTTATTTAACCAGGGCTCTGTTTCCCAGCTGTCTGGTTTTCACTTATACATAGAAAAAGGTTTCAGAATCTTCTCCTAGTTTAAAATTGACTGTCATTTGAAAGAATGTTGCAGTATTTGTCTGCAGTAACAGCTTACCGAACATATCATAAAAATTAAAAATGAGAACCAAATTTATTGTGTCTTTATTCGTGAGTCTGTTTTCACTCCTGAATGAACAGACTTCTTTCCTAGGTATGTGGGTAATTGTGAAAGACTTAAATGTCAGTAACCAATCCCTTAAAATGGCCGTCAAGTCTGGGGAGTTCTGCAGAATGTAATAGTGGAGGCAGATCCCACAGTTCTGGACGTGTTGCCTAAAGTAAGATGCAGTTGGGTGCAGTGATAAGTTTCAATTGGGAGAAGATGAATCACAATCAAAGGGAGTTTCTATATTTGAAAAAAATGTTTGTTTAAACTCAAACTGTTCTTTAAGGGAGCTGGGGAATATGTAGTGGCTTGGAAGTGTTTGGTAAAGATTTTCTGGAGTCTATTCTCTGAAAAACCACCAAGATGAATCTCTGTTATTGGCTTATACTGCTCTTCTTCCATGTTTATGTCTTTTAGGAGCAGCTAAAGCCCAAACCTATTTGGATACATTCAAATGTAATTCATGTCTTGCAGGAGGTCACATGCAGGTTCAAGTCTGTCTTCTCTAGAATAAAATGGAGATAAGTTAGGCATAAGGGGAGTGGGAAGTGGTATGAGGCACTGGAACTGCAGATAAAAATGTTTTTATGGCCTGAAGAGGTTTAGGACCTTGGATTTTGGGGCTAAGGTAAACATGAAAAAGATGAGTTTACTTGGAGTAGCTAGTCTCGAGTTTTATCCAGAGATGTGTACTTTGGGCACTGGCATGAAAATTTTGGATCCAGACCTGCTCCATAACAGGTAACTAGCACACGTATACAGACTAGGACACATGCCCAGTACCTGAGGTGTACACAGAGACTAGAATACACGTGCAGTTAAGGATTTATTGAATTTGTTGGTGTATTAGTATGGAATCTGGGGCTGGTTTGAACAAAGTTCATATGTTTTTAAAACCTATGAAAGTTTGTAAAATATGAACATAGACAAAAGTAGTAGTTGAAGACCTTAGACTGAGTGGCTGTCCCAGGCTTTATATGGTTAAGGTGGGGACAGAGGTCTGTTTTAACACCAGTCTCACCTTGAGTCCCCTTTCACCTTTGCAAACCCTAACATTTGCTCAGTGTAGGTATTGTTGGTGTTTACAACCAGGTTTAGTGATTATTATTCAGTATCTACTATTCATTATTCAGTTTAGTAGATTTACTATCATATGTACTAATTTCTTTGCATATCATTGCATTGTGTTCCTTCTTCCTTTTGTGACTAATTCCTTCTTATTCAAGTAAATCTATCAGCAAAAGAAAAGTACTGTGAGCAGTAAATAATCTTTTTCCCCTGCATAATGTCCTTATTTTTCTGTTTTGAGTGATTGATTTAGCATGGCTATAGAAATTCCACTGAGCTTTTTGTCCCCCTTAGCACTTTCAACATGTTATTCCATTGCTGTCTTGCTTTTATTTTTGCCAATGACAAGTTGCAGAGTCTGTTTTGTTTTTTTCTTTCTGGTTGACTTTAGATTTTTTTTTTCTATCTTGGTATTTGTGATTTCTTTTTGATATATCCATGTGTGAATTTGCTTTTATTTATGTTGTTTAGGTCTTGGAGTTTTTCCATGAGGATTCATATCTTTTATACATTATCTTTCTTTCCATATTGTGTTTCTTCCTTTCTTTTTAGATTGCTGCACACACACACAACTTAAAAAATTACTACTTATATTTGATATTTTGATGTTTATGAAATGGTAGGAAGAGATGCAAGTCAGTATCTATGTATTCAGATATAAATCTCTCATATTTTTCAAAATGCATTATTATACTATTTTGTCTAGTCCAAACTATGCTTCTGCTAACCTTATTACAATTCATATAAGCCATGGGGAGAAGAAATATGCTGCATTAACACATCAAGATTTACAGCCTATAAATATGGTCTTGTTCTTTGAGGGTCAGGCATCAGTCATAATGTGTTTGATGGTTGTAGGGGAGGATGTGAAGGAAATAGTCCTTTAAGGGATAAAACGATTACTTAAGACATTTAAAGAATAAAAGAACAATGTGAAAACCATGGAGTGGTTGGCTATTCTCAACTATGTACCTTTAGGAGATATTAGAACTAGCCAAATGTGAGAGAAAGAGTCAAATTACAGTTAGTTTTGATTATGGAATCACCATATGAATAATATGGGGCCCTTATAGAATTCGCCTCTTGAAACCTTAAGTTACTATTTTTGCTTAACAAGTATAATTTCCCAGATTGCCTATCTTTTGATTTGTGTATGGTTAATGCACAGTCTGTTTCAAGCACAGAGAACTTAACTTAGCATAATAAGGTTTCATTTGAAGTATGAAGTATAGCTTTCTCTGTTTTTTATATTTCTCTCAATTGAGAGAAGGTTGAACTCTACCTAGAGAAAAAAGCATTGTGTTCCGAGAGGCAAATGGTGAAGTCTGACTGGGAGAATCATACACTTCATATAAGTGAGATAGGATCTCCCAAATAAAGTGAGGTCTATGGAAATAGAATGTAGGAAAGGTGACAGAAGAGATACCAGGAAATAAAATGTTTGGTTATATTGAGTATATGTTAAATATTTATTTTGATTTTCAGCTCTCCATTGTATAAGCTGTTTGAATTCTGTTGAGTTTATACCCCTAAATATTTGACTGTAGATCGAGCCAGATTTGAGTGATTCAATTCTGGGTAGGTGTGTTTGCTGTTTTCAGTTAATGACTGTGTCTTTTATTGGTCTCTTGTGCTGGAGGTATGAGGTGCCAGTTTTATCCATAGTTTATTTGGCTAGCACCATATAGCAGGTGGAAATTCTACTTAGAGACATGGAGAGAAAATGGTTGGTGTTTTACTCTCAGATAACTCATTGCTTCCATTTTTATCTCTTTGTAGCTTTGAAGCTCAGCAAAGAAGGGAAATCCATTGAGAACAGTCTGTAAAGGTAAGTGTATTTATTACATGGCCTTGACAAACATTGCCTTTACAACATTGATTTTTCTTTTATTCAGAGATTTAAACACTGGGATTAAAGATATAGCTGACAGGGCAACTTCGTTAACCACCTGCTTGTCCTCCCGTATAGGCAAAAGTGCTGAGCAATAGTTAGCAGAGAGCAGGAAGAAATAAGATGATGTGCTGAGGGTAGCCAAATGCAATTGTATGCTTGCTGACTTCTGCTTTCTTCTCAGTAGTTAAGATATTTCAATGAAACTAAGTTTACTAAGATTAATGCTGGATGAAAAAAGAATGCTCTTGTACCACTTCTGGTCAATAGTTAAATAAAATCATCTGGTCACATAAAACATTTAAAATAAAATGGAGAGTGCCATTTCAATTGGGTTGGATGAAGTTTATCATGAAAGTCAGTTGTGCAGTTGCGCGGAAGAGCTGGTTTTGTAGAAAGAAGAAAACCAGCCAGTTCAGGGTAGCTAATTTCATTCTCTCTAGCCACTGTGAACTCTAAGTAAGTTACAGGAAATGTACTTCCAAGTTTGAAGCAATGGGAAAGGTTCCTACTCAGCCTTCTATGAAACATTACAGTTGAGTTGTTTTTTTCATGGAAAAGTGTAATTGTTTCCTCTTTGGTAGATATATTTATAAGCATCCCCTGTACAGCATTGTTCTTTGATTCATTGTTTAATTTCTGTTCTGCATGAAGTATTTTAATTTAAAGAATTCATTCTGGGGAATTATAGAACTGTGGTTTCATGAAGAGTCTTTGGTTGCCAGGGTGAAATATTCCATAATTGTACATTTGTTTCCATCATCGATTATGTTTTTGACAATTTTAGATTTTCTGTCATCTTTATTTCATCAGTCATGACTTGACCACTTTAGTTAAAACTGAAGAGACATTTTGACTTACCTTGTATTTTAACTTATTCCTAAGTTAATGATAAATCTACTGCTGGGCTGAATTTTTAATGTTATTTTGAGGGAAAAAAAGAATTTTATAGGAAAATTAGGGGAAAAATCCATTTTTATTAATTAAAACATGCACTATAATAAAACACCCTTAGGTGACTAAGCTGGTCCATGAAAGCTGTTTAGTTTTCTTCAACTCTTGGCTATGATTGAAGAAAAACCTTTCTCATGAAGGGGATTACTTTCAGCCATTTAACTTCCATTGAGCCACATTTTGGAACGAAGCTGTACTTGGTAGTGTTTATGAAGAAATTCTCATAATTATTGGAGTATGTGAGGATATGTCATGTTGAAAGCCTGTGATCTTTAGCCTCATGGTACTCACGTTCCTCTTGGACAGGGTTTTCACAACAGTGCAATTCATGTCCTCTACTCTCAAAGAAAATCCTTTGTTGAATTAGTATTCTAGAGCCAGGCATGGGTTTTTGTCCTGGTTTGACTTTTATTAGTTGTTGGACCACAAAAAAGCTATTTACCTCCTGGAGGTGTCAGTGTCCTAACTTGTGAAATAGGGATAATAATATTGTTTTTTTTTCAAGGTTGGTGGGTTGGTGTGGAGATAAGTGAATTATTGTGTGTCAAAGTTTTACAAAGCAGATCCTGGCCCAACATAAGCACTCAGTAGGTCTTAAATGCTGCTGCTCTTGTTAATAATTACTATCATCTGTATCATCACGAATATTAGCAATCATATGAATTTATTCATTAGGTATTTTGAGATGTCTACTTTTGGGGAGAGTTTTCAAAATCAGCATGTTGTTAACATGCGGTAATTTCTACTTTGTCTTTAGCAATCAAATGAAAAGATAACTTTCAGGTATTATGAGAAGTGAGGTGTCTGGAAATAAAATGTTTTGAGGTTGATGTTTTGTAGGCATCAGGACAAGTACTTCTTTAGCTGTATGGTCAATTAATAATTATTATAATCTTAAGAGATTATGATTTACTGGTAGTTAGATTCTCAGGGGATTTTTGAAGAAAATCTTAGTAAGTAGAGAAGAACTTACTTCTCCACTGCTTCCACACCCTCATCCCTATCTTATATGGGTTTCCCAATACTAATGGTACCTTTATGTTCTTTTGACATAATTAGATTAGTGTAATGTAACCAGTCAGTCTAGGGATAGGTGCATGACCATAGCTTTGAAAACTGGATACACTTTCTTTGAGACTTGAGTCTTGAACTAAAGGATTCTTCTTTACAGTGAGCATTCTGCTCAGAAGTATCTGCTATGAAACCACTGAAGCAATTTCCATTTTCCAGACTCCATGTCTTTTTTGTTATTAGTGGTCTCCAAATTTATTTTTCAGTTTGTCATGGATTTGTAGAGCCTCCACTTTCCTCTCAGTGATCCTTACTAAAGTAGCCAATTGGTTTCTGTTGCTCGGAACCACAGAGACTTAACTGATCAAAAGATTTATCTATCTAGGAGCTAGGTTTAGAATACATGGGGGAACTTGGGGAGATTTATAATTAAAATACCATTTAATTGATTTACCATTTAATTAATTAATTAATAATTAATTTTCCATCATGTATAAGTAGCTGAATATTTGGATAGAGATTAAAAAATGAACAGCTTTTTTCCAATCAGTTTTCCAAAAATAGGTAATTTTTGTGGACCCCCCCAACTCCTGCGTTTTGTAAAAAGACATCATTCTTGACCCCTTATTTAAGCTCTGAAAAGTTATGTGTGCATGTGGGATTGGAAAAGAGAGGGGGGAAACAGAAGGGGCATACTTCCAATTTCCTGGGGGTTGGCTTGTTAGCAGCATGAGGATTGTGAAGTGGATCTCTTTTCCTTCAATTTACTCCAGTTTCCCCAAACAAATTCTTTATCTATTTTTCTACTTTCCCTAAAATTTATTTCTCTTTTGAACACTTTTCTTGCCCCTACTGAGCACCTTCTTTTCAATGATGTGCAAAATGTGATTGAAAATTCAATTACTTTGGTCTCTGACATTACTTGTAGTTTCTGAGAATGGAATAGGCAAGTTTGCTCTATTTCCCCTTGTGTCTTGTATGTTGACTACTTTTGTGTTTTGTACAGTGCCCAGAACAAAGATGGTTAATGATTTTTCATAAGGATATCAATTTTGCATTCCTACACTGAATAAATAGCACAACAACATTATATGGTGGAAAGATCCTTAGCTGAGGTGTTAGGAAACATTCTGCTTTCCAGTTTAGACTGCTGCTTGCTAGCTTTATGATTCTGAACAAGATAACTAATTTTTCTTAAGCTTTCAGATTCCTCACTTGTATAATTGGGATAACTCTATCCCTATTTACTACATAGGGCTGTTTGGAGGATGACATAAAGATTATGTATGTGAAAGTGCTTAACAAATTGTAAAGTTCTTTATAACATCAATACATTATTATTATTCCACACATGTATTAAATGGATTACAAAATGGGGGGCTTGTTTTATGAAACTGACTGGGAAAGGGGGTAAATTAAACAAGTCAAAACCCTGTCTAGTGCTTGTGCACGGTGTTACCTGTTTGTGCCTGCATCTCCTCCCTTCCCTGAAAGACCCCATGTTCTAGGAGGCTAACCTCTGTTGCATGCATTCCATGGACCCCCTTGCTCTCTGGCTTTCCTCTGGATTTGTTAATGGAGTCAGTGGGTGAAGATCTGAGACTGAGGTTAGAATATTACTTCCCACCTCATTTCAAGATCACACTCATGGGTGATTCAAGTAATTATTTACCCAGTCATTTTTAAGTTTGTCAAAGGCTTTGGGAGGAACTGTGCCCCATAGAAGTGGATAAGATTCTTCTTCTTCTTTTTTTTTTTTTTTTTTTAGCTCATCTAGTTGTTACTTTGTCTTGTCTAAAAGCATTGTCCCTGTACTTAACCCTGATCTTACAGGGACTTTTCTGAGTATCTCCTAAAATAACATCCAGGGGAATGTAAAACCCAAATAAAGAGAAACTTTAAAGTCTTTGTTCTATTTGATTTTCATTCCCCTTCCCACCCTCCTGATTGTGGCATTTCTTATTTATTGGGCAAGGAGAAAAGCAGTAAAATTTGGCCTGGGGTTTTCTCATCCCTAAGTGTGAAATTATTTCAGAACTATAATAATAATACTTTGCATTTCTATAGTTCTTTTATTTGAAGATCTGTGTTCTGTTGGTGTTAATAGAGCTTCCCAGCACCCTCTGAAGTAACTAAGTATTATTAGAGGAGATTTCCTTCAGGAACATATCACTTCATATTCCATGTGTGACTTGAAAATGCTTTTGTATTATTTGGGACTCTCAACTATTTGAAGTGCCACATATATAGAACACTTATTTATATTCAGGATCCACTAATTCTCAGCACATTGAGAAAATAGTTGTTTCTCATGAGTGGCTATGATAATGTTTAGAGAAAATTAAAATGAAACATTATTCCTGCCTTTTATTTGAATATTATGAAAATATTTAGTAATGTTCATAAGCAATTGAACTGATGATCTTATAGTTATTTTTCCTTTTTTTTTTTTAAGATTTATTTATTTATGTATACAGATTGGGGCACAGGCCAGAAGTGCAGGGGACGTGAGAGGCTTCACCAGAGTCAGAGTGGGGAGCAGAGCAGGCAGACTGATGAAATGCACTGTTGAGGGGAGCAGTGGGACAGGTAGGAGAGATCTGCTGCGCTATGTGATCTCCTCCAGGATAAGGATAGAACTCGCACTGAAGTGGCTGTCACTAGCTTGCAGTGGTGTGTCCTAACCCACTGCGCCACCAGGGAGGGCCTATTTTTTCCTTTTTTTAAGGTAACAGATTTGTAGGAATGTATTGAATAAATAGTGGGGACTTGACTTGGTAGTGTGATGTCCTTTGGGAGCTCATGAGTTGTCATGTCAATTAAAAATAAAATAGAAAAAAAATGCAAACAGCATGAGACAGTAGAGTAAAAGGACTAGTATTTCAGAGAGGAAAAACAAAACTAACTAAATTGAGTTTGCATTGTGATTTAAAGTTTGCATACTTAGTTACATTTTTTTCCTCTAAATGATGGCAAGTGCTATCTCAGTGGTGTATGGGTGTCTGGTCCCCAGTCATTAATAAAGAAGTGTTGCAGATCTGCCATAGCACAGGCTATTCAGCCAAACTTTAGTTCACTCTGTTTATGCTGAGTAGCATCCTCTCAGCACCCCCATCAAAAATCCTCCCTGGTGGCATAGGATTTAAAGACCACTATCCAGTTACCCCTACCCACTGCAGCTCTAGTTCTAACCCAGGCCAGCCAGGGAGCTGACCCATATGGCACAAAAGATCTCTCTTATCTTTCCTGCTGCTCCCCTCTGCAGTGCACTTTAGTAGAGCTACCTGTTCTGCTCCCTGCTCTTTCTGGTGAATCCTGTCATCCCTCACACCTCTGGCCTACACCTTCAGTCATTCTATGCATAAATAAATAAATCTTTAAAAAAAAAGTGTTGTGAATTCCCTAGAGTCCTAGTAGGGATCAGAGAAATAGCCTTTACTACTATATTTTTTTGAAGATCTATTTTTATTTATTTATGCATATAAGAACTGGGGTGTAGGCCAGAGGTGCAGGGGATGAGAGCATTCACTAGAGACAGAGTTATGAGCAGAGCAGATAGATTTACTGAAATATACTCCTGAGCAGAGCAGTAGGTGACACAAGAAAGGTCTGCTGTGCCATGTGGTTTAGCTCCCTTAGGCCAGAGAGGTAATAAGGCTGAGACTTAACCCCTAGAGCTCCAAGAAGGCTCAGCTTTCACTTCTTTAACAAACTGGAATACCTCACTTCTCCCCAGTTTTAATTAAGCTCTGTTTTACATAAATAAGATCAAGGAAACAAAAGTTTTAAACAAAACAAAATAGCCTTAAATTATCTTTATTTTTGTCTTTCCTGCTGGTGTCTAGCACATATCTTTCAATGAATTTAGATTTTTGAAAAAATCCTTACGAGTGCCAGATTTTAAGGATTATCCGTGTTTGCCTTCTGCTTCTAGACCTGCCCAGGACGCTAAGGTTGTGCAAAAATCTGTCCATTTTCTTAGATCAGGAAGGGAAAAATATACACGGAGGGAGAGCAAAATGTACATACTGATGTCTTTAGATTAATCAGCCTCAAATTTACCACTAAGGAAGGTGATTCGCAGGCATTTATGGAGTGCTTTATGACTCTCAGGATGAAGCAAGTGTCAGATGATCTCACAGTAGGTTCTTGTGTGAATCTTTTCCTGGCATTTCAGTTGTCTTCCTTTAGGAAAAGATTTATTTAAGACCCATTGCTGAAAGACTGGAAGGGATGTGGACCAAATCATGATTCTCTACACCATTTTATCCTGTGTCTTTGATTGAAGGAGGTCACATAAATTTACTATTAATTATATGAAGATAGATTTATCAGTGAAGATTCTTTTGACTGCTTATAGTAAAAAAGTCAACCCAAAATGATTAAACATTAAGGGGAATTTAAAGGGTAATAAGGACCTCCCCACTCCCATGTCTGTCTGCTGAGCCCTATGGATGTCATGATTGATGGGCAGCACTACAGAATTCTGGCTTCAATGTCTGGAATCCAATATCAATTCGCTTTTTATGGTGCCAAGCAACTGGGGACCCACCAGGGTTCCTTTGATGGTTGTCATATGCAGCAGGGAATAGATTTTGAGCACTACACTGTTGACAGATTGCTAAGCAATGTCAATTATTTTGTGAATTTCTCTACCAACATACATTTGAATACAAAATAAGACTCACCAGAATAAGGAAAATGAATTACTTCAAGGAACAAGACTGGCTGATGGGGGTCAGCTCCAAATTCTGTTAATTGAGTGGCTCAGTAATGTCATTAAAGTCAACATTCCTCTTTTTCTTCTGTCATCTTCAGTATGTTGACTTGGTCCTTACATCGACTGTTTTCATGGTTATAAACTGGCTGCTCCATTTTGGAAAGCCACAGAAACACTAAAACAATGTCCACTGGAAAAAGAGACAGTCTATTCATTGTGTCCCTCTATAAAGTAAGAGAACTTTCTCTTACACCCCCCACCCCCACCTCTGCACCCACCATTAGCAGTAGGATGCCTTCATCTCTCATTTGGCTGATTGTAGCCAAATATGCCTTCCTGAATCAGATGCTGGCCCACATATTACATTTACTGACTTCAATTGGTGCTTGCTAACTTTGTTCTTGCCATGGCACCCATGGAAAATGATGACATTTGATTAGCACAGTAAGTAAGCACAGAGGTTCCATAGAGTGGGAGCTGGATGATGTGTTAAGTGTGGTGTGTATGTGGGTGTATGGGTAGGGGCTACCCTGACTTTGGGCCTGTCTGGCTATTCTGGGGTTTAAAGAAATGGATATTTGAATAACTGTAACTCATTTTCTGATTTAAACTAATCATGATTTACTCCACAGCTGACATAGTCAGACCTGGGCACATGGTGTTAGGGAGGAAGGACATCTCAAGAAAATTGAGGTTTTATGTTTTACCTGTAAATCAGAAGCGGGTATAGTTGTTGGGTAGGACCTTAGCTGTTCATGCTGTGGGGATATTTCTTTGTCAATAGATCTAATACCCTTTTATGAATTTTTCCCTTGTGGAGAAAATACCATGTTTTACAAATTGTAAGTGCTCAATAATGATTTGTATAGCAAATGAATTAATATAGACTTGTCTATTTGAGTATTCATTTAACACTGCTGACTCTTGTAATGTGCCAGGAATGTGCTGTATGAAAAGCAAGAAAGATGGGCCTTGCTGATGATTTCATACTCAAGGGAGGGAGCAGATCATCACTAGTAAACAAACCATGCATCTATAGTTAAAACTTTTGTTAAATCCTACTAACAGGATGCAAAACAGAACAAATCTCCATGTGTGGGTTGGTCAGGGAGGGATTCTGAGCCAATGCAATTTTAGCAGAGCTGAAGGAAAGAGAAAAGGAAGGAATCATCCATGCAGATGGCGAAGAGGATTCATTGTTTTCATAGCTATAAAAATTTCTTAGTGTAGAGTATGGAAGGAATCTTTCCCCTCTTTCCTTCTAGGTCCTCTGGATGGCCTAATAATACATTGACATAAAACAGATTAATGAAAGAAAAACAAATTTACTCTTGAATCTAGTGAACCCTATAAAAAAAAGACTCATGAGTTTCCAAAATAGGAAGCTTTTATACCTTTTAGGCAGAAAGTCAGTACTTTTGTGAAAAGTTAATAAGAAAACGAGGGTTGGGTTTGAGGTAGTAAATTAGCAAAGAAACGAATATACATTATTAGTATAGTCATTAATATCTGAATAACTTGATGTAGGTTAGGGACCCACCCTTACTGTGGGTGGGTGTGGCCACCCTTAGCTGTGGCCCAGGCAGAGGGTCCATCCATCTGGCTGTTTATATAATTTAGCAAACCCATTGTATATCTTCTTGGTTCTTTGTTCCCATTCTCTGGTGACAGGGATGCCTCCAATCTTCCTAATGCAGGGAGGGTACCTTTTACATGGGAGGTTTAGTTCATGATTTCAGGGGCACTATTACATGTTTCACTGTCTTTCCTATACCAGCTGTTTCTCATGTAAGTTTAATTCAAAATAACCAGTTTGCCAAAATGGCATACCTTAGGGTGGCATATTTAGTTTCCCTTCATTAGGAATCATTTGTTTTCAAGAAACAAAACAAAACAGACAACAAAAGTAATAAAAGATATGACACTCACTATAAGACCACAGAACAATTTACTGGTTGAGGGCAGGCTGGGCACAGAGCCTTGTTAGACATTGGATCAGGAAGTGGTTGATCCTCAAGATTTAGCAGGAGTGGATCACATACATCTGTTCTACACTGTCTTGCAGTTTCCCCATCCTAAAGTACATGCCACATGTGACTGTCTTACCCTGTTTTATTTTGTACACTGGCTGCCCAGTGCTCTGTATAGCCAGATCTCCCTTTGCCTCCTGCAGCTTTCCCTCTCCCATTCCAAGGGGCCTACAGAGACTAATAGGAGTTATTCTACTTCAACTCCTTTACTCTGGGGAAAAGCGTCTGAATGACTTGATGTAGGTTAGGGACCCATCCTTGCTTAAGTCAGAAGTTCCATTCACCCAGCTGCCTTAATTTTATTTGGCAGAATTGGGAGTGATTCTCTAGAAAGTAGAATCTAGGTCAAGCAGATGGATTAACACCTACTAAATGCTGCTTTTCTGTTTCTTAACTTTCATAATACAAAATAGGGCCCCCTTGATATAAGAACTTAGTGACTACCTGAGTTGTCTAATTGAACCCTGATGCCTCCAGGCACTACATACAGCCGGTGCCTAAGAAGTAGTGATTAGTGGTGGTAATAACAAGAGTGAATGTGAGATACATGGTAGTTCTTTCCCAGGTCAATTACATTATTTTAATGGAAATGATTGCTTGCCAATGAGAAATCCTTTTGTAAATGCCAGTCTGTATCTTTAACTCACTATAATTAATTTATTCCTATTATAATAGTATGTTTGTTTTTAGGATATTTGGGAGCAGATCAGCAAAGAGAAGAAAATAGAATGAAAGTAGAAATGATTCATAATCCAGTGCCAACATATGACATTTTGGGGTATTTTGCTCCAGACAATTCTCTATCTACACATATTTTGTGAAAAATGATACTGTTTTTCCCACTTATCACTATGTAGTGAACTTTAAAAGATCCTTTATCACATCATCACTAAGAGTTGCAGTGTGATTTGTCATGTGGACATAGCATATAGAAGTGGGTGCACAGATTTGGAAAGCACATCTGCTGCCGCATGTGGCCCTTAGACTGGTTTGGGATGCTGACCTGAGGCTGTGTGGCAGTGCAGGTATTACTGTAGGGTGATTGTTGAAGTTCAGAAATTAAGTTTGCATAATAATGATCAATCTTGTGCCCTGGGCTACCATTTCTTGGGGATAATTTACATGAAGCTCATTTACTGTTGTGCAAGGAGCATGGCTCAACTTGAGCATCCCTTTAAGGAAAATAATCAGCATCCCCTCAGGGTTCCAGGAAACATCTTTGTTGCTCAGGTCAGGGTAGCCCCTGCGGACAGTACTTGCTTCTGATAAAGCAAATGCAAGCATGTCAAATTGCTTTGCTCCAGTTTAACCCTATTCTAGAATGAATCCATAAATGCTACAAAAGGAAAGCTTATGAACATATGCTACACAGAACTCAGAAAATATCTTGCCTACTTAATCTTTTCCTACTTCAGGGGGAAAAAGTCTGTTTATACTTGAACTGAGAATTGAGGGATCACAAAAATGAAGATTGAATGCCATGCTAGAAATCACTAGTTGTGTTTTTTCATTTTCCTTAGAGCCAGGGGTTGATTTTTCAATACAGTTGTGTCAGTGGGGAAATGTGCCGCTCTTTTCTAAAGTTCTTAGATTCACTCCCAATTATTTGACTGTCTTTTGAGGAAATGCAAGTTCCCTTGTTTAAACAGTGTTCATTATAGTGAACTCTTGATGACTTGAGGCCATCCCTTCAGGTCATTATCTCCCCCTCCCACTGTGACTCTTCACTTAGATGCTGGCAGATGACAAAAGGTACTTCCCCACTTTATGTTCTTGGAGCAATTCTTCCTAGGAGAGGCACATGGAATCATAATAAAGGTGCACTAGATCACAGGTATAGGAATGTGTCCTGGCAGTTAGCATGCACATTGGTTCTGCCTAGTCAAAATGATTCCCTTGCAAAATAGTTCATCTTTTATTCGTGTTAACATACTTGCTAGCAGACACTCAGAATTTGTGACTGTAAGGTTTCTGACCCTGATGCACCTCAGAGTTTAGATCCTGTTCTGCTGCTGTGGACCTCCCAGCAGTTGGACCTCTAGCTGTCTGCTTCTGTCTCTTCAGCTCAAGGAAATGAATGCGATTTTCTTCCTGTTTCTTATGTAATGCGTTTGGCAGTCTTGGATTAGAGGTTTATGGGGCTATTCAGTTTGACACCAAAGTCGCTGTCTATGCATATAGTTAGTCATAATGAATAACTGTATACATGAGTAGACAGCCCAAAGGGGGTATGTGAGCAGAAAGCTGCATGAATCTGCTTGGAAGGGCAACAACTGAGATGTCAGATGTCCTGGGTAGAGGCACTGAGCCCAATGTGAATCATAAACTAAATATGTAGGCTACATTTTTGGAGGAGATCCCAATACCATGATAAGTATCAATGGCATAATAACTTCATGTTGTTACAATGTAACATCTGACTTTTTTTTAGTCTGTTGATTTCCCCAGTGCCCATTAGGTGACTCTGGGAAAGGTTTCAGCAGAGCTCCCCTGACTCCCTTTCACCAGCATAGGTTAGTTTCCTAGGCAAGTTTCCCCATGATACAGAGATGTTAGTTATTCCAAAAGGGTGAGTTTTTTATACAAGGGAGAGAAGAATAAAGGATACTTACATAGGCACAAACAGACAGAAAGGATTGCCCCAAAAGGGACTGCTTTGCTAAGAGAGACACCTGGGTTGCCTCTGCTGAAGGAGGTCAGTGAAGAGAAGCCCTGGCATGGTACAGGTCACAGGTAGTCAGAAGACTGCTGCCCTGCAGAGAGGTAAAGTGGTGGTGAAAAGTAGCACCTGCACAGTCACAGTTGGGCAGAAGGACTGCTGCTCCCTGTCAGTGTAGAGATTATGCTGATATAGACTTCTTGTCTTTGGGAGGGGTTCACTCCAGTGTGGAGTGGTCTGTTTGCTGCTGACTTTGAATAAACTTTAGAATTTGAACTGGGCTGGAGATTCTACAAGGGACCATCTCCATATCTTTCCTTTTGAGTCTGAGCCTTTCTATAGCAATCTGATACCTGCTTGGATTTTATGCTTTGTAATCTAGGCATTGGTGCCTGAGGATTTTCTTGGCTCCTATACTTGGGTTGATGGCTGTGTTAATCCCTTCTCCCCACCTCCAGCTCTTAGCATTGTGTGAGCCAGGTTTCTGGTCTTCTGGTACCTTCTTTCCAGTTTTTCTATTTTCATCCTCCATCAGTAGATATTATTTTTGAGTTTTTAACAGATGAGGTTAGAAATGTCAGAGATGTTCAGTAACTTCATCTTGGCTATACAACTTGTAAAAAGGAGCACTTTATACGAAAGAGTACAGCAGATTTTTGTTGGTAGGACCAGGGAAGGGGAACTTGTGGTTTCGCTGAAAAAATGTTTTTGTTTCTATGGTATTTGTACTATGTTCTTTGCCAATTTTGGATGTGGTTGGCATAATCTGGGGAAAGCCTTAGGCATGCAAATACTCTTGTCTGAAAGTTGATCATTTTTCATACATACATTAATGGTTGACAGTCAGATTTACTTGATCTCTTTTTCTATAAATTGGTTATCTGTTTGGCTGAGAAAGAGCTAGGTGTTAAGGTCAATGAAAAAAAGATCAGAGAATTGGGGCTCTTCCTGGTGGCACAGTGGGTTAAAGCACAGCACTTAGAAGCTAAAGTCACTTGAGCATGAGTTCAATCCCCGCCCTGGAGGCAACCACGTGGTACAGCAGACCTCTCCTGACCCACCTGCTACTTCCCTCAGCAGTGTATTTGGTCAATCTGCCTGTTCAGCTCCCCACTCTGGCTCTGGTGAAACCTGTCACTGCCCCTGAGCCTCTGGCATGTACCCCAGTTCTGTATGCATGAATAAATCTTTAAAAAAAAATCAGAGAATTGGGGATCTGATTGGAGAGAATGCTGTCAAGGGGAAAACTAGATCATATGGCACTTTGTGGTGAACGTGGCAAGAAGTGGCAAAATTCAGGAGCTAGTGTCAGGAGATATTGGGGTGACCTCTGTTATCTCCTTCTGCTGGAAACACCTGTTAGTGTGGTGTTTGGTCTCAGTGCAGGACTGGCATTTGTTCTGCACTGTCAGTCACAATGAAGAGACCTGTTAACAGCATGCTATTTCTTTGTGATAGGTAATTTGTGAGCTCAGATGTGTGTGTCTAAAAGGAATGGTGTATATCTCAACATTAAAGTGGACTTTCTCTATAACACCTATGCAGGGACAGCCCCAGATAGAAAAGATCAACCTGCTCTTTTGTATTTTATCATCACTTGTGACATCTACCCCACCTCGCCCTGAGTACCAGCCTTTACCAGTATCTCAGTCCCCTGTCTACATCTCTTTGGTGGTTCTTCCTCCTTTAATCATAGAACAGGATAAGGGAGGACTGTTGAGGATTCTGACATTGTTTTTTACATTTTAATGTGAATTTAAACCAAAAATTATCATTATGTTTCATGTGGTACATGATAAAATTTTAATGGTGTATGAGTGAACACTTTCTTGGCTATTCAGATTTTTTTGAAGTTTATTTTTATGGCAAGTGATATTGACGATATACAATGTATATAGAAGTGATATTGGATATTTACAGTGGTGGTATATAGTTGTCTTTCAAAATTAGTTTTGGTTGGCAAGAGTTGATTAAAAGAGAATATTGTATTAATAATAGAACAGTGGTGCACAGATATGAGTAATGAGAAAGGTATATGAATGACTGAGGTATATGTGCATTACAGATGTTAGCTGTGTAATACTGTATTTTGTCTCATAGGAAGAGGATTTAATTGATCAGTGTGGGGAGAACATTCTTGAAACCTTACTATTCAGGTGGCCATCTACTTCATTGTAAGGATTGTGATTTACCATGTCACAAATGACCCATGTCATAAATGTCTTGTGTGATGACTCATTTTATACCAGACTTTTCTCTTGCAGAAAATGGTATATTTCAGAGGATGTGATTGCTTCTTCATTGTATGCAGTTTGATATAATTATGAGGCATGTAACTGATGTCATTTTTGGCGTCAGTGCAGAGTCCTTGAGTTCACTCTGGGAAAGATTTCACCAGAGCTCCCCATTCAGTGGCATGTGGTGAGTTCCCCAGGTGAGTTTCTCCATGAGACAGAGACTCAAATTATATTTAAAGAACAGGTTTATTAGGGAAAAGGACACCTGTATAGGTACAAGTGGGCAGGAAGAGCTGCCTTGAAGGGACAGGTTTGCTGAGAGAGGCCCACATGGTTGCAGGTGGTGGCCTCAGGAGAGCTGCCTCTTCTGAGGGAAGTCAGTGAAGAGAAGTCCCGGCATGAATTGGTGCAGGTCACAGACAGGCAGGAGGCTGCTGCTCTGCAGAGGGAGAGAGTAGATGAAAGATGTACCTGCATAGTGAACAGGTGGGCAGAGGACAGCTACCATTTGCTGGTGTAGAGAATGCACTGATAATAGACATCTTCTCTTTAGGAGGGCTCACTCCTTGTGAGCCTCGGTTTGCTGATTTTGAATAGAATCTGGGATCTATGAAAAGAATCTATCACTATGGGCTCCATCTCCATATCTTTATCTTTCACTTTTTGGGTCTGTGATAAACACAGCCTACAGCAGTCACTACCTGCTTTGATCTTATGCTTTGCAATCTAGGCTTTGGTGGCTAAGGATCTTGGTTTCTATAGCTGGATCAGTGGCAGTGCTAATCCCTTCTACCTCCAACACTCTGAGTGAGTCAATCTTGTGGCCCTCCTTTCTTTCTATTCCTTCCTTCATCACAACTATGAGGCATGTAGCCACAGGGTTCTTCTTCATTAAATGATCTTGTGAGCATGGATAATGCTGGTTAGAGCATATAGAGTAGACATGGTATCTAAAGCAGTCCAAATGAAGAGTAGTAACCATCTAATCACATAATTACAGGACAGAAGTATAATAGAATATTTATGACATGTGCTAATAAAAATAGCACCTGAATTGTCTCTGGAAACACTTCTTCAAGGATCAGGAAAAGTCATCAAAAAAAAAATAGATTTTTTTCTGTGATAGTAATTAGTCTAAAAAAAGAGAACAAGCTCCTGCAAGTTTCTGTAGGCTAGATGTGACAAGGTTCAGGGGTTTGCTAGCATTAGATTACTTGGTAGGGTTTTTGTCTTTAAGTGTGTCTGTCTTCAGGCAGAGCAAGAGAGCAAAGCTAGGGAAAGAAGAGCAGCTTGTAATGGTGGAATTAAATGAAATGTATCATGTACACATGACAGATCAGCGATATCTCAGGCTCTTTCAGCTCTCTGCTTCTGGATGACTTTTTCCCAGTCCCACAATATATTTGGTTGGGTGCTTCCTGGAAACCCTAAAAGGAACACTTATTCCTAATGGTCTGTTTTAACATCTTTTCCTAAATGTAGTGAAGAGGTTATTAGTGCACAAAATAACTTTTTATCCTCTTTGGTAGAGACAAACATTGGCATTTCCACAGTGTTTAGTTATTTATTTTTTCATAAACAATTAGGCAGTTTCAAAGTGGTCAACAACCTACTGTCTGATGGTTGATGAACAAGAGAGAAAAAAAAATGCTACTACCAGTATTGGTCATTACTTGATTGGGGTTTTATTTAGTTTGGAGGTCAAATTATTTTGTTAACAAGGAACAATTCATTACTTTCAGTTAATTTAGGCTGCTTGGTGATGGCCACACAGGGTGGTTTGACCCTGAGGGGCAAGAATGGTCCAGGCTACTGCCAGGGCTGGAAGTCTGGACATGTTCAACCCCATTATGGTGTGGTCCAGAGGTCTTATGGGGAGGTTTTCAGGAAGGCTACAGAGAAGGCAGAAAGTTGGGTATTACTGAGGGAGGACAGCACAGCACTTCATTATTGTGCAAAGACTGTGTGTGAGGTTTGCTGCTTGATGCCCCCTGCATGGCTGTGCCACTGAGAAGCACAGACAAAAGACAAAGATCATAGAATTGTTGATTGGAATGATTCAGAGTTTACTTAACTTGACTCTACTTGTAAGAGACTTTGTGAAGACTTAGCTCTGTTTATTGCTGAGTATTCAGCCGAACTTCAAAGTTTATGCAGGATGCTCTGGACTTTGTAAACAAAGATAACTCATTGAGGAACAGAGACCAGTCTGTTCAGTATATGATTAAAAGCAAGACAATCAGGAAAAAAATAACTTAGGTTTCTGTTTTACCCAATTTGTAAGACTTAGGCATATTACTTTGGGCCTCCCTGATGGCCTAGGGGTTAAGTTTCAGCACTAACACTGCTAAGGCCTGAGTTCAATCCCTTCTCCCACATATGGCACAGCAAACCTCTCTTGCCTCACTGTTGCTAACCTTAGTAGGTATTTCAGTAAATCTGTTCCTCTCTCTACTCTGTCTCTGGTGAATCCTCTTATTCCCCTGCACCTCTGGCCTATACCCCTGTTCTTCTACACAAAAATAAATAAAATATAAAAATAAAAAGAGTATTACTTGAAGTTAAGAATGTTTACTTTTCTTACATCTGGTATGAACTAGGGGAAATAATTACAACTTTTGAATTCTTCAGTTTTTTTCTTAGTGGAAAAAATTGTTGGGATAACTAACTTGAAATGATATGCTTTCTAAAAATACTACATTGATAATGTAAAGAAACTCAAACTTAGAATGCTAATTATTATTAATTGTCCTGTTACATGGCAAAGAGAGGGGTACCCTAGAATCCCCAAACCTGCGTGCTCTAAAAGGGTTCTGTATCTGCTACATCAAGAGAAAATATAGGGCCTTCCTTGGTGGCGCAACAGGTTAAAGTGCAGCCATGTAAGCGAGCCGCAGTCACTCTTCAGTGCGAGTTGAATCCCTAGCCCTGGAGGTGACCCACCTGGCAAGGTAGACCTCTCCTGACTGGCCTGCTGCTCCCCCTCAGCAGTGTTGTTTGTGGACCTGCCTGGTCTGCTCCCCACTCTGTCACTGATGAGTCTTCTCATTGCCCCGAACCTCTGCCCTCTACCCCAGTTCTGTATGCATAAATAAATAAATCTTAAAAAGAGAGAAAATATGTAAGACCTTTAATGGAAAGGAACTTTAAACCAGTTAGTAAATAACACTGAAAAACCAAAGAATATAGTTTCTAAATCAGAAACCCAAAGTTATCCATCCCCTTGTGGGTAAAAGTCCACTCAAAAGGGATTGGCCCAAAGCAAGGCCCGAAAGCCCTCCACAAGACTAAAGCACCTTCTGTTGCGGACCCTTAGAAAAGGGTCAGAAATTGCCAGACGAGTGTGGGAGGAAAGGAGCAAAATCAAAACCAAGGTAAAAACTGTCATTGTTAACTTCCCCATGGGGCTCTCACCCACGTGTGTTTCAAACAGTCCAGGGCAAGAAACTAGAGTCGCTTCTTCATGTGTCTCTCTGCTTCATATGCCTCCCTCATGTTGCCTTCTGGCTCTCCATCTTGCTTCTTTCTTCGCTCTTCTTTCTTTAGTTTTCATCACCTCCCTGCTTAGCTCCACCCCTTTTAAAAAAGATTTATTTATTTATTCATACAGAACTGGGATGCAGACCAGAGGTGTAGGGGTAGTGAGAGGCTTCACCAGAGACAGTGGGAGCAGAGTAGGCAGTTTGACGAAGTACACTGCTGAGGGGAGTAGCAGGCCAGACGTGCCAGGAGGGGTCTGGTCACCTATAGGGCTGGGGATTGAACTTGCACTGAAGTGGCTGTGGCTAGCTTGCAGTGCTGAGACCTAACAGTGTGCCACCAGGGAAGACCAGCTCCACCCTTCTTTGAGTCAGGTAGGGAACTTGGAACCTCCCCTTTTCCTGGGGGCCATCCCAGGAAAAGTGAGTGAGTCCCTATACAGCATCAGGATAGGCTGTTGAAGTGAATTTCTCAGTAAGCAGTTTGCTGCTGCACTTTCTGTAACTCTTGCTAGATGCTGCCATACATCTGTTAACATTATTGATAAGATTCCTGCTGCATAGTCTTGTGGTCTAGCTTTAAATAAAAACAAGCAATTGAATCAACTTTTAGACTACTACTTGGTACTTTTTGTGACTAAATCAACTATTATTCTTGAAACAGCATCAGTTTTACCCAGACAGACATATGTTTATATAAACATAACCTTTGCATTTAGCCTTGGATGGCATACAAAACACTGTTCAAAACTGTGTTCCCTAAATATTGAAAGCTGATTGGATAAGAAAAACTGAAATTGGACTTCCATTCTCTTTCACATTTCCTATTTATGGAAACAGAAAACAAAACTAGATAACTAGATTTAACCTACTCGCTAATGTGTTAAAAATTGAGAGGAAAAAAAAAAGAAAATCCTATTGAACATATTGTCTTTTGACTTCTGGTAAAGTGGAGTGAAACTCATCAGTAGTGGTGTTTCTAAAATTTATTCAGTGTTTACATCTCAAACACAATTGTTAATGAACTGTTCCTGTGGAAGTTTATTACATTGCTCTAAATCACTCACTGAGGCGTCATATGCCTGAATCCTAGCAAACATTTTTTGGAATTTGTAGGGCACTATTATGATTGACTGCAAACTTCCTTGCATTTTCATTATAGGAATTAATATAGTGAATTGCTGTTTGAATTGTCTGACACTGTGAAAGGGAAGGAATATTAAGCGGTTCTGATAGGACTCAAGGCTCAGTAGTTTGCACAATCTTGTATTTTCAGCTTGCCCACATACTAGACTGGTTTATATTTGTGTATTTTCTTTTAAAAATATTTATTTTATTCATGCAAGAACTGGGGTACAGGCCAGAGGTGGGGGGAAGGTACGAGGATTCACCAGAGATAGTGGAGAGTAGAATAGGCAGATGTATTGAAACACACCGCTGAGGGGATCAGTGGGTCTGCTCCTCAGTGTGGGTCATCTTCCTGGCCTGGGATTAAATTTGTGCTTCAGTGGCTGTGGATAGCTTCATAATGCTGCAATTTAACCCATTGTGCCATCACAGAGGCCCCTATTTGTGTATTTTATTCTTGGTTTAGTTAGGCACTTGTTGAAAGAAGAAAATGATTGTTTCATGTCAACTTCTTATTTTTTTTCCCTAAAAGTATATCATACTCAAAGGATTGCAAATCCAAAGTGTACATCTTGATGAATTGCCACCATGTGATCATATCCAAGCAACCAGTATTCAGAATATACTACAGAACATGACCCTCTCTTGTCATCTTTCAATCACTACCTTGCTCCCAACCCTACTGATTATCTTGACTTTAATATAGCAGATTGGTTAAATCAGGCTTTTGAATTTATTATAAATAGAATGACGTAGAATGAACTTCTTTGTGTGTGCATCTTTTTGCTCAACAATATGTTTGTAAGTTTGGAATGATTTTTCTGTGTTTAAGGTTAAAAACCAATGTAAGCTTATCGGTATCAAATGATACCAGAAAATGGGAAAATAATTGGACACGTATAGATCTTTAATGCTGGCTTGTTTGGGTATTTAAAGTTGTCTGGGGGTATTTTCAAAAGTGGTGCCATTTAATTATAGTTGAATGTTGAACCAAATGGTGGTTAAGAATGACAATCCACAGTTGAAAATCAGTTTTAATTTTTGACTCCTCAGAAACCTTTCTTATTAACATATAGTTTGTAATTTATAGATAATATGTATACTGTATTCTTAAGGTAAACTACCTTAAAAGAAAAGAAGATGTTATTAAGAAAAAACATAAATGGATCATCATAAAGATCTTCATCATTGTCTTTACCTTGTGGCTAAGAAAAAAGAGGAAGTGGAAGGGTGGGTTGAAAAATGAATGAACTCTGAAGTTCAAATTCACGTTGTTTAAGGGTCAATTGTCTAGTTAAGCCATACAATTTGTATGTGCAAATTTGACAGTGATTTACATGGGATAGCTCATTTATATCCTAAAAGAGAAAACTGTAAGATTTTTGGGTATTTGGATTTTAAAGGTCATCTTAGAGATGTATTCCCTGAGGTTTATTTTGTACAAGTTAGTGGATAACTGTATAATTGACTAATTAAATGGAAGTAAAAGTATTTTTTAAACCTAAGGCTATCCCTTAATATTTCTACTTTTTTTTTTATTTAATTGCATATCTGTGTGAAGAATCTATAACATTTTCTCTTCCAGTATACATAGGAGTTGGCTTGTAGGTCAGACTATACCCTGGGTTACCCTTTTCTGGATGGTCAGATATGTAATGATTTTCATGAAATGACCATTTCTTACTCATATCAGTTCCACCTAACTTCCAGCTCCACCCTAACCCCATCAAAACCACATCAAACTCTAACTTAGCAACAACATTTTCAAGTGGCTAAGAATTTGGGCAATTGAGTTCTTCATTCTCTTTTTTTGCCTTTTTCTTCTGCACATGTCAGTAACAGTAGTGCTTCTAGCTGATGACTGTTCAATAACAGTTCAATAACAGAGAACTGAGCACAGTCCCTGGTACAACTTAAATGCTCAATAAATGTGCATTGGCGTTACTAGAAGTGTTCCTTTTTCTACCTTTTCAATACATAGGATTTTAATGACGGATCTAGCAGGTGATCTTAGAACAATTCTTTCTTAAACTTTAAATAAAAACAAAACTTTTGACTTCATCCCTCAAGTAGAACAGGCCCATTTAAAAACCATCCAGGCAAATATGTATCCCTGACAGATTAAAAAAAAAAAAAAATTACAGAACAAATCCCCAGGAAGCAGTGGTATTTTAATGCTGGAACAAATTTCAATGTCTATCTGATGACAATTTGGTTATTAGATTGTCAGAGTTTTTTGACAAAATGTAGTGTTAGACTACCTAATAACATTGCTTCAGAGTCCAGGGGGGCTGAGGATCTGTTTCCTAATACTTTTGGCCAGGGCTCTTTTGTTAAAGGCAAATGTTATTCGTCATGTGAGAAATGTTTGTTTTTAATGTTGACTACTCTAAACAAAAAAAATCCACTTAATTGTGAAAAACAGTAGTAATATATAGTCCTTTTTGTCAGAACCCACATGTTCCATACATCTGAAAGTTTTAGGTTTTGGGGGAGAAATGTCAAAGAGCCAAAAGTTCAACAGGTTTTGTTTTTACTTTTTACTGGAAAAATATATAACTTTTGAAATTGCTATTAAGGATGCATATTCAAAATCATTGTTGACTAGTCACTTCCTTTTACTTCTTATTTATTTATTTATTTTTTTAAAGATTTATTTATTTGTACATACAGAACCGGGGTACAGGCTAGAGGCTCAGGGGTGGTGAGAGGCTTCACCAGAGACAGAGTGGGGAGCAGAACAGGCAGATCGACGAAGCACACTGCTGAGGGGAGCAGCGGGTGGGTCAGGAGAGGTCTGCCACACCATGTGGTCACCTCCAGGGCAGGCGGGAATCGAACTCATGCGGAAGTGGCTTTAGCTTCTCAGTGCAGTGCTTTAACCCGCTGCACCACCAGGGAGGGCCTTACTTCTTATTTTTAAAGACCAGAATTTTCTTATAGATTGAGAACTAGAGCAACAGAGGGTATAAGATAAAGAAGTACTTTTGCATGTACCAGGCAATTTTTCATTTTTGGAATGGGTCCTCCCCAAAAATGAAACCAAAATTAGATATCAAGGTAAGTGTTTATTTCAACAGTTCTGCTAAGTGATTTACTTCCCTTTCTTTCACAACCTGTTTACCAGAAATGCTTAATAGAAAATGCTACATGGTTTCTTCTCCCACCAATTATTCTCAACCATTCTGGCGCCTATGCCATAGGAACTTCATCAGCATCATGTCAGTCCCTCTGGTGCATGCTGCTGAGTCAATAAGAATATAACAGGTTAAATGCTATCTGAGAAGCTGAAGAAGACATCTGGGAAATCAAGATTCACGTCAACCTTGAGGTAGATAATAAAGGTTCTTGAGTGAATTGAAATACAAAAGTTTATAAAGCTTTAAATGTACTTCTCAAAAACTAGAACAAATCTGGAAATGTTGCCTCTAAGCCTCTAAGAAAGACTCCATTTTTGTAGTGAAAAATCCATTTGAAATGTATTAATAGAAATAAGAGGTATTGATGTTTTCGGGCAGCTGCATTTCCCTGAGATGTTAATTTTATTGTATGACTCATACCATAAACTCCCTGACAGCATATAGCCTTGACATCTGTGTAAATCTTTGTTACTTCTGGAATAAGATGATTGCAGGATTGGACTACCATTAGTGGCATGAGTTGCTGACTTGTTATTTGATGGTTCTAAGTGCACCTCTTTTCTTTGTTACCACAGGCCTTTATGATGTAATCTTGGTAGGAGTTTCAGTAGTTGCTGAGAACTAGAGAAACCCGGGTAAACCTTTCCACTCTGTATAGTCATTAACCTAAACACTTTTCATCACTCAGTTTGTTAAACACTCTGAGATAAAGGTATTTGTGCACTATACTTGGCTAATACTAAGATGAGCAGCAGTGGCTACTGCTTTATCTTTGCAGATCCAAGGAGTGTCAGAAACCTACTCATTTGGGAATTTACATTAGTGTCAAGGTAGAAGGGAAAATTTCCCCACTCCATCTGGGTTTTACTAAGACTGGAGGGACAAGTTAACATTAGATAGATTAGTTATATTAAAGAGAAAATTTATCATCATAGGTTGGGGAGTTTACAGGGTTGTAAATTCTAAAGAATAAAGGAATAGCCTGGGGATACTGGTCCTATGTTTAGGGACCTGGGGCATCAAAGAAGGTTACCTTAGATGACAGGTAAAAAGTGATTACCTTATCTTTATTCTGAGTTAAATAGGAAATTCTGAGAATAAACATGTTTACTGATAAACCTACATTTGAATGAGACACACCCCCTCTACCTCCAATACACACAAACTACATCCTTGTAGGTCATAAAAAAAGGGGAACAGTGATTGCTTCTTCAATTAAAAGAAGGCCAGGAACTTAGTATATGACAATCTCTTCTGAGTTGGGGAAGGTTGAAGGACTTAGGTAAGGATAGAAACTTCTCAACCTCAGGGAATTTCATTGCTTAGTCAAAAATACTCTGCTTGCCAGACTAGGACTTCTTGATAAGCCTGATTCTGGGGTGGTCTGATTCGGGCACCTTCATTAGTTACCTCTGTTGTAGGTCAAGTTGAATTATTTGTACCTGTCCTGTGTTCATTGGTTAATGAAAGATTTCCTAGAGCTCAATGTGACTTTATAGAGAGTCAAACTGCCCTGTGGATGGAGAGTGATGAGATGGCAAAGGTGGACAAAGGAAGGTTGTAGAACTTGATGGTGATTTAGGAATGCATTTTACCCATCTGACATTTCTTTAAGAAAGAAAACAGGTTTAAATTGCTTGAACTACTTTTAATTATTTTTGTTTGCCATATAAAATATATGGTGTGTATGGTAGACAAATACAAGGTTTTTATATGCTTCACAGCATTTTTTCCTTCTGTCTTCCTTCCACAATTACAGTAGATTGCCTTACCTTTGTCATTTTCTTTACTTTTTTCTCATTCTTTCTTACTGGTTTCCTAGTGGCCCCATTAGGATCCAGGTCTTTTCTTTATTTAATAGATGAAGAAATAAAAGTTTAGGAAGAAATGTTATTGTGGTTTCTGTATAATCATGTAGTGCTTTCCATCAGGGCTGGAAGCCAGCTGCCTGACTCCTTCCTCTGATGCTCTAGAAAGACTGGAATACATTGATCTGGATAATGGTGCCCTCAGACTCATGCTATTGCAAATAGAGACATAGAATTACATTGTGACATCTTAATTGCCCATTTAATTTTTATAGTTACAGCATTTTAAAGGTGTTTAAAATAACAGGATAGTATGAAAAATGTGTGCAAATAATTTGAAATTAATGAGTGAAAAGATTTAAAGATATACCAGTGTCTTAACAACTATAAACAAGGTTTGGCATGGCAATAGTAAGTGAAAAATTCACTATCTGTAGAAAATATCTGCCAAATAACGTGTTACCTTTTGGAAGTTAACCAGTACATTTGGGCTATAAAATGGCATCCTGAGTTTTTTCTCCTCATAGAAAACTATATGGATCGCATTTGCCAGTTGGATAGATCATACAATTTAAAAATCTTTTCCTGATGCTTTATATTTGACGACATACTTATTTATTTAGAAATTTAAGATGGCGATGTATACTCATGTAAATTAGGCCTCAAATTAAAGTGTTCCTCAGTGTTGCATTATAACTGTTTTTTTCAAGGTAATTCTTGGGTTTGAGACTCTGTAAAAGCTGTATTTACTTTAGACTCATGATACTCTGTCAGTTCTGTTTGCTTTGAGTTAGACCATAATCAGTGCAAGTGTGTTTTGTATGTACTATAGGATTTTGAGTTTCCTAATCTGTTTTGATGTTACCTAAACCAGAGTAGGAAGCATAACTGGATGCAAAAATTTAACTTCAAGTATCATAGAGGGAAGATGTGTGTGGGTTTCTTTTTCTACAACTGCAGTTTCCTGAACCACTCTTCTGCATCTAGCCTTCAGAAATGGGGGACCCTAAAGCCTCCATAGACTTTATGGTAGTATTGTGGTGCCACCTTATAAATTGTCATCTTCTGCAGGTAGTGATTCAACCAAAAGGGTTCTCTTTTTCATTGCTGTTTAAATAAAGCAGTTTCTCAGTCAGTCTAGAGCAACAAGAATGCCGAGGGTAACAACAAACAGATAACAAATTAGAAGGGACGTGCTGACTGTGATGGCTCAATGAGTACAGGACTTTAAGTGGGAGTAATGAAATTGAAAATTAGGTTGCTGTTAAGATGTATGTATAAAGCCACTTCTTTTAAACCTGGCCAGGTGCCCACGCCTCTGCTAAAAGAACCACTTTTAAGTATTAAATTTATCCCTCAATTTCCTTTTTTTATAGCCTAATAGTCTCTTTAGATTATCACAGGGTACAGTGGTAGAAATTTGTATTTTTGTTTTTTCTGTAAAACTTTCATCTATTGAAAACTTGTTAGAAAATGAGAACCATGTTTTGCAAATAAAGCCTAGATGTATAATGGACTATACACATGTATATTCAACTGTGAAATACTGCCCATCAGAGATGTGTTGCAGTTCCTGCTACTAAGAACATTCCAATAATAAGAAATAGCAAAGATCTTTATAAACAACAGAAACATACATTTGCTCATGCACATCTACACACACACAAGCTGGGGTTGCCTTTAGTCCTTAATCAAGAATAATTACTGGCAAATGAATTTTCTAGTACCTTTTGCAGTGAAAGATGAACCAGTAAATTATCAAACCAAATAAAAGAAATAATTGATTTTGTTTTTCATGAAGTGATATTTTTATTTGTTTATGTTTCTAACAGATTCAATCAGAACACAGTCAAAAAGGGAAATTCTGAGTCCCTGAAGGAAGATGCCAGGATGCGTAAACTGGTAGTCTGTAGGCCACATCCCACAACACACATATTTTGTTTGGTCTGCAAGCAAATTACTTCAAATTACTTGGTTTAGTAGCCAACTTTTTGTTATTTATTTATTTATTTTGAAAGTACAAGTTTATTTGGAAAAGGTGAAAGTAAAAAAGAGGCATCTGCATAGTCATAGGCAGGCAGGAGAAATGCCATTGCCTAGATTTTATAATTGAAGCATTCAAAATTAATTGATCAGCTTCTAACATACCGAGGACAATATGACAACATCACACCCTCTTTTCTCCAGGTGTTTTGTCTTACCCTTGTTTTACTTCTTTATGTTTGCTCTACTAATGGTTGTCCTGCCAGCTTTTGCTTGTTATCACCAAGAAAAACCACTATAGCTTTCTGCATGTGTTTTTAAGCATACCAAGTAAAGCAGATTTTTCTGCATAACACAGAAAGAATTATCAGCACTTCAGGGGTATAGAGGGATTTGGGGAGTAGAGGTGGTGGGTAGTATTCTAGGAACATGGACAGTGTCAGAATGAATTTTGGATACTTGACTTTTGATGCTGAAATTGTCACAGAAAGTGTTTGGGCAGAGTCAAATGATCACCCTTTAGGGGAAAATAAAGGATTTGTCTACTACTTTAGGAACTAGACTTAATCCCCTGTAAAAAATTCTTTAATGTGCAACAACAAAAAAAATAAACACATGCCCTTTTGCAGAAACATGGATGGAGCTGAAAAAGATCATGCTTAGTGAGATAAGCTGGAAAGTAAAGGAAAAATGCTGAATGGTTTCACTCATAGCAGGAGTATAGTGGATGAGGCAAGAAAATAATAATAATAATAATAATAATAATAATAATAATAATAATAATAATAATAATAATAATAATAATGAACAGTTATATTCCAGAGACATTTTATGGATGGAGTGGGGGATGAGATCAAAAACAATGGGGGGAGGGAAATGCACTGGAATTTAGTAATGGCACATGGGTGATTTGGTGATGGGGAGCCCAAGGGATCACAATTGAGATGGAAAAATGCACAAAATGATGGAAAAATAAAGTATTGAAAAGAAAAAAAATTCTTTAATGTATCTTAAATTTTTCAAATTATTTATTTAATGTCTTACATCTTTGTTAATATTTTGGATATTTGATTTCTCCTATCATTTGTAGTCCCTGTAGTTCCCCTATCACCATGACACCCATGAACATTTTTTTTTTAAATTGGAAAATACAGTCACATAAACCAAAAGGTGTTAAAGAGGTGCACAGTGGAAAATAATTTTGCTTGCATTTCTGTACCTCATACCTCAGTTTTTCTCCAGGAGGCAACCTTTGTGCTTTCCTTACATGTCTTTCCAGAGATGTGGTATGCATAAATGCAACTGGAGATTTTTCATTGCATGGATGATAGTTCTAAATACTGTGCTGTGTATAATTTACATTTTCAAATCTAAGTTTATCTGAGCATATTATATATCTTAGATAATTGCTTGTTGGTGTGCAAAAAAGCAACCTTGTTATTTAATGCCTTTATTATATTCTCTCCTACAGTTGTACTCTAATTTATTTAAACATTACTGTGTTAAGTATATACAACATTTATGTATATAATTGAAATTGTTGTTAATCTTTCAATGATAAAATTTTGTGCACCCAGTCTTCTGTTTTTTTGCAGCCTTTCCATTTCTCCCTGTCTTTGATTTTACTCAGAAGACTGAATAATCAACATGAAACTTTTGGTCTTCCCTCAGGCTAAAACTGCAGGCTACTTGAGTCACAATGAAAGCTTCCCTTCTACTTTGTCTCAGAAAAGCAGTTATACTTAGTTGTGTTGTAAAAAGATAATTGAGAGGATGAGCAATGAATAATAATTCACGGGTAATTATGTTATCCACAGTTCTAGGTCACTGTTTCTCAGAACTAAGGTGCATAAAAATCATCTGGGGTTCTTGTTACTGTGCAGACTGTGATTCTGCATTCCTAATATCTTCCAGGTGGGCAGCAGAAACTAGACTTGTTGAACTTTGCTGCCTTTCTGTTTTAATATAGTGGGTACTGTGGTTCAGATTTCACAGGTACAGTGTTACTGACATTTCACAAAGAGTCACATTCACTCTGCAGACTGGGATGGTGAATTAGGAGGCTGAGAGTGGTAACTTTTACTTCTGTTTAAAGTACAGTGAATAGTAAATTTTAGTTTCTTTTAGGATATATTATAAAATCATTGATTTAGAAATGTGATATGCTTTAACTGGCTTAAAGTCAAATTGTTATTTTAGTCTATAATCGAAGATTTTAGAGATTGAAACAACTTTTAACTTATTTCATGTTTTTCTTTGAAAAGGCTGTTTACATATGCATTTTGGGGGCAATTTTAAATGCAATTAAAAACTAAGTAGGTTAGCCAAATTGGGGGACTTATTTATTTCTTTTCACTAGACTATAAATTCCGTGAGGACAAGAACTGTTTAATTTGTTCTCTTATAAATTTTCTATTGCCTATGACAAAGACTCTCCTTTGAACAAACTTTAGGATCCTGTGAGCTTTGATTCCAAGTAGGCCTCAGCCATGGCTCTCATTCTGTCTTTGGCTTGCCTAGCCCTGACTTATCAAGATCTTGCAAAGTGAATTCTAATCACCTTAGATATCTGATTATGTTCCACAACTCCCACCCTTTATGTGTAAGTCTTTGGCCTGCATTTAATATGAGTCCTGTTAGGCTGGTTTAGTAAGAATCCTGTGATGTCTCTTTTTTTCTTCCATTGGCTCCTTACTCTATGTATTGGCTATAAATGTCCAGCTATCTTTGCTATATTTGGAGGTGAGTAATACTTCTCTCTCTTATTGCAGCGTCCATACTAGAGTAGTCTCAAAGTCTCCTTTACCATTTCTTTTTCCTTTACCATTTTAACAGGGGAAAGAATAATCTTTCCTTTAACATAAGGATGTTTCCTCCCCCTTTGCGCAGTTTTTGTTTTACATCAATTCAAAAGCACTAAAAGGGGAGTTTATTTCTTATCATGCTTTTTTTTTTCTGTATGGTTTCAAGTAATATATTATTAGAATAAATGTCACACAAAATTTAAAGTTTGTAAAAATAGCATTTGAAATAAATCTGTATTTTTACCAACTTTTTAATTTGTTAGAAGATAATTAAAAAAAAAAGACAAAATCTTGACTGTCATGTAGACATTAAAATGATCATATGCTACAGATTTTATTTTACCAGTGTAAAAGGAAGGAACCAGAAAGATGTCATAACTGGTGCAAAGAAAAATTCCCAAGTAGCTGCAATTTATATAGAACAAATCAATGTTGAGATAAGTTGCAGATCAAGGCAAAATTGATTTTTGCCACAGTGGGGAGACAGTCAATTAATATCACTACTTGTCAGGACATAATTTACATATCTATCAGTTACCTACAACTTACAAAGTAGTGCAAAATAGTTCCAAGACCTTGAATGGGGCTAGAAATAGGCAGCTGGAAAGGATGTGCTGTACACTGTGCAGTTTTCCATTAAATGTAGCTCCCTTTCCCTAAAGGTGAAGGCCATCTATGGCTTAATGGTTTATCAATAAGTATTGCATTGCAATTTATATTTGAAAAATACAAAATGAGCTGTTATTTGAGGATGATCATCTGGAAGTAAATGACGAAGGACATAGATACCACCATGGTATGTGTTGCTACAAAGCACTAGAAAAATTGGAGATATTTTATTGCATAAAGCCTCTGGTCTCCATCAAGTAATGTTTTTCTCTGTATGGAAAAAAAGTTAGATCATGGTATAAATTGACTACCGCCCCTGTACCCCTAAACACACACACACTAGGTTGTTTATACAAGAAATCATTTTCATAAGTGAGCATACTCACATGAACCAGAAACTATTGAAAGAAGGCAATATAGTGGGAAATCAACTAAACAGTTTGAAACCATGACGGAACTAAAACCATTGTTTAAGAAGCAAATTGACTCAATAAATGTGGAGTGGAGACACTATGTTGCTGCTTAGGTTGGGATGGGGGAAATTCCTGTGATGAGGTTGACTCATGCTTCTTCTTTAAGAGAAAGAGACAAAAAAGTGAAACCCGTCAAGAAGTAGCACCTCTGGCAACTCTGAGTAGGTTAATTTTTTTTCAGTGGCATTTTATAGCCCTCCTTAGCATGTGCTTTGTCACTCACACTGAAAATAGTATTTCCAAGAATGTGTGTAACTTTTATTTGTATTTTCAAGAATGTTTGTATTTGTTTCTTTGCCTTAGTAGCTTGCAAACGTCTTCGGTAAAGAGCCAGATAATACTTTAGACCTTAAGACACAATGGATTCTTTCACAAGTGCTCCACCTTGGGGACAATAGATAATATGGCTGTGTTCCAATGAAATTTTATTTATGGGCGCTGAAATTGGAATTTTATGTAACTTTAGTGTGTCATGAAATACTCCGTTTTGAGCTTTTTCCAAGTGATGGTAAATCTTTCTAATTTGTGTCATTTGTGTCTATATAAAGTGGTGACTGCCCATTTTGAGTGCTAGTTTGCCAACCCCCCTTTTGTGGAATGAGCAAGAAGTGGTTGCTGGATGTAGATCAGTTTTTTATGTTTACGTTGTTATGATTTGCCAGACTTTCTGTTCTGTGACTGTCCTGTTGAGAAATCTTGGGCAAATAAACTCACCTCACTGAAGGTCGTGTTCTTCCTTGTAAAGTGTGGTAGTACCTAAACTCAGAATTGTTTTATGGATTAAATAAATTATGTCAAAACATGTAGCTCCATGCTTGGTCCTCAAAAAGCATGAAATAACTCTTATTTCTCAGGTCTGTTCCTTTCTACCTCTTGACGCTTATTTCTTTCAGTTTCTCTATACACCAGTTTTTGGCAGTAGCTGTATGATTTTTTTTATAAAGATTTTTAAAAAAAAATTATTTATTTATGCATACAGACCTGAGGTACAGGCCAGAGGTTCAGGGGCAGTGAGAGGATTCACCAGAGACAGAGTGGGGAGCAGAACAGGCCGATTGACGAAATCCACTGCTGAAGGAAGCAGCGGGCGCTTCAGGAGAGGTCTGCGATGTCATGTGCTCACCTCTGGGGCAGGGATCTAACTCATGCTGAAGTAGCTTTAGCTTCTCAGTGCTGTGCTTAAACCTGCCGCACCATCAGGGAGGGCCAGTAGCTGTATGATTTTATTATGAATTCAATGGCTTCAAATAGCATCCAGTTTTTGTATTTTTATTAAATATATGTAAATTATATTTAATAGGGATAGGAGTATGAAATATATTTCTATTAGGAGAGTCTGTTCAAGAAAATCCCCAAATTAATTCTCATGTTAAAGCAATGTTCACTCCTATTCATGCATTCTGTTAGCTCATTTTTCCACATATTGGATTTTCATTTTGGACTCTCTGTGTCATGGTAAGTTCTACTAAGCTTTTCTGACTACCCTGTCTGTATAGTTCTTCCCCTGAACTTCCACCTCTATAAAGAAAATGGTTATCACTTTACCAGTTGCTCCTCCACAATGGCTCCTACCACAATCTGAGGTTATATTATTTCGCTTGTTGCATTATTGTTTAGTTCCCACTGCCCCCCATATTCACCATTCTCTTGAGTTGGCAAATCTGCACATCTTTTTCATTGTGGTGCCCCTTCACATGGTACCAAGCAAGTAGGAGGGGTTTTATGAATATTCATTGCAAGAATGAATGGATAACATGTGTGAAAGTGACCATATTTTAGGAGAAAGGAAGATGCTACATAATTTTCTGTATTGCAAGTATATATTAGGAAAACTGGGTCTTAAAAAGGCTGATGACAAACAGCTTTGGGTTTAGCATGAAATATGTCAGTATAAAAAATAAACATATAGCACAGAAGGGACCAATTATTGTTAATGAGTTTAAATATGGACCTCTCCTTTAAATGTTAGGTTTATAAGTAAAGAGAATCAAAAGAACCATATGTCAGAGTCCAAGTAGCACTCTAAAGAATGTTGGGCCTATCCCTTCCATAGCTCGTCTGGTAGAGCAGAAGACTGGAGAATGTTGGTCTTATTTTATTCTGTAATGTATCTGGTGTCTGTTTCCTTAAGAAAGTGATTTAAGCCCAAACAGAAGCATGCTTGGAGAGAAGAGGAAAATGTACTGAAATTTGGGATTAAAATACCTGGTTTGTGTTTAAGGTCTTTCTTTTATTTATTTTTTTAAAAGATTATTTATGCGTACAGAACTGGGGTACAGGCCAGAGGTGCAGGGGTGGTGAGAGGATTCACCAGAGACAGAGTGGGGGTCAGAAAAGGCAGATTGAACGAAGTACCTTGCTGAGGGGAGCAGTGGGCGAGATACTAGAGGTCTGCAATGCCACATGAGTCACTTTGCTGGCTGGGCATCAAGACTTGTGCTGAAGCAGCTGTGGCTAGCTTCCTAGTGCTGCGCTTTAACCCATTGTGCCATGAGGGAAGGCTCTGTTCTAGATCTTTCAGTGACCTGGATGAATTAGCTGTGTGACCCTGGGCAAGAACAGTAACTTGTTCGGATGAAATAATAGCTCTTGGGTTTCTATTAATCACCGGAAAGGAAATGGTAGGATGAACTAGAAGCTGATATTGTGCACAATTTTGAACCCTTTCTGAGTCATCCTTAAGAACCCTGCTGTGCAGTATTGTTTATTATACCAAATGAAAGGACTATAAAATTTTTCCTGTCCTGGATCCCCATCTTAAGAATCTGAACATGATTTTACTGTTGAAATTAATGGGCAATTATAATTAGTATCCATTTTATATATTGTATTTGCTATACTTTTGGTATTTATATGTTAAAAATCTTTCTCATAACAATCCTGTGAGAGAGATTTTATTATTATTATCCTGATGAGAGTTGAAGTAACCTGCCTAGGGTCTTCCAGCTACATGTAACAGCCTGGGTGACTGAGTCTCATCTTTATTCTGTGCCAGTGGGTCTCTAACTTTGACATGTTAGATTCATCTGTGGAGCTTGGTAATGTGTAGATGGCTAACTCCTCCTCCCGAGCTTCTACTTTTGTATCCAAGGCAAGACTTTAGAATTTCCAAGTTATACTGCTAGTATGTGGGGGCACATGTTTGAGAGCCATACCCATCTAAGTCAGTGGAGGGTATTCTGTTTTATGGATGTTCTATGACCATGGAAGAAAGCAGGAACAAAATTTGGAGGACAGAGTAATGGAATGGAATTTGGCCTTCATTCAGAAGCCCCTCTGAGGACACAGGTAGATTTCCACTGAATTTAAAACGCCAAAGGAATTTTGCAAAGTAGAGATCAGAACAGACTCCAGAAGTTTAGTAAAAAAGATGAATTTCTTCAAATGTCAGGTGACTCAGTTACAAAAGGGATGATCATTTGGTCAATTAACAGGATGACTAGTACTACTGAGTTTAAACTGATGATTTGCTTTGTTGAAATATTAAACCAGAAATGACAGACATAACATTTATTTAACTGACAACCTACTCAGCAATCATGTGTTAAAAACTTCCTTATTGTGTAAAAGAATGAAAGAATCACTCTCCTTTTTCTGTATATCTGTGCCATATTGTACCAGGAGACAGAATTAGAACAGCAGCTTTTAATTCAATTTGTAGCAGGTCAGAGTTCAAAATTGCAATTTCAAAAAATGTTTGATAAAAAATGTCACTGGTTTTGATTGAGTTGTATTATTAACCTCTAGCTAGAGTCTTTTCTTTTCTTTCTTTGAATTAGTGTTAGTGTATCTGACTTCTTAGTAATGCATGCTGTCTCTAGTTTTGTTCCTTCTAAAAACTCCTACGGTGGAATAATGGACTTCATTGGCTGGTTCAGCACAAAGATTTTAAATAAAGAAATGGCAAGATAAATAAGTTATCTACAGGAGATAGTGCTGCTGATATTATTTTTCTTCTCTAACTATACTAAAAGATATTAAATCTGTCTCTTAAAAATGGCAATTTGTTTCCTTCTGCTGTAATCATGGGTTGAGAGTGCTGTGAAATGTGTATCTTTTTTTGAACTGTGGGTGATTTAGTTAAAAGAAAAGAGTAAAAAAATCCCAACCCAGAGAAAGCGGTCTCACTGTTTGCTAAATCAGGTCTCTAATAGTAAACAGTTCAAAAAGCCTTCCATAATATTTATGAGCAATTTCTCAATTTTATACCCAGATATTTCTGTTATACTCTGCAAAAGCGATAATCCTGGCTGAACAAAAGAGAAGAGTCTTTTTAGGTTGAATAGACCGGACATTTCAGTAGTGAAGTGTGTGATTACCAATCTTTCAAGCAAAGCTTTTATGTATGGCAACTTTATAACTTCATCTATTCCAAAGAGAAAAACATTAAAGACCATAAGGGGAAATAAAAGGCAAAAAAGAAATGTGGAAAAATGTCTCATCCCTTACATCTCTATAGCTACTTGTTTCATGGCTACATGCACTGAGTTAACCCAATTTACAGCCACAGTGTAACTTTTAAAAAGGTGTTTCACTGCCTCCCAAGGTAGTTGGTCTACACAGATAATAAGTGGACATGACTACCATTAGTTTTCTTTCCTACATTGTTTTGGAATATACTCATCTCTTCCGCTGTATGATCCTGTGTTTTACTGCATAGGAAAAGTTAATAAGAGACATCAATAACAGCCACCTGAATGTGCTGCAGGAACTGTCAACAGTGATTATTGGGAAAAAAAAAGGGCTTTCTAATTTCCTTGTGTTACACATATTAATCTGAGTCAAGATTTCCAAAGTCATTTATTTATAAGCAAATGCATTTCATTCTCCCCGCCGCCCTCCTCCCCCACCGCCTTAAAAAAAAAAAAGGGGGGAATCCATGTATGTGACGTGCACTAATGGTGGATCATGGCACATTTTTCAAAGCTTGGTTCTCTATCCAGCTGCCTCAGATAACTTAATCTGAGAGCAACTCTTGAAAAATAAACTGATTCCTGGGCTCTATGATGGATTGATGAAATCTAAATTTCAGAGCTGAGGTGAGGGTAACAGGAATATGTTGTTTTTTTTCAAATTCTTCAGGTGAATTGTTAGCACCCTTAAAGTCTGAGCCTTGTTTTATTTAAAATGAAAAACTCAGTGATTGGTTTATGCTGAATATGATGGGGAAGAAATATGCAGGAGTTATGGCTGATATGTGTTCCTTGCCTTATTTTCCCTTTATTCCCTAATATAAAAAACTTAACATATAGTTATTTTAAGCTGACATCTAAGTCGTGAGGAAGTTTTCTAATGGAACAGGTACATGCATACAACATCTCATTATTTTGCACCGTGTCAGGGGTTTGAATAATGTTTTGAAATGAATCTATGGATATATATATATATATATATATATATATATATATATATACATATACATATATATATATAGTTGTTCCTTGCATACTAAGAACACTTAAGAACACTTCACCTGATGGGATTATTTGAAGAGGTAAAAGGAAGGCTTAACGTATTGCACCTATTTTTATCAACAAGGAGCTAACTTCCTTAGAGTCCCTCTCACTGGATCAAAAACTTGAAGACCAAATAGTAAACATTAGACATATTTATCTCAAATAACATTATCCCAGACCATATCAGACAAGTCATAAATATTTCTGAACTAGTATTAAAATGAACTGTAACTGGGGACAGGACTAAAGTCAGAGTGAAATAATTTTTCTGTTAAAGGAATCTCTCTCTCTTTATATGTACATCTATGGTACATATTCCCCTTTAGGAGTAGTAGTATCGGGCAATCACAGTTGGGTCTATAAACTAGCAGCAACCTGGTTTGGTGTCAATTATCATGAGACTTTTTCCTGTCAACTTCTTTTAAGTCATCTAATTATTGTACCTCCTGAGAAGGACTTGTCACTGGGTTGTCTAATGAACTGCTAGAGTTTAATTATTGGTTGTTTTATGGTATTTGGCAAAGTGCTTCCTGTCCCTGATATAATTTACAGAGCCCCTTTAAAAAAGAAAAAAAGAATCATTTGACTATGCATTCACATTTGCTAAAAATCATCTCGTCCTTTGGTTGTATACTCACTCTGTTGCTGTGATGAACTTGGACCTGTTGTTGCTATTTGTAAAAATGTATTTAAAACCAAATGTCACTGGGTAAAAAGACATTTCTAAAGCAACTAATGATATAGTAAGGATAAAAGGGGGTGTGCATGTGAGGACCTTGTGCAGTGACCATTATGTCAGAGATGAAACCATGATTGTAATGTGGAGAGGGTAGCAAGATTTTCCTTCACTAAAGAGCAAGAGCATAAAATGCCTATGTGAATGCAGTGTTGTATATTTAATTAGATATATATGTAATTTGTAGTTTCCTGAAAAGACTCATGTTCTTTGGCTGCCTATGGTTTTATTTGGTTACCAATTACAGAAACTAGTTGTATTTTAGGAAGTACACTGAAAGATGTGCCTAGATAATAAATCCTGTGCCTTGCTCAACATATTGATGGTTTCATTGATGAGAGGTTGCACAAAGTCAATAGTTGATTCTGCTTTGTGGTGACATTTACATTTAAAAAAAAAATCATGTTTACTGTAGGTGCTGTCTAAACACAATTGACACCTAGTGTGTCATGCTAAAAATACTAAGTGACGAATATGTGCCTGAAAGGGAAATGTATGTAGGGATGATTATTGTTATTCTTTATTTTAAAGAAAGGTCACAAAGATAGATTAATTATTGTCTTTGGCTCATGGCACACTGTTATCCTTGGATCATGTATTAAACCCATTCTGATTTCCTTTTTCACATTATAGCAAATACTCATCAATCTGAAATGGATTATTACCAATAACTAACAAACAAAATGTGTCCCCTTTTGCCCATCTCCACCTCCTTCCAAGGGGTAACTACCTACCTCATGTTAATAATTTCTTGCTCTTTTTCTTTTAATTTTAAGTCTTAGACTTTATCAGTGGTGATTGGTTTGTTTTTTTTTCCTTTCCCTTTTCTATTGCTCTGTTATAAATGGTGCCACTATGGAAGTTCTTACATATTCTGGTACATATGGAAGAAAGTAAACAATGACCTTGCTGGGAACCAGAACATAAACAATGCTCAGAACAGGACATAAAATAAAGCATTTTGTGATCCTGAAAAAGGCTAACCAAAAATGACTAAACATTCTTCTCTTGTGACTATCACTGCCTATCTCTTAGTTATTGCAACTTCTAGGACTGTGCTTTGATTCCCCTAACTGAAGTCCCCGATAACTCATCTTTAAGGAAACCTTCCCAAGGTTCCTTTGGGGTGCCTTCTTTGCCTTCATAGACTCATACACTGAATTTGGACTAACAGGGTGTTCCAGGTAATCTTTTGCTGATGGACCTAAGCTTGTATGTTGAAGTTTCTCTTGCACATTGGTATATACCTAGGAATAAATTTGTAGCATGATGGAGTATACGAATACCCAAACTTAAAAATCATGTCAATTTCCATCCAAAAGTGTCTTATCACATTTTATTTTCATCTACCATAGAAAGGAAGAAAGACTATTGGACTCATTTATGCACATAATTTAAGTGTACCACACTGTCCAGCCTGTATACAGATGTGTCCCTTTTAGCATAGGAACACTTAAAAAAAAAAACTTTATTTTTTCCCATCACTATGTTTTATGACGCTTTGATCTTTTCTCACTCCCTCTTCACTTTTAGCCTTGGAAATCTAACATGTTTATTAGCATTAGCAAGGTTTTTTTTTTTTTTTAGATTTATTTATTTATTCATACAGAACTGGGGTACAGGCCAGAGATGCGGAGGGTGAGAGGATTCACCAGGGACAGAGTGGGGAGCAGAACAGGCAGATCATCGAAGTACACTGCTGAGGGGAGCAACAGGTGGGTTAGGAGAGGTCTGCCTCGCCATGTGGATCTCCTCCTGGGCAGGCGGGGATCGAACTCATGCAGAAGTGGCTTAAGCTTCTTAGTGCTGTGTTTTAACCCGCTGCGCCACCAGGGAGGGCCCAGCATTCACAAGTTTTTAATAAGTATTTTGCTTGTCGAACCATGTACTATGTTAATATCCAATATTTGTTTTTTTTTATATTTTGACTCAAATTCACTTGAACTCTTTCCATTTTTATTGAATAGGAACATTTTGTTTCTTCTTATGGCAGAATAGTATTCCATTGTGTGGTTATACTACATCTGCTTAATCCATTCCTCTGTTAATAGACACTTAGATTGTTTTATGTCCTAACTATTGTAAATAATGCTGCAACAAAGATTGTAGAGCTTGTATTTTTTTGAGTTGATGGTTGATATTCTTTGGATAGATGCCCAAGAGTGGGATTGCTGGGTCATATGGTATTTCCATTTTTTCATTTTTAAGATTAATACATATCGTCAAACAATACCAACTGTGAAAGGGTTCTTTCTCTGCATCCTCTATTAGCTGTTGTGTATCTCTTAATCCTTGCTATTTTTACTGGTGTGAGATAATCTCACATTATGGTTTTGACCAACAACTCCCTTATTAGAATTGATGATGAACGTTTTTCCACCTGTCTACTGATCTTCTAGATAGTCTTTTTGATGAACTGTACAGATCTGCTGCCTATTTATGAATTGGGTTGTATTTTTAAAAAATTGGGTTAAAGTACTTAGTAATAGGAAAAACATGATGAGAGTGCTATGAAAATAGCTTGAGAATGGCATTCCTAAATACTTTGCCTAATTGAGTAAGATTTTTGTATTTCCTGGATATTGACCCCTTGATGGTTGTGGAATTTGTGAATATTTTCTCCTATTCAGTAAGATGTCTTCTTAATCTACTTTATTTGCATTCACTTTGAAATCACTTATTTTCTTTAATGGAATATACGTTTATACTATTTGTTGTGATGTGGTGTTTCAGTAGTAGAATGTGCTTATTAGTATAGTTTATTTTATATTTTAGTCTGTGAGACATTCATTGGAAAAAAAAAATCAGTTGTAGAGTCCTGTCTGCATGGTTTTCTTACTTATAGCTGTCCTTCTACTTGAGAGTCACACAGACTAGTGGTTCTCAAACTTTAATGGAAAATAGGAATCCTCCCAGAGTTTCCATTTGAATGAGAAATTCCATAGAACTGTAGGTGGTAAAGAGAGGGCCCTATAATATGTTGCGGATACATGTATTAGTTACCAGTGCCTAGAAGGGAGCCCCTATGCAGATATGTGCCTCCTGTTCTAGAAATATGAAACATTGGCATGACCTGGTAGATTTTAAAATGATGATAATGAAAGGTATATTAATCTGAACTGCTATATGATAAGGATTGCACAGTAAGTCTGTGTTATTTGGTAAATGGATGGGTGCAACTCTGAAATAGAAACTGGACCTTGAAGGGAAGTTTTAGCACTGACCAGGATCTCTTAAAATTTTGTAACTCCAATATTCATTTCTAAGGCTGTATGGAAGACGAAAGAGATAATGATTGCTGTCTTCAGAGAGATTAGATACTTAGGTGGGGAGGTGAACCATAAATTAATAATTATAGTATTATTTAGCAACAATTTTTATAAATATTCTGAAGGAGAAATTCAGGGTGTTATGAGTGAGCAATGGGGGACTTCCCTACTTGTCATCTCTCCAAGGTCAGAGATGTTTCCATGAAGAAGTTAAGTTTCAAGTTGAATGATAGGCAAATAGATTGGGTTCCTAATATCATTCTAGGTTATGATTTGCTAGGAGTTCCCAAGGACTCAGCATGCAGTTGTATTCATGGCTATGATTTATTGCAGCAGAAGATTAACAAAGCAAAATCAGTAGGGGGAAAAGGCATATGGGATGAAGTCCAAAGGAAACCAAGCACAAGAGTTGTCACTGGGTGGAGTCAAGCACAAGAGTTGTCCCTGGGTGGAGTCATTCAAGGACTGTGCTAACTGTGGCGCCACATGTGAAATGTTGTCTAAAGGGAAGTTTATTATAACTTCAGTGCCTAAGGTATTCACTGGGGGCTGATTACATAGGTATCTTCTGTGAATTATGCACCAAACTTCAAAGTCCCCAATGAAAGCAGATGTTTGACATAAACCATATCATTTGTAAAAACAATTTAGGCAAAGTGAGGCTTTCTTATTTGTCCTGGGGGTGGTAGGGGCCCTTTGGAAATCCAGGTTTCCAGATATCAGCCAAGAGCCAGCCACCTATGTCTTAGTAGAGTAGCTTCAAGAGTGCTGTGTAAACTTTTTTTTAAAAATTTTTTGTGAACAGCATGATGACTGAAGAAAGTAGAGATGAAATGAATTCATATCTTGACCTTGCTTAAAAATATTTCAACAAACAAAAATAAGGGCACCAAAAAAGTTAAATGTGAGAAAATTTTGCCTATTGTTGGCTCCTAAGTAAATGGGGATTTGGAGATTGACTGTACTTGTCATTCATTCTGTTTGAGAATTTTCATAATAAAAAGTAAGGAAACTAACCCCCCCCCAAACAAAAACAAAAACAAAAACAAAAAACCCCAAACCAAGCCATTGAAATGAAAAGAGGATAAGAGGGCTAGATTTTGCTTAGTTTACTTCAATTTGATTTAGTTTAACTTAAATTTAAGTTAGTACATACTTCAGTTCAAGTCAATCAAATTAACCTTTGATTTAGAGCCTATTATTTGCCAAAGCCACAGCTACAACTTGTGAAAGGTATGGAGATCAACAAGACACCTAATTTTTGTGTGTGGGCTCATCTATGAAATGGGTATATTCATGAGTCCTCCCTCACTTGGGTGTTGCAAAGCATTGTTGGACAGTGAGAGAAACCAGCTGCTGCAAGTTTCATTAGCAGTCTTGAATTCTATAATACATGTAGATTGCTACCTTGGGAGGCTCGTTATTCTCTCATTGGCTTAGAAGAATATTCAGTGAAGCTGAACCTTACTGAGGAGAGTGAGAAAAGATGACAAGGATATTGCCCTGGAGAATTGCCTTTGGCAGTAGTTTGACAGGGAAGAGGGCCTGTTGGGTCCTCTCTTTGAGGATCTCTGGATGTGGAAAGCGAGAAGTTGGGCACTAGATTTTATTTAAAAGGGAATAGATAAGCTATTGAATTGGAGCACATCAGAGGTGGTTTTATTTGAAAAGACTTTCAAAAGCTGTTTTGACAAGATGGGGAGGAGACAGTGGTACCATTAAATAAGCTGGCAACTTTAGTAACCAGCTTTTTGGTTTTCTACCTCAAGGGAGAGTCAATAAACTTTGATTTCCAGCATTAATGTAATTATTTTGATTTTTCTGGCTCATTCTAGGGATGGCTGCAGAGCTGCAATATCAGATGGCCGAAAGCAATTCAGAAATCCTGTGTCCCTAAAGACACCCACTGCTGTTCAGAAGTAGCAGGAGAGGGGGTGGAATAAATCATTTCCTGTGATCTTGTTAGTGTTAGAATATTATGGGGAAGAAAATGCATTGCAGGACTAATACCAGAAGACTACTTTAGTCAGAGAGAAAAACAAACAAACAAACAAGCTTTTTCTGCTTTTCAAAGGTTTACTTTAAATATTACTTGCTTTTATATGTATTTTTAAATTGTTGAAAGAGGGGTTTTTCCATTTCCTTCAGATTTTGAAGGTTTTCCCTCCTGCATTATAACATCTCTGTAATCCAGGGATTCTCCCTGATATTGTCTCTGGCAGTGTAATATTTACTCCATAATGTCAATTATTACTCCAGCAATACGTTCAGTTCATTTAGTGTAAATGGGCCAATCATTCTGGGAGGTTCCTTTGGGCCCAGTCTAAAATGACTTTCATGAATAACCAGATGTGCTTGGCTAGATGATCTGCCACTTGCAAACCTGGCGGTATTTTCCCCTAGAAAAATGTATTTATGTTTTTTGGTTTTTTTTTTAAGGATTTATTTATTTGTGCATACAGAATTGGGGTACAGGCCAGATGCTCAGGGGCAGTGAGAGGCTTCACCAGAGACAGAGTGGGGAACAGAACAGGCAAATCAACGAAGTACACTGCTGAGGGGAGCAGCAGGTGGGTCAGGAGAGGTCTGCCACACCATGTGGTCACCTCCGGGGCAGGGGGCTTTAGATTCTCAGTGCTGTGCTTTAATCCGCTGCGCCACCAGGGAGGGCCATATTTATGTTTTTTAAATGGCTGCTGATTTGGGATTTTAAGAGAATGGGCAGTCACTAAAGGAATAGAGAAGTTGAAATTTCCTAATGTTGTGAGCAGTCCAAGAACATAATAATCTTGAGGTTTTACTTAGACCATAAGAGATGTATATAGTTACATCTTGTTATTCAAGTTATTCCTTGTCCCCTAAGGAATAAAATTTACAGTTTGATATATGTGTATTTATATATATATAATATATAATATATATTATATTATATATATTATATATATATATATGTATGTAGATCTCACCCTCTCTCTTTCTGTCTACACATGTAGTCTTAAAGGTTGCTAACAGTACTTTGGTGCTGGGATGTTCTTACTGTAAGTTGTAAAGCTTTAGGTCTGGGCCATGGGCTTTGGCTATAAATCATTATCTTCCTAATAACTGCAGCATCCAGGCCTTGACCTTCAAATTGCTATGAACATTGTTTCTGGAAGCAAGCTTCAACTTAGTGTTAAGCCTTTGATGTTAGAATAGGCCAGCCAGGATTTCCCTCTGTATTATATCTCTACCTAAGATGGGGTTTTTACTTTTACTTTTTCCAATAATCTTTTTAATTTTAGACTCCATCTATATTACCAAAATAGTCTGTTAAAGAAAAAAAAAAAACAAAACAACGAATTGAGTGCTTATTATCAGTCATTTAATTAATGTCCATACCCTTTTTTGTCCTTTAAAAATTATATTTCCTGCATTTAAGAAATATAAATTTTTCTTATCTTCTGTTTGTGAAATAATGAATGCTTTTACTTTATATGTTTCCCTAGAATCATATTCTGTATGTTGTCTGAAAAATTGACATTATTAACTCAATGGTCTTCTGGTGATGATATCTTATATTCTAGGATATGTTTCTTAAACTTTTCCTACCTGCTTCTATAATCAGAATTTGGGCCATCACTATTTTTTATTCAGACAACAGGACCAACTAAACGCTGTACAATCTTGTTTTTTTTTTTTTTTTAAGATTTATTTATTTGTGCATACAGAACTGGGGTACAGGCCAGAGGCTCAGAGGTGGCGAGAGGCTTCACCAGAGAGAGTGGGGAACAGAACAGGCAGATCTACGAAGTACACTGCTGACGGGAGCAGCGGGCGGGTCAGGAGAGGTCTGCCACGCCATGTGGTCACCACTGGGGCAGGCGGGAATTGAACTCATGCGAGAATCGAACTCATGCGGAAGTGGCTTTAGCTTCTCAACGCAGGGCTTTAACCCGCTGTGCCACCAGGGAGGGCCTAAATGCTGTACAATCTTATAAAAGTAAAAATATGATCTTGTTACTACCATGTTTAAAATTCTTTCACGGCTTTCCATTGCTTCTAAGATGAAGATCTGAATTGTTACATTGGCTAGCAGGACTTTATGTTGAGCAGGGCTTATCTTTCATCCATCCATCTCAAATCATCTCTCCTACCTTGATTTCCATGCCATAGGTCAGAGCATCCCAAAATTCAATCTTTTAGTAGTCAATACTTGCCATATTCTTTCCTGCCTGTACTAATATTTACTAGAAGGGAAACTTTTATTTACTTTTTAAAAAATATATTTTAAAAGGAAATATTATTTTGCCCCTAAGTAAAATTAGTATTCATTTAGTATATATTTGAAAATATCTGAATCTATTAAAAGGAAAACCTTTTTGTCAACAAAAATCTCTGTGCCTTCAGTAATTCAGTCACCAACTTTGAGCAAGTATTTCTCAAGCTTAAATTCATTCTTTGATCAGTGTCTTTTACAAGTTGTAGACTCTTTTGCCTTGTAAGGCTTAGTTTCTCTTCCTATTATTCCTGATCCCTTCTTCTTCAAGAAACTAAATCTTATCAACTCTTTATTGTAGATAATCTCTGTTCCAAATTCAATTAGAGTCAACTACTTGATTCTATCAGAGATTGCCTTTTTTTTATGAAAAAATATTTTCCTATGTTCTCTTTATAGTTGTAAAATGGAATTCATAAATATTATCTAGCTCTCTATATACTTTAAACACCAATATAATAGATTAACAATTCTATATATAGAAAAAAAGTAAAGGCAGTGATTTGCAAGAAACTGTTTCGATATAAATGCTCATGTGAAGACACATGAATTAATTGCTTATATCTACGTTACTTGAATGAAATTGAATTTAAGAGAAGATCACTATTTTAGGAGTCCAGAAAGAAGAAAGGTATGGGGGGATACTTTAATAAAAATTAGTCAAGATAAATAATAACATAAAATGAGAAAAAGAGGGATGTAATGTAGGCTGAAATAGGGTTAACATACAAAGACAAATTACACTGTTTAGAGGCAGAGAACATAAGCAAGTGTGCCATTCCATGAAATGAGTTGGACTTACTAATGAGGGTGGTTGCAGTAGTTGCCTATGTTCTGAGTGATATTGAATAATCACAAGAATACTTCTAATCTTAAAATCCTCTTTCAGTTTGAAGCATGTATTTGGTCTCTAGTTCTTAAAAAATCCTTTAGTAACAGGCAACAGGGAATAGGGAATAGAGAATAGGGAATGAATTGAAAAAGAAAAGTAATATAAAAAGTCATAAAGAAGTTTTATGGGAGACCTCTAGGGACAGGTTCAGTGTAAGATTGAGAGATAAGAGGCAAATCCAAAATAAGTAAACAATTTTTAAAAGAGATTTCTTATCATATCACAGAATTTTAAAATGCTATACATTATGTCAATAAGATGAAATACTTAAAGATACTTTACATACATGCAATTTGATCTTATCATAGCCAATTTGGTGATATTTTCTACTAAGCCTTTTTCTCTCATGTGTTTACATGTGATAGACATGAATGCAGACTAATAACAGTTGTGTTTTGTATTGGCACACTGATTATCACTCTCCCCATTGCTGTCAGTGATAGTATTTTTGAAATAGTGAACAGTTGGCAAATTGTTGAGCAAAGCAAAGTACAATCTTCCTGTGTTTTATATGCCAGTTCTGCTCCTGAAAAATTCAGTGACATGGTTTTGGAAAAAATCGTTGGTTTGATATGCAAAAACAAATCATCATTTTCTTTTTACCTACATGTATGTCTACTGGGCATTTGAAAGTCATGTGGACACAGGAACATTTTTCATTATGTGGGCCTGTGCTGCATATACCAGAACATCTAGTATCCCCAAAGCCCTTCAGAAAATGCTAGTTATATTCCTAACTAATAGGACGGTACCTTGCAATTCCAAAAACTGTCATAGGGAGACAATATCACCCCCTTGAGAACTACCATGTAAAATCCTTTCGAAGTACTCTCCCTTTTTCTTCTTCACAGTTAGTACACTTGTATTAAATTATTACTTGTCTTTGTTCTTTGACAGTACAGGGATGGTTGGGCTCATTTTCTCTTGTATCTGCCCTGCCTAGAAATAAGGCAAAACATATTGCAGCCTTTCAAAAATTATTTTTGGAATGAATACAAAGACAAAAGCAGCAGCACCTCATGATCCATTTACATAGTTACCTTGGTAAGTGCATTGGAATTGGTTGGAGGTGAAACTTCACTAGGGTTTGCTTGACCCAGCTTGCTGGACTAGAGTCTAATTTTCTTAGCATAGTCACAGTTTATATCAGTTGTCTCTGCATTTTGTCAGATTTAGCATTTGTATGGACAGAGAGGGATGAGAGAGTTCAGAATTTACCACTTTAGCATAGTGATTATTTTGAATTAAAGACACCTGAGAAACAACTGGTACAAGGAGGACATCCTTGACCCACCTGAAAGCAGGAGATAAATCTCTCATGTGGAAGGTACCCTGCCAGCACAAGGATGGAAGACATCCTTATCATCAGAAAGAGTACATTTAGGGTCTAAAAAACTGTGTAGCTAAGTCTTACTAAACCAATCCATATTTTCTTAGTAACTTCTTTATCTTTTGCTATTCACTATTCCATATGTTTTCATCTTATCAATTCTTCACACTTTGTTTTTTTATCTAAAAGGCTTAAAAGTTTTGCTTTGGTTACTTCTTGGTTAACTTCTTTAGGTCTTGTTTTCTTTTCAAGGTGACCATGTGCTTGTAAAAATTCATTACAATTTATATTTCATTGAAATTTACACTTCTGTTAATTTCCCTTATATCAATTTAACACTTAAGTGCAGTTAGACACCCAAAGAGTGTAGAGAGATGGTTTCCTTCCCTGCACTCACTTCACTTGTATATATATACACATAACACATATACACACTTTTATGTATATAAATACTTTTATATTTGGAAGCCACTTTGGCATAGGACTATTTTGGGTTTTCTCATGTCTTCTAATATAATAAGACCAATCTATCAGTCAAGAAGTGAATAGTTGGAGCATAATGGAATTCAGTGGAGGTTTGAGGGTATACTTGGTGATGGGGGTCGTTTTGGTGTCATACATGAGAAAGTATGATCCTATGCCTTTAAATTGCATACAGTCTTGTAAGACAATGTTACATCAAAGGAAAATTGAGTTCTTTAAAAATTATGTGCTAGGCCCTCCCTGGTGGCGCAGCGGGTTAAGGCACAGCACTAAGAAGCTAAAGCCACTTCTGTATGAGTTCGACTCCCGCCTGCCCCAGAGAAGATCCACATGGTGAGGCAGACCTCTCCTGACCTGCCCGCTGCTCCCCTCAGCAGTGCACTTTGTTGATCTGCCTGTTCTGCTCCCCACTCTGTCTCTGGTGAATCCTCTCACCCTTCACATCTCTGGCATGTACCCCAGTTCTATATGAATAAATAAATAAATCTTAAAAAAAAAATTATGTGCTTTACATCTAACTATGAAGGATAAAAACAAGTTAAAAATAAAAGTGTGAATAACAATCCTACAAGCAAATGGACCAAAAAAGAAGTCAGGAACAGCTATACTTATATCAGGTAAAATAGACTTCAATTTAAAAAAGGTTAAGAGACACAGAAGGCCACTACATTATGATTAAGGGGACAATACAACAAGAAGACATAACAATCATCAACATACATGCAACAAATGAAGGAACACCAAAATATATCAGGAAATTACTGTCATCTATGAAAACGTATATCAGAGAAAATACATATATAGTAGGAGACTTCAACACGCCACTCTCCACATGGACAGATCCACAAGACAAAAAATAAGCGAAGACACTAAAGCTCTGAAGAAGGACCTGGACAATATGGGTCTAACAGACATCTATAAAATACTTCACCCCCCAAAATCTGAGTAAACATTTTTCTCAAATCCACATGTATCATTCTCTAGGGTTGACCACATACTGGGTCACAATAAATCACTAAGTATCAATAGATACACTGCGATTGAAATCATACCAACTATTTTCTCTAACCATGAAGGAATCAAACTAGAAATAAACCATATGAAAAAGGCAAGAAACCCACCTATCATGTGGAGACTGAAACCCACATTACTGGAGGGCCATTAGATCAGTGAGGAGATCAAAGAAGAAATTAATACCTGGAGAAGAATGACAATGATGACATAAGTCTCCAAAATTTTGGGACACATTAAAAGCAGTTATAAGAAGAAAATATATAGCAATATAGGCTCACATAAAGAATCAAGAGATAACTCAAAGAAACACCCTAACCTCCCACCTTAAACAACTGGAAAAAGAACATTAAAATAACCCCCAAAGCCAGTAGAAGACAGGAAATAATAAGCCAAATCAGAAATAAATGAAGTGGAAGTTAGGAAAACAGTCAAAAAAATCAATAAAACCAAAAGTTGGTTCTTCAAAATAAATAAATAAATAAGTAAATAAATAAATAAACAAAATAGACAGGCTCACAAAGAAAAAACAAGAGAAAGCACAAATAAACAGAATCATAACTGACAGAGGAGAAATCACAACAGATCCAGCAGAAATCAAAAGAATAATCAGAGAATACTATGAACAACTATAGGCAAACAAGTTTGACAATTTACCAGAAATGGACAAATTCCTATAACCACCCAAAGCTAGATAAAGAAGAAATAGAACAAGTAAACAGGCCAATTACAAGCAAGGAAATTGAAGAAGTAATCAAAACCCTCCCCAAAGATAAAAGCCCAAGACCAGATGGATTTACAAAAGAATTTTACCAAACATCCAGAAAAGAACTAGTGCCTGTTCTACACAGACACATCCAAAAAATTGGAAAAAGAAGAAAAACTACCACATACTTTCTATAAAGCCAATAACACACTAATACCAAAGCCTAACAAAGAAAACGCACAAATAAAAAAAAACTTTAGACCAATCTCCCTAATGAACACTTTTCTGGATTCCAGTGAGGTTTATAATTCCTTCATGTTGGTTTGAAGTTTGCTCCTTGGAGCATAAAATTTGAAGTTTGCTCCTTGGAGCATAAAATTTACACTTTGAATTTCGTGTAAGTATTCCCTTTCCCTTAGGTTGAAACCACTAATTAAGACCATATTTAAAAAAATAATTTTAGTTTAGAAATCAATAACCTTAAAAGAATGTACTAGACTTCCCTTTAAAGTTGAAAACTTTCTGAGATGTTTCTGTAATTAAATTCAATGTGTATGCTCATGAAAGAGAGTTGTAGAGTATGTTCATAGCAACTTTATTCATAATAACCTTTAACATGAGTAAATTCAAATGTTCATCAGTGGGTAAATGCTAAGTAAATTCTGGTAAAGTTAGACTATGGGATACTACATAGCAAAAAACCAAAAAACAAAAACAAAAAAAAAACAAACGTGTGTGGGGCAACTAACAGATACATACAGTAATGGGTGGATCTCAAAAGCATTATGTTTATAAAAGAAGCCACAAACAAGAGGATATCCTATATGAATTCATTTTATATACAATCCAAGTACCAACAATATGAATCATTGGTAACAGAAGACAGATAAATGAAGGAAGCAGGAGGCTATTTTATGGAAAAAGATGCAAGGAAATTTTATGGAAATAAATTTATGTCTTGTTTTGGTTGGAAAATCTTTGGGTTTGTACATATGCTGCTGTGATGGAGCTACTTTAGAATTTGTGTATTATACAATATGTAAATTACCTCTAAAGCATAGAGGAGAAAAATATAGTTTCTTTTTTAATTAAAAATGATGTGTGCTTGTTTAGAAAATGAATAAAAAGGAAAAGAAGCTAAGTCATCTGTAGTCTCATCACATAATTTGGTTAATTCTTTTCCGGCCTTTTGTGTAGGCATGAATCTTTTTTCTTCTCCCCTTTATACCTTTTTAAAATATTTAATTGGACTGCCTAGTTTGAGAGTAATTCTTTCTGAGGAAAAAGGATTTCTGGAGGAAATTCTTTTGTTTATTTATGAAATTACCAACATGATAGATAGCTTTCACATTACAAAAAATAATAAATACAATATCAAGTGGTGACACGAGCTATGCAACCTCTGTCGTCAGACACGGTCCGGATGGAGGGGAATTGTTCTGAAAAATCAGACTTTCCATGCTAACTTATGTTATGACCTCCCTTTTTTGCAAAACCGTAATATCAAAATATTCTGAGCAACCTTCAGCTTACAATTGGATTGCCTCAGCCGCACAAGGCCTGCCTGCCTTGACAAGCAAGCACTGCACCAGGGTCAAAAAATTCCCCTGAAGTCAAGTGACTTGACTACTGACTGATAAATAAAAGCAAAAGGGCTGTTTTTGCAAAGTCTCCCTCACTGCCGGATGGAGGATAACCCAAATCTTATCATTCTATCATCTCACCTAGCCTTTTATTCAGCCTTTTAAAGAATTACTCAAACTTCCTACTGTTTGGCCTTTAGATGTGGAAATCCATCCAGGTTGCCCGTTTTTTAACTAATCAAGTTTTCCACCTGCTACACCTTAAAGGAATTTTGCTAGTTTTTCAGGATTCTACTATGTAGTCTTTAGATAAAGAAGATTCACTTATGTCTCCTATTCAGAGATTTGATTAGCAAGGAATTTCCTCTTCTGTCTCCCAGGATGATTCAGGCAGAAAAACAAAAACCCATTAAGTAGTAGATAAGGTTTAAGGGACTTCTATAGTTGATCTCCACTATAGTAATATTAGTCATAAACTTTGTGCACTTATGTACCTGTTTTTAACCTTGATTGATCTCAGCTAAAGGGCAATACGACCCTAAAACTGTTCATAGGAAAAACAAAGATGATTGTAATCTCTCAGCCCAGTTCGTGTGCTGATGTCATCCCACTGCTTGCTCCTAATGTATAAAATAAACCTCTGCTGAAAGCAGAGCAGGAAGACTTGCACCCAACTTCAACTCCCGTGTCTTCCTCACCCCCCTTTCTCCTTTTTTTCCTTCTCCCCTTTTTAGGAACCTCCACTCGCTGACGCCTTCCCACCTTAGGGTCCTGCCTGTGTTGCCTCCAGACACCTCAATAGTTGGAGCTGGTCTCTGACAAAGTGGGAAAGGCAAATGTAGCTAGAAAGAACTTGGAACTGTTTATAATTTTTTTCTTCATGGTTCAGTGGGTGGGGGAAGACCTGATTTCTCTGTAAAAGGCCCATAAGTTTTCATGATTATCCCTATTAAAAATTCTTTTCCTGTTCCCTCTCTAGCGTTCTACTTGTAGAACAAGATGTCAGTTGTAGAGGACTCATTACAAACTCATGGAGGTAATTAGTGTCTTGTTAACTTTTATCCATAAAGATCATCTACATATCTTGAGCAGACTTTATTTTTTTTTATTTTTTATTTTTTTAAAAGATTTATTTATTTATTCATACAGAACTGGGGTACAGGCCAGAGATGCGGAGGGTGAGAGGATTCACCAGAGACAGAGTGGGGAGCAGAACAGGCATATCAATGAAGTACACTGCTGAGGGGAGCAACGGGCAGGTCAGGAGAGGTCTGCCTCACCATGTGGATCTTCTCCAGGGCAGGCAGGGATCGAATTCATGCAGAAGTGGCTCAAGCTTCTCAGTGCTGTGCTTTACCCCGCTGTGCCAATAAGGGAGGGCCCAGACTTTATTTTTTTTTAAATAATAGTTTATATTTACATCATTTTGTGCCTTTGGAGAATTTTTTTTTTTTTTAATTCAGAAAGTAGCCCTGAACTTGCAGATATTTGGGGACATTGTGCAGTCTGACAATTCATCATACTCTGTTCTTAAAATTTGTATTACAACATATTAAAGTTGATTCCAAGATCCTGTGCGGAAGAAACTGGGCTCTCTGACTCACTTTACACTCAGCCAACATGACAGAAAATTACATCATTTTTTCCTACCATGAAAGGAAACAAGTTAGGAAATTATAGAAAAGGTGTGTAGATAAAACAAAGCAATGTAATTTGCAGTGTGAGTTGCTTAATGTAATGCATAGTTATTAGCACATTTAAACTCCCCAGGTATTATAATTGCTAATATTAAATAATCTGTTTTGTCACCTCAACAGAATATTTTTTTCTTGAGACTTAATGCATTTCTCTTTTAAGTATGTGTTTTGGACACAATGGAATACCTTAAATAACCTTGTTTCAAGAGGCAGAAAACAACAATAAAAAGAACTTGGTATTCTATGCTGTCTCTTAACCAGAAGAGAAGTATTTTGTTAGAATCATCATTATTAGAGGCATCTATCAGGGTGTGATTTCCTCCCCCTGGATGAAAACAAAGGCACTACAGAGGAATGTATATAAAGATAGCACCCATGAGGTATTAGGATAAATAAAAGTAGGCAATATTAATGATGCTCATTAGCAGATGTCACTGTCAGTGATGAAGTAAATTCCACACCAAAGTGTTTCATATATTACACTTTTCAAAACTGTCAACTCTTTGACTTTGATGTATGTTCACGTGAATAGTTTTAATAAGTTCCTACAGCCATTTCTTTGCATATGCCCTGAAGAATCCCTGGAATTGCTGGCAGCAATATCACTCATGTTTTTTGCCTGAGGATTGGTGCCTCGATTAGAAATGTGAAGGCTCAGATCATTGAATTTCGACTTATTCATGGTACAAATATTTGCATAAGAGTTAGTTAAAAAATATTGTATGACCAAGCAGATTTTATAGATTAAAGCAATCTTCCACAGGCTATTGCCTGTATAACTAATAGAATTACGTATGCATAAAACTGCTTTTACTGTGGAAGCCAAAATGGAGAATAATAGCTTGTCAAACTGTCATTTGCAAGTGAGATCATAGATTTTATAGTCCAAATTAGGTTGTGTTCTTTTCCTTTTTGTCAGGTCATATTCTAATAACCATATTGTGCACTAAACCTTGTGATTATCCCAACACTTGACAGATGGTAGGCTGTTAATTTGTATGTAAGAGGCAGTGATTGCCAGCACCCTAATAGTATTCAACAAAATATGAAATGTCAAAATCTACTTTTGGTTACGTTCAGCGTGACTTCATTTTAGCAAGGTAATGGTAGGCAGAAGTGTTTCAGTAGCTTAGCATATGTTTTATTTTACTACTCTGAATGGTTTTACTAATCAGTAGAAACAAAGATTTAAGGAAGAAGTAATTTTCTTATTTATGTCATTTTCCCCACTTTGCTATGAAGACTGGTCACTGATGTGAGGGATTAAATTTAAGGACTGGATGACATCTGGGAGCAGACAAGATTTAATCTCTCAGTGTTGAGGAAAATGCTTAATAGTAGCATCTATTGATTAGAAATATATTTAGAAATACTGATTAGAAATATGGAGTGTGTGATGTTCAAAATAACTAAAAAAATAAGTTTAAAGTGCACTGACAAGTGTACCTTAAACTATTAGATGTAGTAAATGAGTTTAGCAGTGTGGCAAGATACAACATCAATATACAACAACCAGTTTCTTTCTATATAGTATCAATGAATAATCTGAAAACGAGATTAAGAGAGTCGCATTTATAATAGTAGCAAAAATGTATAGAAATAAACAAAGAAGTGCAAGATTTGTACACTGAAAACTAAACTAGAATCTATCATTGAATTATTTTAGAGTCAATAAATGGAAAGGCATCCATATTTATAGAACAAAACCAAAATGTTCTTAAGATTCTAATACAGCTCAAAATGATTCATATATTTAACACAATACCTTTCAAAATCCCAGCTGTTTTGTTTGATTTTGTCTGCAGACATTGACAAATACTCCTAAAACTCATGTGAAATTGTACAGGACTGAGGAAAACCAAAACAATTTTGAAAAAGAGAAGCATAATTGGAGGACACACTTTCTTTTTTCAATACTAATACAAAGGCACAGAATCAAGACTGTATGATAGTTACATAAAAACAGGGCAGTAGAATAAAACAGAGTCCAGAAGTTAACGCTCCTGTTGATGATCAGTTGATTTTTGACAAGTGCTAAAATGATTCAGTAGGGAAAACATTAGTTTTTCAACAAATTTTGCTTGTGCCATTGAATATCCACATACAAAAGAATTAATTTAGACCTCTATCTCACACCATATACAAATAGTACAAGGTAGATTATCTATCTCGATGTAAGAGCTATTAGTAGAAAGCTCTGCATAATGCAGTTAATCTGTGATCTTGAATTAGATATATTAGACAAAACCCCAAGAGCACAGATAATGAAAGGAAAATAGATAAATTGACTTCATCAAAATGTGTCATTTAATGTGTCAAATAATGCCATCAAGAAAGTGAAAAAATGACCCAGAGATTATATATCTTCTAAGGAACCTTGTGTGACTATATAAACACATATTTGACAGTCCAATTAGAAAATGGGCAAGGGATCTGACTGACTGAGTAGGCATTTTTCTAAGAAAGAAACAAATTATTAATAAGCTTAGCATGATTTATCTTTAGGAAATCAAATAAAAATCAACCAAATCATATATATGTATGACACTTATATGTATATATGGCCAAAATAGAAAGATAATGACAAGATATCTCTGTTTGTAAGAATATAGAGAAAATCGAGCCTTTATATTTTAATATGATAAAGAAATGATGCAGCATCTTTGGGAAACTGTTTAGCAGTTCCCCCCAAATGTTAATTCTAAGTTACTATGTTATTATATGACTCAGCAGTTCTATTCCTGGTATATATCTGAGAGAATTGAAAACACATATCTACACAAAACCTTGTACATAACATCATTGAAATATCTAAGAAGTGGGCATAACTCAAATGGCCCTCTGCAATGAAAGGAAAATCATAAGTTATAGATCCATAATGAAATATTATGCACTCTTTTAAAGAATTAAACATATGCTACAACATGAATGAACCTGCAAAGAAGCCAGAAACAAAGGAGACATAGAGACACGAAGCAGGAGTGTAGTCTAGTACATAAAATGTCCAGAATAATAAAATCCATAGACAGAAAATAAGTTAGTGATTGTGAGCAGCTGGAAGAGTTAGGAGGTAATGGAGAGTGACTGCTAATTATTGTAGTTTTATTTTGGGGTGATGAAATATTATAAAATCGATTGTGATATTGGTTGCATAACCTTGAATATACTAGAAACTAATGAGTTGTACAATTTAAATAGACAAACTTTATGGTATATGAAATATATCTCTATAAAGCTGAAAAAAACCACATTGGCAATAGAAAACATAATACATTTATTTTGTCATGAATATAAAATAATTGCACAGATTAACAATATTGCATTACTTAAGTTGAAAAGTATAATTTTTCATTTAAAACTGAAAAATATTTTTCTTAGTTAAGAGTTTTCCTACCACATTTGAATATTAAATAGTGGGGAAACTAAGACTGGTCAGAGATTTTTTTCCTTTATAGTAACATATTTTATTAGAAATCCAAACAAACAGTGGTTTTCTAATTGTGTAAAAGTCTCAAAAACAAGATAGATGTAGCAAATGCTCATTGGGTATTTGCCATATGCTTTAACTAATGCTTTATAAAAACATATATACATGCATTGTGCATAAACATTAGAAACATGTAGAAATTTGACTTCTGACAACTTTGTACTTCACGTTAATTCTTCCCAAGAATTATGTCACTTAATATATTTTAATTTTACTTTACTATGTTAATTGGTTGGATGATTTCTATTTGACAGTATTTCTTTTGGAGTTTATGAGTAGTTGAATACATTGGGATTTGGGGACAATGGCTCTCCTAACGAGAATATGAAAGCTTCTGTTCTTTTCCTATACTTTGCCCTGCACATCTCTTCTGCCTGGCTGTTCTATGTAAAATTATACCTTTTGTAATAACTTGGTGATTCAAAAAAAGAAAGTGTTTCTTTTACATAGAATGAATAGTTGAAATCATGTACTACTATAATTTAAAAACCAGTTGGGGTCATTTCTTCAACCCTATCTTCATGATTGGTTAGGCTACCATTAATTTTGTCATTTTGTGGGAAGTGAAGGGCAATTGTCAGTGTGATTGAGAAACAAATTTTCTGAAGTTAAAAGAATTCTTGGGTTGGGTAAAGAAACATAATGCTAAAATACATTCTGAGGTATATATTATTGATCTTCAATAAGTTCATGGAAAAAAAGCTAAATCTACATTTTCTTAGGCTTCTAGAAAGTTAATATTTTGCCTAAAGATTCACTTTTCATGATAAAATAAGATTTTTAAAGAATCACAGCCTAATTTTATTATTTAACAATTTGTTTTTTAACAGACTATTTTTGAATGCTAATTATTACTCCCAGTGGTTAATCACCCCTTTTGATGTGGCATTTTTAAGAAAGTCCTAATGTGAAAAGTTAATTTACAGAAAATCTGTAAAATAATTACTCATTTTTAAGATATTTAAATGTTATATCATAATTACTATTTTTCCTCTTTCAACATAATTTTTTAAATAATCACTTTTAATGGTTGCATAACTTTTAATTTGTACCATGAGGTATTGATGTACATTGATGTACAATACACGAATTTTAGAGATGAGCTGGAACACTTCAACCCACTTATTAAAGGATGAGGAAGGGCCATAACAGTTGTTTAGAACCTGGGTATTTTTTTTCTCAATTCAGTCATGTTCAAGTGCATCATTGCCTTGTTTCATTTTACATGCATTTTTCAGAAATACATAGTAGAATGAAGTTCTGCATACTCACTTTATTCTTAGATATCAGTGGGAAAAAAGAGCAAAGAGAGAGGTATAATATTACAGCTGGTTTTCATTCAGTGAACTAAACTTTTAGTGTCAGGGAAAGAAAGGTAGTTAGTGGAATGAGCAACTTGGAATTTTCTGTACTTAAGTGTGAAACCAAAATGGGGGAAAAAGAGATATAATCAGACCCCACACCTCCCTATTTCAGCACAGATGTAATTTTCAGTTCAAAACCATTTTTTTTATGAGAAAGCATTTAAGAATAATATCTCCATAAGCTATTTCCATGACAAGTGAGTAAAACTTTGACTCCCTTAGAGAAATTGCTTTACAATTGTGGAGGTTCTGAGAGAGTTGGGAGTGTGTTAATGAGCTGATCTGCATCAAACCTGAAAAATAAGTTAGAGTCCATTGTAGGGCCATGTTGAACTGGAGTAATCATGGTGGTGCAGACTTGCCATGGATTAAAACCCTGGATAACCTAGCAGGCTATTGCTGGTTGTTGGCTAAAAGCCGGGTAAAACTTGTTTGACTACTTTTGACAACTGACAGTGCTTTTAAAATCTTGAGAAAGCTGGAATCTGTTCTGAGTCAATTGATGAAGCCATAAGTGACTTTACTTTTTTATTGAGTCTGGGGGAACATAAAGCAGAGAGCACATGGTCTTGAATTCTTTTCTTTTTTCTTTCCTCCCTATTCCTTTTTTTTTTCCCCCAGAAACTATAAAAAGGAAGATGTAGCCACATCCAAGTTAAAGTTTCAGTGTTGTGTCTGAGACATATTAGGTTGCATTGGTGGAGTGCCTCGGAGAGAGTGCTTGGTATTAAAATTCAAATGGACATAGCAAAATATTTCTCTAGGCTATAGAATTTCTTTAACAGATATTGCCACACACACAAAAAAACAACTCAGAGGTATTTGTATCACTTTGGGCCTTTTATAATCTGATTTTTGAATGAAGAAACAGAAAACCAAGACTTCTCTTTGAAGAAAAGTCCATTATTGGTGTCTTTGAAGCTCTGAAGAGTGAGTATATTCTACTTGGATAAAGTGCTACAAGAGGAGGAAGGAAGCAAAGGCAACTTTATAAATTACCCTGTGAGCTAGCATATCTATCCTTGTCTTTATTAAAAACATGCCTCTGAGCAGGTGGTCCTGTTTGAGTGATACTTTTGAGAGTCAGCTTGAAAGAAATCACTGGAAACTGTGTGTTCCGAAAACAGCTTGGGTTGTCTTGAGAAGTGTGTAGAGATCAAATTGTTATATTGAGAGTATTCTCCGTGTTGAACAAATTTATTTTCAAAATTTAAAACTTGCAACTTAGGCAACTATTTTAATACAGTTAAATGTGCTAGATGACATCAACACATGCATTCTGTTTGTTCTTTGTACACGGGTGTACCTCCCAGAGAAGGCTATGACCCAGATTCCATATGCATTCAAAACTTTGATTAGTTAAGAATGACACAGTTCCTGTGGATATTTTGTGTAGTATCTTGGCATTTGTATTAATAGTTAAAAGTTCACTTCTAAATAAAACTCCCTTAATAATAGATTTGATGTGTGCCCAATTTCAACAAAGGTTGGTTGACACCTGTAAAATTTGTTAAAATGTTCCTCTTGTTAGGAAATACAGTAATCTTAAATTAAAAAAAAATTAGAGCATACTAATTAAAGCAGAAAGTGACATTTCAAAGGAATGATGATCCCCAGTGTCTCAATGTAAAATACTCCCTAGTCTATTTTTAATGACCTGGTATGCTATGTATGTTTAAAATATTTTGTTATGAACTGGTGTTTTCATTATTGTCAGTGATGTTGATGATCAGCAAGGTAGGATATTCTTCTAGATGAATTAGGAAGAGTACAGATAAAATCTACCAAGGGTTTTTTGCTTTGATTATAGTTACATCTGGGAGGCATACATGCTTTCTTGCACTCATTCATTACCTTGATCGGATACATTTTACTAGCCAGCCTCATGCTGGGCACTAGAAGTCCATTGGTTACTATGCCACAGATGATTCCTAGCCTCAAAGAACTTGACCTTTCCTTTTGATTATTGTTAGTTCTAATCCTTATTTTTCCTTGTTGGCATTCTCAGTAGCAGCAAAGATGATGATGCATTCATATAAATACATGCAGTTATACAAATATCCTTATCTACTATTTTTTAGATATTCTTAGCTAATCTGATAGCTGAGGAGTCTCCCCATATATGTAGTTTTCATCACTTTGTGCTTGCTAGTCAATTAATTTTATATTTTAATTCAATATCCTGAACCTGTGTCTAATGCTCCAGTTCTGTACCTGGTATTCTATTGATGCTTTCAAAATATAGATTCCCTTCATTTCCTCTCTTTCTCCCACCTTCACCTCCCAATAAATGAAGACACTAAACTGTAAGACTCCAGGTGTACATTCTTTCAAATATCAATGGGTCTTGCATTTTAGCCCCTGTTGTGAAAATTTGCAAACCAAGTCAACTACATTGAGATTATTAGTTCCTGATGGGTTTAATCCCATGGGTTGCTAGACCTGGCAAATACCTCAGCCACTACCAAGCTGAAAAGGGAAATATAATGTTTTTCTTTTAGTAGAACCTTTTGTGTGTGTGTGTGTGTGGGGTATTCTCAAGAGATCAGGGTTTAACCATAGATAAGTAAAGTTTCCAAGAAGAAGATGAGATCTTTTAGAATAAAATCAGGAAAGATAAAGAGGAGGATACTCTTTTTGTGTTAGACTTGCCCATTTTCCACCTACTCATTTTCTTAATAGTGAAAGCAAATGGGTCATTATCTTTTACAGTATTCTTATTTTTGTCATAATCATGAGAGTTGTTATTTAAGTTTATGAATACCATCAAATGGGTGCCACTATTATTCAAATTTATTAAGTGACCAAATCAGCTAGAGTATTTAGGATCTTGCTCAAAGCCACAGAACTGGTAAATGACTTACTCAGCACTCCCATCTATGGCTGGTTATCCCCAAATTCCGCTTGATCATTACATGCTACCGTTTTGATTGTCTTTATTCATTTTTAGTGCCCTTTCTTGTACAAACAGATGCTAAAGGCCTTTAATCTTATAGATGATGATGAGTTAAGTATTCAGGTTGCCTTTGATCTATGAATGAATACCACAGTTTTCTGTCTTTTCTCAGAATAATTTTCAAAAAGCAAATTCTAAACCTTCCAATGACTACACTCAGTGCTGGTGACTGATTTTAGGTTGTTCTTGCTTTTCATGTCCACTTAGAACACCAGCATTCCTTTAAGTGGTGTGTACCATGAACTCTACTTGAATGATTATAATATCACATACAAATGAGCCAAGATTCACCATGAGAAAATGAGATTGCTTTTCATGCTGTAGTAAAATCTCTTTTGATAAATAACTTGATATTGAAATGCCTATATGTGCCATTCAAATTCTTAAATTAAATCCTGACTATTTGTTTATTTTACTTTCTGCTTCTAGAAAAGATTTGAGGTAGTTACTAGGTATATTTTACTTATCAATGAAGGCTAACAATTCAAAAGCAGAATATTTTTATGAAGGTGTGGGGATGAAATCCTGATACTAGTCCTGGAATTTATTTTTCTAAAAATTAGTAGTAGTGATTTAATGTCTGAAACCAGCTAGTTCTTGCTTTGACTAGCAGTCTACTTGCTATGTGACCTTGGGAGAACCTAAAGTCTTTGTTCCTTAATTTCTCAATCTTTAAAGTGGGGAGTAATAAAATTACCTCATCATTGTAAGTTACCTGAGATGACGCTTAAACATGGAAGATAGTATCTTGTTCCCAGGGAGTATTGAATAAATGTGATGATGGAAGTGGTAGTGGTTGAATATTACTTACCAGAAAGAAGTAAGGTTGCACACACAGCTTCATTTATTATTATTTTTTTCAATGAAATCTTACATATGATTCTTATTAGCAGTTTTGGTGGGGTGGGTATGGAGCCTGCCTTATTTGTCATTAACACAGGATCCCAGTACTCAAATGTGTTCACGCAGTGAAAATTCTTGGTTTGAAGTTAGGGAAAGCAAGTGACGGTAGGCAGTGATAGGTAGAGAAGGCACCATGGGAAAGAAACCAGGTAATTTGGGTTTTATTTGGGATCTGTCACATTCAGAGCAAGTGAACTAGAGAATTGTCTTAATGTTGCTGACTTTTTGTTTACTCTGCTATGAATGATAGCAATATCCATCTACCAGGGCTATTCTGAATGAAATCATGTGTTGTGAATTAACTTTGAAGATGAAGTAGTGCACAAATATTGTTTTAGTTAAAGATATACTAGTATAGAAATAAATTTCATACTAGTAAATGGGACTTTATTGTGGTCTAGGTGAGACCCCAAGGTTGTAGTGACTTCATTTTAAAGATGCATCCCCCCAGCTGACCTCATTTACAGGACAATTCTAAACCAGCATTATAACATTTTGAAATCAAATGATTGATTTTCTTTGGAGGTCTTGCATCTTTTGGTTACTGGATGCTGTGCCTATGTTCTTTAAACCGTGGCAGTGAACAGGAAGCCCTTTTGTGAAATAGATTTAGTGGGGTATAAATCTACCTAACTAGCATCTGGATGGGAGCTGATGAGTGTTGGCCCCAGAACTGAGCTAAACTAGCAGAGTTAGAAAGATGTGCTGACTTCAACTTCAAGCCACAGGGCCTAGCAACAAACTGCAGGGAAGCAATAGGAGCCTATGGTGTGGCCTGTTGTGCTGCCATCATTTTTGTCAGTGTCACCATCATCACCATTAAACCTTTATTAAGTGCTGGTGTGCGGTGCTCCCTTAGGTGCCATTACAGGCAGATAGGAAAGCTGTATGTTTTAAATAAGAGTCTCATTTAGGAGTGTGAGGTGAAGAGGCCCAGTTGTAATCCAAAGCAAGCCCCCAAATGTGATTGCATGGACGTATGAGAGGTAGTTGTTATCTGTAATAGGCATTTATTTATGGTGTCAGCTTACATCTGGTTCTTTTCTTAAGACATTCCCCAATGCTAACCTTCAAGGATGGCCCTGGTCATTGTGTTTTTATTGCTTAATTTTACTTACATAGCCATATCTGAGGGGATTGAGGCTGCACAGATCATAGATCATCCCCCCCACCCCAATAATTGGACTTGTGACTAAGACAGATTTGTAGATGGACTGGGTAGATTGTTAAACTTGGGAAGAAGCCATGTCTTATATTAATTCAGTAATCCTTATAAAATCCTATGAGACAGGTCTTTTTCTTACTATTGTTTTATAGAAGAGGAAACTGAGTCACAATGAAATTAACTAATTTATCATTAGCTAAAATAATCATGAGGAAAAAAGAAATGGAGGTATCATGTTATCTGACTTTGAATTGTACCACAGAGCAACAGTGATTAAAATTATATGGAATGAGAATAAAAATGGACATGTGGATCAATGGAACCGAATCAAAGGTCTATAAATAAGTGCACATATATATTACTAGTTAGTTCATGATAAAGGAGCCACTACTATATAAGAGAAAGGAATGTCTCTTTAACAACTAGTGGCAGGTACACTGGATGGTGACATATAAAAGAACCAAGCATATTGCTCTAACTCCACGCACAAAAATAAATTCAAAATGGACTAATGATTTAGGCATAAGACTTGCAACAATAAGATACTGAGAAGAAAATGTTGCTGATATGTATGCCATCAATAATAAACATATTTTTGGAGACTTGACCCATGCTATGGTAAATAGAAGCAAAAATAAATAATTGGAATTATCTCAAATTAAAAGATTTTGTTTAGCAAGAGAAAATACAAGTACATCAACAGAGAGCCTACTGAATGGGAGAAATCATTCATACATAACACAACTGACAAGGGGTCACCATCCAAGATATACCTAAATCTTATTCAAAGTAAAAGATTATTCAAAAATCTTATTAAAAAAAATAAAAACAGGACCTCCTTGGTAGCACAGTGGATTAAATAAAGCACAGCACTAAGAAGCTAAAGCCACTTCTGCATGTGTTCAATCCTCGTCTGCCTGAGAGGTGATCCACATAGAGTGGCAGACCTCTCCTGATTCGCCTGCTGCTCCCCTCAGCAGTGTACTTCAATGATCTGCCTGTTCTGCTCCCCACTCTATCTCTGGTGAATCCTCTCACTGCCCCTGCACCTCTGGCCTGTATCCCAATTACAAATAAATCTTTAAAAATAAATAAATAAGTAAAAACAACCCAATTAACAAATGGGCAGCAGGCCTGAACAAATAATTCATCAAAGAGAATATCCAAAGACAAATGGACACACAGAATAATAAAATGTTTGTCATTATTTTAATAATGGAGATGTTGTTCAAACCATAAAGAGATACCATCTCACACTTGTGAGAATGGCACATAGAAAAAATATCCACAAAGACAAGAGTTGGAGAGAATGCAGAAAAAGAAGAACGTTATTACATTGTTGGTTGGAATATAAACTGGTAAAGCTGTTTAGAAAGGATTTTGGATTTATCTTAAAGTACAAAAAGTAGAAATATCATATGAATCATAATTCCCTTTTTTGGAGCATCTCTCCATCCAACGAACATGAAACCATCAACTCACAAAGTTATATGCTCATACTATGTTTTTTTTTTTGCAGTATTTTTTACAATAGCTAGGATGCTAAAACAACCCATTATATTACTGATGGTGGACCAAATTGTAAATGGCATATTTGCACAATAGAACAAAATGTCGCTATTTACAGCAAAATGGAAGGACTTCATGTGAATTCTTAATGTAAGTCAAAATGACAATTGTTGGATCTTTACATAGTGGATGATTTGACAAAGCAAAATGCTTATAGAAACTTGTGGACACTAATAAATAAAGTGAGATTTCTGAGGTTAAGAGGCAGGTGGGAGAAAAAGAAACAAAGTAATTCACCCAAGGTCATATAGTTGTGAGTGCCAGAGCCAGTTATGAAAACAGATAGCATGAGCTTGACTGTCTTTCTGAGGGAGAAAGTGGGTGAAATACTAAGGACCTATGAACAGATGCAGGTTAAATGAGCGGGAGACTGCGAGGAGAGGAAGAGGGTTAGCTTCACTCAGAGAGTAAAATGCCTTTGATGCTTAGGCTTCTTGTCTGCAGAATGCAGATTTCACTGACTGTGCTTTGTTACACTGGGTCCTTTTAAATAAATTCCCATTTTTGAGCATAGATTAGTTTTAGTTGATGCCTATTACTTGCAACCAAAACAATGTTGACTAGTGACTATCCTATTACCATTTGTTACAGAAGACTGTGAATCATCGTTTGCTCTTTGTAGCCACACACTTCTTTATATTATTTGTAGGTAGCAGTTAGATTAATGGGGGAGAAAGTCAAGTAAAACAGGGATTGGAAAATAGAGTAACCAGCTCTCTGAAAGAGGTAAGCATTAAATGACTCTTAAAATGTAGAAGCATAGTGAAATAAATGTACCTGTGGTAGGGTGTGGGGAGTCAGGGATGCCTTCTGTGGGATTTTTTCCCAGCTTTTCTGGAGTCAGGAATTTTGGAACTATTTTTGAAGAATGAGGAGGATTTATCTTCATGAAGAATGAATGCGAGGAAGAATATTCTAGGTGGTGAGAATATGTATATATAAAGAAAAAAAAAGTGAATCATATGCTGCCTTTTGGAAAGGTCAAGTAATTAAGTGTCATGAAGAAGAGGGAATGAAGAGAATAAATGTAACTGGAAGTGTTGGCTGGAACCAGATATTAAGGGACTAGTGCTAAGCTATGGAGTTTGAACCTTCCCCTATAACCTAGCAGTGCACTTATCCCAGGCTTCCTCAAGCATAAACCATAATACATTTGTAAACATTTGCTACATTTTGATTTAAAGACTGTTTTTTAAAAATTAAAAAAAAAATAGAACCCCAGCACTACTGCTTTAATTTTTTGTATGTCATCTTCTAGTTGTCTTTAGACATGTCTGTTTTTGTACATGGTTGTAATCCCTCCATATATTATATTCACTTTCCTGTAGTTCAAAAAGTTTTGTTTCTTTGTTGTCCTCTTCTAATTACTTTATAGCAGCATGATCAAGACACATATTTTTGAATATCTATAATGCTCTCAGCAATGGGTTAGGTTATGATGAAGTAAAGATGTGTGACCTGAAGATTCCTACATTTTAGCAACTCAGGATCTGATATAATAATTCTGCTGAAATATTTAATCATACACAAAGTAGGAGGCTTTAAAATATCCTTTTATGAAAGTATATTCTGTTTTTTGAGAGTTGATTTTTGAATTCTTTCATTTGTATTCACTGTTACTTCTCCCTTTGTCCCCATCATAAATGCTGGCTAACAAGTGACATATACTCATGTAATTCTTGTATTTATGAATTACCTAGCTACTGTCTTTTTCATATCTTTTGCCCCAAATACTTGAAAGCTATATGATGGTTAACCATTAACAGGGTCCAAATCAAATTCTTGAGCCAAGTTTGAAACAGTATCTTCATGTGGCAAGTGTCCAGTTGCCATCTTTTTAATATATCACCTTCCCCAGCCTAAACTACTTTTGAACCAGCTCAGTTCCAGGGAGAGTGGTATTACCTAACAAGCCCCCACAGCCAGACCTGAGTATGTGGGTGATAGAATCACATCTGTGTTCCTTCTTTTGGTTTTTAGATATCATCTACGTCTTTCGCTTTCCCTTCCTGCTCTTCTGTTGAAGAAAATAGGGACGATTGTCCAAAATTACTCCTTAAATTGGCTATAAATGCTCCTTATATTAAATTTTGCCTACTACCTCCAGCATGATCATGAGCTTCCAAATTAAAAAATGCAGATAATTTTGCAATCATATTTACATTTTAGTCTGTAATGAGTTTAAAGTCTACATGCTTTAGCTTTTCCATTTATGGTGTTTTTTGGTAATTTAATTTAGCTTTGTTTCTTTTTAATCCCAGCCTCAATATCTAAAACTCTTATTTTACTCATTTTAATCTTATGCATTTTCAGGAAAGGCATTGATCAATTCTAAGTTATAACTTTTGAGACAAAAGTTCATTCATTAGAGTCTAGAAGTGCTTCATTATCCATGCAATAAAAAAATGGGTAGGAATCTAAGTATGCTGTATTATCTGGAAGTCCTCATATCTGGTTTTATCATATGCATTTATGTTCATGCATGTACATGTGTGTGTTCATACACAAGTATACAAGCATGGGTTATGGCAGCATACTTAAAATTAAATTGGTTGTTACCCAGAGACCTTAAGAACTTTTAAAACGCCCTCAGCTTCAGTCTCCTTGTTTGTAAAATGGGAACAATCATAGTTATTACTATATACAATATATAGCTAGAGATAATTCATTTGATGCCACTAAGGAATGGTGTATAGTGAGTACTCAGTAATATCAATAGTTAATATCACGGTGTCTCTACTGGAGTAGTGCAAAGTCTTATTTATCACCTTAATTTTTAGCTACTAATATGTCCCTAGTACATTTCTTATAAAGAGACCAAATGCATTGCACAAAGGTGTAGACTTTACAAAAACTTCCCAAGCCATGTTTTCTTAGCATCTGTTTCCTCCTTACATAGTTTATATTGAACAGCTAGAACTCACCAATAGCATCTTTGTGGCACATTTCATTGGTGGCCATTGTTACAATTCCTTGTCTTAATTTCATCTACAACTTCCATGACCTAGTCAGTTTCTTACCTTTGGTGCAGTGTGCTTTTTTTTTTCTTTTTGCTTTATTTTCTTGGGCCATCTCTCATGCTGGGAGCCTTCATGGTTTGGGCCAAAGTGATGACTGGAGCTAGAGGGAGATAAAAAGCTTTTGGAATCCCCCCAACAACTGGGAATATGAATATATGTGCTCTAACCTTCCATTCTTAAAGATCCATAATTCTGGATATATATTTATAGGAGGTCCTGCCCAATAAAGCCCGTTGCTCTCAGTGCTAAACTTGATAATATGCCTTAAGTTAGCTTTTTTTTTTTTTTTTAAAGATTTATTATTTATTTGTACATTCAGAAACTGGGGTACAGGCCAGAGGCTCAGAGGTGGCAAGAGGCTTCACTAGAGACAGAGTGGGGAGCAGAACAGGCAGATCGACGAAGTACACTGCTGAGGGGAGCAGCGGGCGGGTCAGGAGAGGTCTGCCGCGCCATGTGGTCACCTCCGGGGCAAGCGGGAATTGAACTCATGCGGAAGCGGCTTTAGATTCTCAGTGCTGTGCTTTAACCCGCTGCGCCACCAGGGAGGGCCTTAAGTTAGCTTTTACTCCTCTATCTTCCTCTGTATTCCTTCATCCCTACTTTTTCGAATAACCTTCCAATTAAATTCCTCTGTCTAAGTCTGTCTCAGGCTTTCCCTTCAGAGGTCCCTATTCCAAGGCCTCCTTAATATTTCTATATCCTTCCCACTATAATCTTTAGTCCTAGATTATTTCTCCTTTTCTAGCTCAGAAGGAAGTGTTGTTATCATGGATTTCAAGGCCTGACTTTTCTTTTTTCTTGACTGTATTCCTGCTCATGTCCTCTGAGTCCACAAACTATATCTTGATGACTGCTATACCGCCAATGTAAAGAAGCTCATGGAAGGAACTCTACAAATATCTAATGAATGAAAGAGTGAATTATTCTCTTTATCTTGCATGTTCTTTAGTCTCCTCTCTATACCGCACATGCTGCTAGTATCACTGGCTGTTCTTTAGTCTTTCTTTGGGAGTCCAGAGGTCTTTTACCTTGGAGTATTAACATAGTTACTTGAGTCACAGAGCCTACCTTTCCATGGGGTTTAATAATGAACTCTCAATTCTTTAGCAATGTTGAACCTTACTGGAAATTTTCTTTCTGGAACTCTGCCTCATTTGGTCTCTTAAAATCCAGCTATTCACTTATTCTTCTACTGACTCTCAGACTTTTCTTTCCCAGTGTTTTTGCTGACTTATTTAATTGATTGTTCATTTGATCTTTTTCAGGGCTACATCTTTGATCATTTTCTTTTCTGGAGTTATTTATTCAATCTGACTAAAGTGGTGACTCATTTCTTCACCTGTAAGGGTGATTCCTAAAATGTATTTTTCAGATTGACCTCCCTGGGCTCAACGCTAAAGATGGAGAGCTCCAGCTTCAACTCTTGCAGGTATTTCTATCTTGTTCAAGCATGAATTCATTTTCTTCTCCCCATTTTCAGCTCTCCCTTCTTTTCTACATCTCTTTTATGAATTAATTATTAGTTAATGGGTTCACCATCTATCTAATATTGCAGTAGGGGAGTCTTTGTGTGATTATTAACTGTGTGTTTTTTAAGATATAATGTCTTAGTTCCTACTGTGAGCCAGATGCTGTGTTAGATGCTGGGGATATATGATCAATAAAATACAAATATAAACAAATATAAACATGAATTTTACAATATAAAATATAAATAAATATAAATATAAACAAATATAAACATGAATTTTATTTTTCATGCAAATTTAGCATTGTAAACTGAGGTGAATGCTGTGAAAGAAATATGCTTTGAGCGATGTCACCTAAGTACCTAATCTATTTATAGGATTTGTACAACTTCATTTAGGAAGAGAAGCATTTGATTTGAGATCTAAATAATGAGTAGGAATTAAGAGAGAGATTAAGGTGTTTGTAAAATGCTATCATTACATTGTCTCATTTTGAGTCTCATAATGGGCTAGTTTCATATTTTTTTAATGGTAACTAGAGGGTTAAATATTTCTTTTTTTTATCTCCCAACATATCAGAAAACAAAGGTTTCTGTTATCTTTGGTCTCCTGATTCTTTTTGTCTGTACTTAACTATCTTCCTAGCTATGTCTATTAAAAATTCAAATTTTTCCACAACAGTGGTTTCTGTGTATTGCAGACGAGCTCCAGTACTTCAGCGTGGTATGGCTGTAGACAGTTTTTGTGTATTTCACACTCTTATTTTACACCCACTTGGCTATTTAGCTGTCACATATTAAAAGTATGTATGTGTGGAGATCTTCCATGTTGATACCCTCCAACCCATTTTTCTAATTTAGGGAGCTTAACATTTGTCCTTTTAAAATCTTACAGTTTTTGTAAGAGTCCTGGCAACAGTGATAATGGGAAATGACTAAAGATCAAGTGATTTCTATCTTTAATGTTTTCTTTGTTTGGAATTGTGCTGTGAATTTAGAGTTGATGAACCTTTAGGGAAATAGTAAGAGAGTAGACCAAGAATTTTTTATAGAAAAATACTTAGATCTTAGTTTAGGAAATCTAGCAATAAATATCAGGACTTTCAAGTAATTTGGCACATGGAGTTATAGGAGGTGGTAGAGACAGTGGTTCTTTATTGCAAAGGAAGAAATTTCCTATGGGTATAAATTGCCAGAATAATTTTTTTCTTCTTTGACTTCCTATAGTATTTCTTTGTACTTTTTCAATATGCTTTTTTTTTTTCTTTCTTTAAGCAAGAGTATTAGCTGATTGACTTTGTCAAATCTATGGCACCTCTGCTTAGATCCAAGAATATAGTGATTAACAAATATACATGTTTCTGGGATTTCCAGAAACTCATGAATTCTCCTTTATTTAATACTGTTTCATTTGAATATTTTTGTGGTAAGTGCATATTACTATGCAATCAGGAAAAAAAAGTAAAGGTATAATATTTTTCTGAGTGATTAAGTGTATAAGTGCATGATTAAGAATTCAAGGCTGCTAAAGAAATTCAGAAGCAAGATATTATTTGCTAAAAGTCTAAAACACCGGTTTTCCAGGAAGTATAACACTTTCCATACTTAACTATTCTAATGACTTTTGTATTATGTTAATGAAATGTAGTGGCATAGGTATATTACCTAAGATATCCCAAAGTGCAAGTCTTTCATCTTCTGATTCTATGCAGATGCTTTAAGATTTCAAGTTCTTGCTTATTTTTTGTTTATGTTTTCATAAAACACTTTTAAGGAGGCAGAAAGATTAGTAACCAAATTGATCCCTGTGATATGAAAAAGTGCTATGAAAATTTCACTCATGTCTCCAGTGTAGGCCAGTTCATCAAAGAAACTGATGCAGTCATTCCTGAATTTAAATACAATCTGAAGTTTCATCAGTTTGAGAAGCCTCATCTCTATGCAGTCTATCACCAAACAATCGCATATACTCATTATTTCAGGTTTCATAGAACCACAACAAAAACCAAACTGGAAAAGAACATGTCAATGTTTAGATGTCACAAGTCACCTTCTAATTTTCTCATTGTCAACAAATGGAATGATTTTACTATTATCAGCCTCTTACTCAAGGGTCACAATTTTTGACTGCTTTCCTCTGTGGCTGTATCTTAGGTTGGAACTACATTTTTAGAAGATACAAAGGAGAGAGATACCTTCCAAGATCAATACTCTGTAGAATGTCATAATCTTTTTGAATTCAAGGATGTTGTTTATTCACAGTTATTGAGGGATGTGAGGCTTTGATGGAATTACAGATCAGCTTGTGTGGTACAACTTTTATAATTCAGCAATATCTTATTTGACCTCCTCCTCCTCTTTGCATTTGCCCCTTTGAATTTATGTAGGTCACAGTTATTGAAGCTCAGCATTTTTCTAAACAGATTTCAGGTAGGAAGCATGTTTATAACTAGTATGTATGTCAGTAAATGTTTTGAATGACTTTTAAGCTGAGAATAAAAACAGGGAGAAGAAAAACAGGTAGCAGATAACCTTGAATCTCCTACAATAAATATTGACAAAACAAAAACAAAACAAACAAAACATGTTTTTTCACAAGATGAATGCTCCCTTTGAGAATCTGCAGAGTTCATTATTATTTTCAATCTTAAAACATGAGTTAAAATCCCAGTAGTGTAAAGTTTGAAATCACTAAAGAGATCTCAAATGATGGTGTGGGATTATCTGTTTTGGGATAATAAATTCTGTGACACACAAAGAGAATGTGCAATTAGAACATGCCCGCATGTTCTAGCCTATGTGAATCAGACAACCTCATGAGGTCACTTTGCAAATTGGTAGTACATTTTAATTCTGGAGGCAGTGTCACTTGTTGTATTACAAACTGTTAGTTGCAGGTTTGATTATGAAAAAAAGTTAAAGAAGATTGCTAACCTTTATTTAATCTAATCTCTGCTTTCAATTGTGCTACATAATTTCACCCTCTTGACAAGTTTAAGAAGTATACTTTTATCTTTGATTATTATTATTGAGCAAATAAAGGGTTGGGTACATTTAAGTAACATACCCCATTTTACAGTAAGTCATTAACAAAAGGAGAATCAGAAACATGATTGTTTCATTTTTTTTATATTCTAGTTATCGTTTTTGTACTTAATGCCCATGCATTAAATATTTTTGTTTAGTGATTTTTCTTCTTAGACTTTAAAAAAGTTGAGCATATGAATCTTTGTGAATCCCTAATTTCTTGTGGAGGAGCTTGTTTTATGTGAAGTGTTCATTTGTACTCAAATAAATTAATTGAAAATATATAACATGGTCATACAACTTTATATTCCATTTTAAGTATCTCTTTTTATCAAAACTTAAAAAAACTAAGTATTTATAATAGCTTCTAGCACAAAGTATAGGAGGAAATATAAAGAGATGTTCTTTTTGTTTTAAGTATTTATTTATGTATACAAGAACTGAGGTATAGGACAGAGGTATGGGGAATGAGAGGATTCACTAGAGACAGAGTGGGGAGCAGAACAGGCAGATGGACTGTTGTGCCACCAGGGAGGGCCCTATAAAGAGATATTCTTAAGAAAGTCTGATAGTTAATTGCAACAGACAAGATTCACAGGAGGGCTTAATTTTGTATTCATACTTTTAAGTGACCCTTCTGCTTGTTGTGATTATTGTAAGTACATTTTCCTGGCAGTTCACTTGCCTATTAACTTTATATTTCTTTAGCTATTTAAGATTTTTAGATGCTTATTTCATCTACACAGAATGTTGATATGAAATATTCCTTCAGGGTGTTTAACTGTGTCATGCTAAGTAGTTAAGTGGGAGAACCAGATATGCTTGGGTGCAGTACTGTTCATTTACTCATTTTTTTCAGAGAATCCAATGACTCCTAATCACTCCATTGCTACCTATCAGGGCCAAGCCACCAGCATCTCTCACTTAGATTATTCCTATGGGCTCCTAGCTGGATTTTCTACTTCTTTCTTTATCACTTTTGGTTGAGGGGCAACACAGAAGTCAAGTGATTCTGTTACAAAATAAGCAGAATAACAGATCACTCTTCTGTTCATGACTTTCTTATTTCCCTGTGGAAAACAAAAAACAAAAACACTGTCATAACAGTGCCCTAGAAGGTCCTATGCCCACTGCCCCATCTTCTTGGTTCCCTGACCGCTTCTTCTCATACTTCTCTTTGTTACTCCATTCCTGATTTGCCTTTCTCCAGCCTTTCAGGGCTGCTTTGCCCTTGTGTTTCCTGCAGCACAGTAATCCATAGTAGCTAGGTACTTGTAGGGTAGGGGTGCTTTCTTTATCTTCTTGAGATTTTTACTTAAGGAATCTTCTGAGGCCTAGCTTGACTACCCCATTACATTGCAGCCTCCCTCATTGCCCAGTCTCTCTAACTAACAGTAAGGTGACTCCCCACCCTCTTCCCAACTGTATTTGCTACAGCTCTGATCACTATCTATGATGCTATATATTTTACTAGTTTCATTTGTATTATTGTCTTTTTTCCCTCCAAGTATAAGTAAGCCCCAAAGGGCATGAAGACAAGTTCTCTCTTTGACTCTACTGCCTAAAATGATAGATGACAAAATAGATGTTTTCTTAATATTTAACTGAAGAAAAAGTGAAAATTTAGTTGAGACTCATAGTCACATTCACTTTTTGAATATTATGAACTTTAATGATTTATACATTCATTAAATACTTACTGAGCACTTCTATATGCTGAGCCCATAAGGTATGCCTTGAAAACACAGTGGGTCTATTTAGTTGAGACTGATTTCAAAATAAGTAATTGTATAATTATACAGTATTAGACTTGTAGCATGGGATCTCAGAGAACAGAAAGACCTGACTTACTCTGGGGTTGGTGGCTGTGACTCTTTTCCCAAGGAATATTTTTGTTCTGCCAGGCTGCTACTTCCAAAATTTAGGAACATGTGTATAGGTTTCTTCAAATTAATGTGATTTTCAAACTCGCATAGCATCAGAATTACATGGCAAGTACATTAAAAAAGATTCAGGACCTCATTCCCAGGATTCCAGATTCAGTTGTTTTCAGGAAGGGGCCAAGCATCTGTGCTTCCTGCCAAGTTTTCCAGTAGTAGTGATGCTGCTATTCCGGGGCCACACTTTGAATACAACTGGATTACAGGATGGATCTGGCATGTCTTTACCCAAAACAGAGAGGCTGATTCTGAGGTAGGAGTCAGGAAGACTTTTGATCTTAGAGAAAAATGCCACATGCAAGGAAATTTGAAGATAGTTATGGTGCTGAAAACCACAGGGTAAGCATAGAAACAATTGGAGATAATGACTTAATTTTTTTTCTGGGCTCTTCCACAGATTTGAAGGCTTGATATAATCACTACTATTGTTTTCCTTATGAGAGGCAAAATACATTTGGCCTGCAGTGTTAGAAGTTTTACTCTTCTGGAGTCAGACATAATTGGTTTTGAATTTTGGCTTTGCCATGTATTATTTGTGGAACTGCAACAGATGACTAGCTGGGATGAGTTAGGAGTGGGGGCCAGTGTTCAAGCCTTCAAACCTATTTTGAAGAAGTAGCATCTTTCTAATTTTTTTTTTTTTAAGAAAGATTTATTTATTTGTGCATACAGAACTGGGGTACAGGCCAGAGACTCAGGGGTGGCGAAAGACTTCACCAGAGACAGAGTGGGGAGCAGAACAGGCAGATCATTGAAGTACACTGCTGAGGGGAGCAGTGGGCAGGTCAGGAGAGGTCTGCTGCGCCATGTGGTCACCTCCGGGGCAGGCGGGAATCGAACTCATGCGGAAGTGGCTTTAGCTTCTCAGTGCGGTGCTTTAACCCACTGCACCACCAGGGAGGGCCCTTAATTTTTATTTTTTTAAAGATGGTGAAATGGTGTTTGCTAAGACTGGTTAGAAATTATATGCTCAACTATGACAGCAAGTCCTTAGTGCCCTCAACACAAAAATCCACACCCCCCAGTTCTACTCAGTAAAAAAAAGACTTGGCTGACCTCTGGATCTTGGTCATTTAACTAGTACTTGGAGTGATAACATCCAGTTACTTTATCTGTAAAATGGGCTTAATAATACCTAACTCACAGTATTCTGGGGCCGGGAGAATATTATGTATGTGGAGGTGTTACTACATTGCTTGATACTCTATAAAAGTTATTTTTGCTATTGTTTTAAAAATATCCTTTAAATATTACTCCTTCTCCCCTATATTCCATGCCTCCCTACCGCATCACCCAAGAAAATTGTCATTGCTTGTTATTTCCCCCCCTCTTCTATAACCCTTTCCCAAATAGGGAACATTTGACTTTTTAGTAATAAACAGTTTCATTGAATGTTTTACTGTTCATCTAGAAGAAATGCTAATTGTTTGCCTGAAGGATTTTTATAAACCTTTGGAAAGCAAACCCACTTTAGGCCAGGGTAAGAGTTAAATGGTTTGACATTCATGCTTTGAAGCATTTCCTTCTTGTTTCCTCCTACCTGGCTGGACATTTGCAAATATTGAGGAACTCCTTATGGAGAATATGTATTTATAAGAAAAATTGAATTGAAAACAAAAAACTTTTTTCTTAATCCTTTTTCTTTGTCTTTGACTGAAGTGATTTTGGGAAGTCTGTTGTATTCTGTTTCCAGTTATTCACATAGCTAACATGAGGTAATTTCAGCTTCCTTTTCTTGTAGTACAAATATTTTGATTGAAAAGGTTGAAATACCAACTTGTTCAGGTACTCAGATACATTAATTATTTCTTTTTTGTTCAGTGAAAATATGCCAGTTGAAGTAATATTCCCTAAATGCAGTGATTTCTTGTTCCTGTCTATAAACCAGTCTTTTATGGATCATGATTTTTTTTTCCTATTCCAGGGGAAAATCCATTTTTTTGAGGGGCTACTACATTAACCTCACACTATATTTATATTAAACAATATTCTTTCGAGAAAAAATGTTTGGTATGCTTAGTGAATTATGGACTCTCCTAAAGGCACTGCAGACTGTTAATACTCAGTGGAACCCAGCAGTTGTAACTGATGAAACATCAGCATGTCGGCTATAAAATAAAAAAGAAGTAATTGGGGACATGTTGGAAGCTGGAAAATGGAAAACACTAGCAGATGTAGAACTGAAAAGAGAAGAGAAAGTTTTTAAAAACCACATTTACTAGAAAAGGAACTGCACAGATGGATGATAGAAGTTAACATTTCATTCAGATAGAAAGGATTAGAAATTGTATTACCGTTTCTAGTACTTAAAAGAAGTAATACTTGAACTCTTACAATTAGTCATTTCAAAGCTGCTTTTAAATCAACCATGGATATTTGTCAATGAGGTTTTCAATCCTTTAAAATTCATTTTAGGTCTTGTTGGTATCAACTTGACCCTATTTGCAAAAACCATATGCATTTCTTCTTAACTCCCTTTAAGTGGCTTGATGTTGGAAGTTTGAAATCAGCCGTGGTAAAAGTATTCCCACCATGGAAATTAGTAAATGCTACAATTAAGTCATCTTTTAGACCTCAGACAGTTGTTAAATATTTACCATCACACTATTATATATGTGTATTAACTACCCTCTGCTAAATGGTGGGTGATAAGGGGTCGAAGGAAGACAGAACATTTAAAGAGAGGCTACCTTCTTGGATGGTGTGATAGGAAGTCCTAGGCCAGAAGGAATCTAGGTAGATGGTTTCTTAAAGTTTTAATTGAAGTAACATTGGTTCATAAGTTTAGATGTACAGCGTTATTGTTTGACCTTTGCATCTGCCACATTATGATCTCTTCTTTTCTTAATATTGAACACCTGATACATAGACTAGTTAGGCCAGTGCATGTTCAGATATGCATTTCTGACCCTAGATCATTTTTTTATAGTAGCCACCCAAACCTAGAGTTGATGTGTCTGTGTACTATATCTCATCATCTATTTTGTAGGAAAAATGCTTATTTCTTTTCATTATTGTGATAATATTTTTTACCCCTTACCTTCCTGACTTTTCTGTTCACACAGTTCTCCATACTCTCATTGTAACATGGTAGTAATGGACTGATGCTTCAAGGTGAAACTATTCACTAGATGCTATTGGTCCTATATTATTCACTTATTTTTTCTTTTCCTGAGTTCAAGCATATCCCAGTATTAGGAAGCAAGCATAGTGAGAAGTGAAGGATATGGCAAAAAGAATGTAGGGTTAAAAGACCCAATTCCATGCCTGCTTTCTGTTCCTTCATTTTTCTAATAAGTTTTGTTCATCCTCTTAACAAGCTTCATATTAACAGCTTACTATTCAAAAAATATTTAAAGTGCCTCATTTTAAAAATGAATCCTTTTAGTAGCTGGTGATGTCTAAAAACACCTCTGTAATGATAAAGTTCTTCTGATGTTTTCGGTAGAGTCGGTTTGCTGACAAAGCTGATTTCTGATTTGTTATTAAATGAACATTCTCTATAGCCTTTTGAAGTCAAAGCTCTGAATTCAAATATGGTAATAATGTTTGGTCTATTGGAAGACTTGGTCTATATATTGCCCTTTAATAGTGACCATCTAACATAAACATACTTCTGGAATCTAGATGCCCAGGGCATGTCTAAAAATAATAATTTTTATTGAATAATTTTTCTATCTAAGTAATACCATACTAAGAATTTTATTGAATAACTCATACTAATCTCACTTAATCCTTAATACAGTCCTTTGTGTTTGATATTATTATTAACCTTATTTTTAAAATTTCAATTGAGGTGTAACATACATACAATAGCATACTAGTTTCAGGCATACAGGTTAATAATTAAATATTTTTATACTCTGTTAACCCTGTTTCTAAATGGTGATTTGAAACTTAGAATATTAAGTGACATGCCATGGATGACAGAACCACCTTATCACCTTGTGACTGAGTCAAGAATTGAACTGAGTTTCTTTGAGTTCAGAGCTTATGCTCTTAGTTACTGTGCTTAACTATCTTTTATAAATCAGATGCCATATCAGAAATTGTTTTGTTTTTCCTCATTTGGAAAGTTTTTGTGTAATTTTCACAGGAACCTATGTTTGTGTCAGAACTCGGGATGTTGTGCCAGAGAGCTTGTTGTGTTCTCATACTCCATTGCAGTGAGAAGCAGGGGAAAGAAGAACAAACATTTGAAGAAGGAAAGAGTGGAGATTAGGAAAAATTGAACAGCCTGGACTTTTGACATAAAAAATGGAGAAACATTTTTCTTATTCTAAACTGAAGATTATTTTATTGTTCTTACTGATTTTCATTTGTCTGGAACCCAAATAGAATAATCAGTGAAAAATGAGGCTGAGTAGAAATTCAAGTTCAAGAATCAAGAATTCAAAGTTTGTGTTTGTAACCATTGCGCTTCAAGTAAAATGTGACCAAAGCACTAAACCTAATGAGAAAGTTTCTCTGAGACTGTAAGCATGAATAAAGAAAGAATCCTGGGAAACATGACACCCTTCTTGGCAAGAATGTCAAGAATAATGGACAGTTTTTATTAAGAGCTCATTCTATATCTAGTCATTGCTCCTCCCAGATATCCATTGTATTGTGGATAACGTTTGTAAGAAGTTAAACTCTCATGAATGACCTAGCAGGTCATCCATCCCTCTCCTGCTGAAATGAGGAGAGCCCACTGGGAGAGAAAGCTGACCGTAGGATCACTAAAGTTGAGAATAATGAATTCTAACAATCAGCTGATTACATAATAAAATAAGCATAGGTTTGGGGTTGGTGACTTATGTGACCAACAAGGGTATAAACCATTCTTCTCTGCCAAACAAACAAAGGTGCCAAATCAAAGGTCTTACTGGGTCAGTATTCACCCTTTATTGGCTGTTTCAAGATAGTGAAAATTGACCATTTCTTCTAATCACAGTGGGCCCATATTCTAATTTATCATAAATAACTGGGGTAAAACCTGCTTTTGCAAGTGGGATATCAGAGATGATGATTATAATGATAGTTAATAAATTACATTATTGTGTACTTAGCAGGTAAAATATATGGCACCATGTATCTCACATTTGGTTTTCACAACACACTACAGTGTCACAATGAACCCTGTTTTACTGATGAGGAAACCATTACACAGAGAACTTAAGTTACTGGAAAGTGATGGACATGGAGCCTGTGCCCATATAATCTGAACCAAGACCCCACCTCTAAAAACCTATAGAGAGGAACATGTGACAGGGGCTATGGAGTGGTATATTTAAAATACAGCCAACAACCAGAGCCAACAACCCTGTATGTCAGGGATTTGTTTCTTTTGGCCTTGACTCTGGAAAAGAGGGTGACTTGTAGATGATCTAAGTTTAAATTCTAGGCCCTCTAATCAGGATTGTTTTTTCCGAGATGCAACTCAAAAAGATCCTTTAGTAAACATGGGCCCTTCTTTCTCATGTCTCTGACTGTGAGGAGTGTCCATTGAGGCTAACTTCCCTGGGAATCATCAGCAAATAGAAATAACCAGGAGAAGATGAACAGTAATTACCTGGCATTAAGTTGAGACCTTCTGTGTGAAAGCCATATGAAGATAGGCCTTTCAGCAGCTTAATGAGCCTTATCATGGGTCTTCAGCTTTTCTGAATAAATTTGGAGGTAATAAATTCTTGGACCTTGATTTCAAACCAAATTATACTACAATGTTATTTTGAGAGACCTTTTGAACAAGCCACTGAAAGTTTTTTCCCTCCTACCTGAGGATAGAATCAGTTTCTTCTTAATAGGGAGAAATCAGAAAAGTTTCAGAAGATGACTCATAAATAAGAGTGGTTAATGAAATAAAATATAACCTGACTTGTAAAAATGCATACAAAGGATTGTTGCATCCTGTTTGCCATCCATTGCTGCATTCATTCATTTAACAAATACTTTTTGGCATCTTTTGAGTGATAATGTGGCACTACTAAGCTGGGCACTGGTGTTATTGTAATGAAATTGACAAGAGCCATAAGCAATCAGCAAGTAGAAAAACAAAGAGGAAATATTTAGAGTTTTTGAAAAGTACCTAGGAAGAAATAAAAGAAACTGCACCAGGGAATGATAACCTACCATATCTAGGTCAGGGACATAAACAGGGGAGAAGGCATTTCATTAAGACCACCTCAGAAATATTAATAAAATTAAAAGTCGTTAACTATGTTTGTAGAAGACTGTTTCTTTTAGTGATGAGGTAGTTAGTTTTTTTTTTCTAGTTCTGCTCCTATTTGCATTTATATATGCCCCTTATAACCTCTTTATGCTGTTCATTGATATTAGTGTCCAAAAATATATGGACTATTTTCTAGACTATGTACTTCATATCAATTTCTAGAATTGTATCTTATGGTTCATTCACTACAAAATAAGGTGATTTAGGTAAAATAGGAAGAATTTTAGGATAGATACATGTCCTATTCCCTATTCTGGAGTACATCCCACCCACCCCCTGCCCAAGTTTTATTTATTTATGCATAAAAGAACTAGAACACAGGTCAGAGGTGTCAGGGGTGAATGGATTCACCAGAGACAGAATGGGGGACAAAACAGGCAGATAGACTAAAATACACTGCTAAGGGGAGTAGTAGGTGGAGCAGGAGAGGTCTGCTGTGCTATGTGGGTCACCTCTCTGGCCAGGGATTGAATTTGTGCTGCAGTATCTGTGGATAGTTCACAGTGTTATGCTTTAATCGCTTGTGCCACGAGGGAGGTTCCTGGAGTACATTTGACTGAATACACAGAATTTAAACAAACAACTTCTGTCCCTGAAACAAGGTGTCGTCCCTTGGGTGAATTAAATCATATCTCATGTTAATTAAAAGATGTTGCTACTCTAGAGAAATGTTGAGGGGGACAGAAAGCATCACAAAATTTACTGTTTTCTACTTGTAGTCATCTTTTGAAATAGCACAGAATAATCTGTTACAAATTAGGTTTTAAGGATAAAATTATTGAAGGTTTCTTTCAAGTTGACTCATATTTTTGTTCTGTATACTATCTGGTAAATCTAATTTAAATGCAATTTTGTTTAATGACTACTGTTGATATTATGATTCATCATTCATTTACTTAATTAGTAACACTTGACTTATGTACCAAAAAGTTCCAATTTACACACTGATATTTCTCCAGTTAAATAAAATTATGTTTTGGAAAGATAAAGCTTTATTTCTAGTATTGAAGCATGCCTTTTAGTTTCTGTTTATGATTACCACTAAATATAAACCATGAGAGTAGCAATATGAGGGTGCTGCTAATGTGTAGCAGAGAAGATGTTAATTTGATATAGGCAGCACTGTCCAGGTTCAAACTATGGTACTATAGGCCTTTTGGAAAGGCACTTTTCCTCTTTATGTCTCAGTTCTTCATCTTTAAAATAGTACATAACATCTTATAATATCTATGTACCTACCTACTCTGTACCATAGTAACTATTGTTCATGAAGTTGAGAGAATGAATTTTAAGGCCACTTTGTATTATTTTAATATTAATATTATTATTAATTTACATGATAGGACTTGGAAGAATGAAGAGTGACTTCTAGAGGTCATGACTCTAATCCCTGCTCTCAGGAAAAACCTCCCTAGTCCATCTTAAATAATTTCATGGTTCTCAACTTAGGTAATGAGTTCTACCCTGTGTGCAAAGCTTTGGGCAAAGGCATCCTCAAAGTCACAACTGATTGAGGCACATTCATAGCACATCATTTTTGCTTCAACATTTGGGGAGGTAGTTAAAAGTGTTTATATATGTATTAGAAGCAACCCAACCTGTTTACACTATGCAATTTAAAAGTATGAGACTAGGCTTCAAAAATTTTCATTTGTAAAAGGAAGCTTAAGATTGTTTCTGCCAGAAAGAATTGTAGGCTTATTCTCTCTTGTTATTTTGATGATGCCATTGGAAATGTTTTAGAAACACTAGAAAATTTCATGGGGCATTTATTTGTAAATGTTTTGTAAGGAAATTCTGGAATTTTCCTGAGTGATACCTTTTGTCTCTGCTCTTAGTTTGTAGGTAGATCGGAAGGAGTTAATGCAATGTTAAAACTAACTTTGAATACCTGATATAATTCTAATATAATTCTAAAGTGATTGTGAGTTGCTTTGATATACTGAGTCCCTTGAGAAAAATGCTTGACTCTGGCTTGTAGAAAGCTTCTATCATTTCTTTCATGTTGTTCCCATGTTAACAGTGCATTGCCTTTTTTTAGTGGTGTTTATAGTTAAGTTTTAAAAAAAAGTCAAATAATTGCACATATGAATTTGTGGAAAGGTAAATGACAGCATTACTTGATGCTGTGAAAACACAGAACAAGGAAATGACTGGGTTTAGAAGGCTTCCTCTGGTTACTGCAGCTCTGTAACTATAATTGCCAGTGTGGTGCATAGTACAACGTAAGTGTTCAATAAATGGAACTACTGCTAATAGATTGTTATTTTCCGAGAGAACGAACCACTGAAACAAATATACTTAGTGGAAAGCAAGTGACCTGAGTGACTTTTATCAATATTGGGATATCATATTTTATGATATAATCATTTTAACTCCTTAATTTTTCATAGAAAGACATGAGGTAGGAATGTTTGCTTGAAAGACTTATTCAAAGATGGACCACTAACGAAAACATCTAAACACAGTCATGTGGTTCCGTAGTTAGTTCCAAGATAAAGTCAAACCTGTATAATTAGAAGCCAAGGCTTTTAGGAGCATTGTTTGTTTGGTAAATTTTGATTCATAGTCTCATTAATACCTCATCTGCTTCTTGACCATTAGTCTGGGCAGGTAGCTCTGTGTGGGGACCTTTATTCCCTGGCAGCCACGACAGGGTTGTCCTAATGATGATTGGTTTCAATGTCTCATAACCACTGGTCCCTGAATATAAAGCATTGTGTATAACTAAACAGATTCTCATTGCTTTCTGCCTGTGTGCACTTTAGCAGTAAGAGATTTCATATCTCACAGCATTCAATAGTTCTACTTAATTAGGAACTCCTTATGAATCAGGCCAGCTGATGGTAATAACTACTGAAGTGGACATGTTTGTTCTGAAAAGTCAAAGAAATGAAAATGAACTTTTCATTTCATTTTTTTTTTTTCATTTTTTAGTCACTGGCAAGTGATAAAGGAACCAAAGAGTTATCAAGGACATATGTTCTCATTGGCCTTTCTGATTACAGATCTTTCTTGCAGATAATGACAACAGAATTGGGGCACCCTAGGAAGTGTCTACTGTAAGAAATAACTTAAAACTAGGTCTTCCTGCCTTTGCATAGGGTATCTCTTGTCCTATTATTAGTCTTTCCCTTACAGAAAAAAATTAAGCCATTATTACTGCTAGCAAAGTGCTAAAGTATATCTTTCTTGAAACAGAAAAAAAAAGATGTTACCATAATTACTCAGTACATGTTCAGTGATATATTTATGTGAATGTACAAAGAATTACTTGGTGGTGAGGAACATGTATTTTGAGTCAGACACATCACATCTTGACTTTGCCATCAAAGTCAAGTGAACTGTGGCCTCAGCGCAACTTAGAGTAAGACTCTTAGTCTCTATTTTCCCATCTGTAAAATGAGAATATGGCCATAGCTACCTCAAAGAATATATCTTCATGGGGATGTAATGTACAGCATGATGACTAAATAGCTCTACTGTATGGTATACTGCTTTTCAAAGTTGCTAATAACATAAATCCTAAAAATGCTGATCATAAGGAATAAGATTTTTTTTTTCTTTGAGAAGTCTAGTAAGATGGTGACAAGTAAATGTGCTTGCCTTACCTCCTCCAAATACTTACAACTAAACTAGTTGTAAAACAAAGCCAAAAACCCAAGGGAAAAATAGGGGGCCACAATGTATAGTAGGAGCATTGGTACATCAGAAAAGGACAGGAAAACTTTTAAGTGAATGCTTTTTAGAGTGAAAATGGAACAGTACAATCCACAAGAGGGAGGAGAAGTTGCCATGCCAGGTTCCCTACAGTTATTGACTTGGGCACATGCCAATATTTGGGCTCTTGAGATCTAGCACTGCACTAGTTATGGGGATGCTCTATCAGGCACTCAGGATGGAGCATACATTGTTGGAGAGTTGAAAGAATAGGGACACATATCAAGGAATATTGGCTTGAACCTGAGTCTCTTAATACAAAATAATTGCAACCTGAATTGGGTCAGAGCACCTCGGTTTCCTTATAGAAGAGCTACTACTTGAAGCCCAGGCTGAGACTACAACACACCTGACACCCAACCCAGGGCTAAACCTTAAAACAAAGAAATACTTGAACAAACTAGAGTTTAATACCTATCAATAACAGGATATGACTCTCTGTTGGAAATGAAAACAATTCCAGGCTCGTGATACCATATCAACTTCAGTCTTTCCCAATATTTAAAAATAGCCTAGAGGAAAAGAGGACACAAGCCTTGAGGAGGCACTAAGGTCAAGTAGCCGGCCTAGAAGAAGGGTTTACTGTGGACCCTCACTGCACAACTCTGTCACATACAGCATAGTAGGAAGTTTAAATTTCTGAATCTACTAGAGGAGATCATTCAATAACCTAGTATCTACCCCTCTTTTATATCTATTGCCCATGGGCCATACTTGTCTTCAGATTGCTCCAAGATGTGCAAAGACAAAAGTCTAAAAATCTACCCCTCTTAAAAACTATATAGAATTAAAAAGTAGGAGACACATGAACATGTCTCAAATGCCAGATGAAAACAAACAAAAAATGCACCCTGAAAGGAGCCTCAAAGCAGGGTAACTGTAGAGCCTGATAGAAGGGGAGTTCAGTACAATGGTTCTGGCAACACTTATGGAACTCAAAAAATGGTGGAGTATATAGAACAACAACAGAATAAAGATAAGGGAGGTATGAGGTAGATGTAATTAGAAATAACAAAGAAACACAGTAACTGATTTAAAAATGCAATTGAGGGCCTCAATAGCAGACAAACAGAAGCAATGGAGCAAATTAATGAGCTTAAAAACACGATGTTGGGGTCCTCCCTGGTGGCACAGCAGGTTAAAGCACAGCACTGAGAAGCTAAAGCCACTTCAGCATGAGTTCGATTCCCACCGGCCCAGAGGTGACCCTCAGCAGTGTCCTTTGATCATCTGCCTGTTCTGCTCCCACTCTGTCTCTGGTGAAGACTCTCACTGCACCTGAGCCTCTGGCCTGTACCCCAGTTCTGAATGTACAAATAAATAAATCTTAAAAAACAAAACAAAACAAAACACGATGTTGGAGAACATACAAATAGAACAACATAAAGAAAAATGAATTATAAAACATGAAACAAGTATGAGTCCTCTAGGACAACTTAAATAGAAATAACATGCATTTCATTTGTGCCCAGAAGGAGATCAAAAAGAGAAAGACACAGAAAATGCACTTAAAGGAGTAATTACTTTAAGCCATCTCAATCTGGGAAATGAACCCGGAGTTGTAATTCTGAAGGTCCAAAGTTCTGAACAAAATAATAACAGACAGACACACACCAAGATACATTCTAATAAAGTTGTCAAGAGCAACAACAAAGGCAGAATATTAAAAACATCAAGAAGAAAAAGGGTAAACTTTCTGTGGAAAAATTGCATAAAAGGACTGGAAGGAGATATTTAAAATCTTTGAAGAAAAATACTTCCAACCAAGAATGCTTTATCCAGTTAGGTTAACATTCAGGACAGAAAGATGATTGAAGAATGAACTTAACTGAAAGCAAAAACTAAAAGATTTTATCAATACCAAATCACAGATGAAAGAAATTCTAAAAGGGTTATTATTAGGCAGCAGAATGTGAATATCATGACAACAGACCCTAAATTTCTTAATATGTTAGTGGAGGAAGAAAGTAACAATGTGGTCCATCAGAGCTTGCTAGGCACAGGTGATCCAGTGGGTCACAAAAAGTCCATCATACACTAAACTCATTAGAAACCTCAAACAAAAACAAGCTTCAAGAGAAGTAGCATATAAGACAACTGAAGCTGAACAAAATAAATAATGGAAGTTAAACAAAACCTAACATGACCTGAACTTATCAGTCAAAAGATATAGAGTATGGAGTTTTGAAATGGATTTCAAAACAATGTCAAAACTTCTGTTATTTCTAAGAAACTTGCCAACAAAGGTGTACAAATAGAGTTAAGTTAGAAGGCATTTATACAAGCAAATAAGAGAAAAAAAAAACATTCTGGGTCAACTATACTTATCTGGTAAAGTAGACTTCCAATTAAGAAAAATAATAAAAGAATAAGAGAGGTAAATACTATTATGGTTAAAGATTTAATAAACAAGAATAAATAACATTCATACACATAGGCATTGAAGAAAAGAAGTGAAACATTAATAAGCTGAGAAAACCAGAACAGACAGCACAAGAAAATTATAGACTAATTTTGATGAAAATTAAATCAAGAAAATATCAACAAAATAGTAGCAAATTGGATTTAACATATCTTACAATGATTATATACCATGAACAAGTGGAATTTATCCCAGGGCTGTGAGAATGTTTAATATGTGCAGATCAGTCAATGTAATGCATCCTATCAACAAAATTAAAAATAAAATCATATGATAATATTAATAAATATTTGATAAGATTAATATTAATAAAGTATTTTGATAAGATTCAGCACCTATTTATGATAGAAACTCTAAACTAGATGGAAAAAGAAGGAATCTACTTCATTTTGTTTCATTTCTCCCATATTGAAGGAATTATAGACTTCATCAAGTAAAAGAAATATATCTGGCCCTCCCTGGTGGCGCAGCGGGTTAAAGCACAGCACTGAGAAACTAAAGCCACTTCCGCATGAGTTCGATTCCCGCCTGCCCCGGAGGTGACCACATAGCGTGGCAGACCTCTCCTGACCCGCCTGCTGCTCCCCTCAGCAGTGTACTTCGTCGATCTGCCTGTTCTGCTCCCCACTCTGTCTCTGATGTGGTTTAGTGAATATTAGCAACAACAACAACAACCATAATAATAATAATAATAATAATAATAATAATAATAATGATAATGATAATAATAATAGCTTTTCTAGAACACTTTGCCTGATCCAAGATAAAGAGGAAAGGTGGGGCTCATAACCTCACACCTAAATCTATGCTTTTAAGGAAAAATATAGGTGGAGTGGAAGGATCTGTGGTTAAAGTAGAACAAATATGCTTTATTGTTTTATACCTAATCTGCAGGTCCTTTTGATTATTGTTTTTGTAATATTTTTCTTTAGATGTGAACCTTCACTATGAGTGGGAAGCTAGCTAGCATCACTAAGTAAAATAATAATACACAAAGGTAGATAGATATAAGTAGTATTAATAATAAAATAGAAAGTATTCTGTGTTATAAAAAAATAAGTGACATATTTTCCACTTCTATGCAACGTTGTATTTTTTTCCAGCACCATTAAATCCCTTTGGTGCTTTTTCTCTCTTAAATTAGTCAATTATTCCTCACTGCTATTAACCCCTTGTCAGTTGTGTAATATGTTAATTTTTCTAATTAGTAGTTTATTTTTTAATCTATTTATATTCTCTATGCTATGCAAAAGTTTTTAATTTGAGCTAATTCCAGTTGCTAATTTTTGTTTTCATTTCCCTTGCTATTAGGTATCGAATCACATAGGTATCTATGTCATGAAATGTATTCTTTTACATCTTTTATTGTTGCAGCTTTTATATCTTAATCTTTAATCCCTCTTGAATTTGCTTTTGTGCATAGCATTAAAAATTGTGATCCACTGGATCCTTTAATATGTGATCATCCAGTTTTCCTACCACTACATGTTGAAGAGCCTTCCCTTTCCCATTATAGGTTGTGGTTCCTTTATCATGAATTAAGTTTGATGTATACATGTGGATTTTTTTGTGACTTCCAATTTTTTGTGGACTTCCATTGAGCCACATGTCTTTTTTTTTTTAAAGATTTATTTCCTTATGCATACACTTATGCATACAGATTTGGGGTACAGGCCAGAGGTGCAGGGGCCATGAGAGGCTTCACCCGAGACAGAGTAGGGAGTAGAACAGTCATATAAGGAAGTACACTGCTGAGGGGAGCACAGGGCTGCCAGTAGTGCCATGTGGATCACCTCCAGGGCGGGGATTGAACTCATGCTATGGTGGCTTTAGCTTCTTAGTGCTGTGCTTTAACTCATTGAACCACCAGGGAGGGCCCCTTTGTGTCTATTTTTATTCCACAGTTTATTTATACCACATTTTTTTTTTTTAAGATTTATTTATTTGTACATACAGAACTGCGGTACAGGCCAGAGACTCAGGGTTGGTGAAAGACTTCACCAGAGACAGAGTGGGGACAGAACAAGCAGATCGATGAAGTACACTGCTGAGGGGAACAGCGGGTGGGTCAGGAGAGATCTGCCACACCATGTGGTCACCTCTGGGGCAGGCGGGAATCGAACTCATGCGGAAGTGGTTTCAGCTTCTTAGTGCAGTGCTTTAACCCGCTGCTCCACCAGGGAGGGCCCTTTACCACATTGTTTTAATTGCCATTGCTTAATGTGTAAAGTCAGATAATAGGATACCTCCATTTCTCTCCTTTTTACTCAAGATTGCCTTTCTCAGGATTTTGTTCCATATAAGGTCAAATATTTCATTCAGTTTCTTGAAGAATATTGCTAATATTTTAATAAGGATTATGTTAAATTTATGTGTTACTTTTGGTAGAATAGTTACTTTTACTACTCTAAATGATATTTCCATTTCCTCATGTTTAATGTCTTTAAAAACCTTGTGATTTTCATTGTATCAGGTTTACCTCCTTGGTTAGGTTAATTCATAACTATTTGATTCTTTTTGAGGTGATTGTGAAATAAATTATTTCCTTAATTTCCTTTTTCTTCTCATTCATGGTTTGCATATAAAAAATACAACAGATTTTTGTATGTTGATTTTGTAACCTACCACATCATTGTATTCATTTATTGTTTTAGTAGCTTTTTGGTAGAATATTTAGGGCTGTCTATATAAAGTATCTTATTGTCTGGTAATAATGATATTTTCATTTATTCTCCAACCTCCTTTTATTTTCTGTTATCTGATTACTCTATCTAAAGTCTCTAGTACTTATTTCTACAGACATGGTAACTGTGGGTGTATTTGTCTTTCTCTTGAGCTTATAGTTTTTCACCATCAAGTATTATATTGGCTGTTGATTTGTGTCATACAATCTTTATTATATGAGGCTTTACTTATTTTTTTCACACCATTATAGTCCTCATAGCTCTCTCACATATTATTTGAGTTTTTAAATTATAAATGGGTGCTGAATTTTATCAAATGCTTTCTCTGCAAGTTATCTCTTCATGTTTTAAGTTTAAAAAATAAGGATGAAATACAAATCTAATGTATATATTAGAAAATAGGTTTCCCTGGGAGCAGAGTAGCAGTACTTATGGTCAATTTCCTATAAAGAGAAATTTAGCTCCTTGTCACTTTAGTTTAAAAACTGTTTTTCTAGGGCCCTCCCTGGTGGCACAGCGGGTTAAAGCATTGCACTAAGAATCTAAAGCCACTTCCGCATGAGTTCAATTCCCGTCTGTCCCAGAGGTGACTACATGGCGTGGCAGACCTCTCCTGACCTGCCCGCTGCTCCCCTCAGCCTGCACCCCAGTTCTGTATGTACAAATAAATAAATCTTTAGGAAAAACAAAACAAAACAAAACTGTTTTCCTAGTATTAATACCAATTAGTACCAAGAATCTTTTACTTTATAGAATATTTATAGATGCTTGTATCTGTAAAATATATTGGACACACAGAATAATGCACATAGTAATTTTTTAAAAATCAGGTTATAATGCTTGGTGGTACTAGGCAAACAGGCAATAAACTAAGTGAGCAAAACTAAATAAGCAGTTTCCATTGGCTCAGGCAGTAGTGCTTGCCTGTGTCTTTCCTAGAGAAAGGTAGCTTAAACATATGAAACCAAAAGCTGCTTCTCTTTTTATAACTAACTTCTCTAAAGCCCGTCAATCAGTCATTGCTATTGTAGAAAAACTTGTTGTCTAGTGAAGTGCGTTCCTTGTGAACAGGAACATCTGCTTTTATCAGATATTGCCACTTACTATGCATGCTGTGACTCTTCTGGAATAAAGCCTTTTGTGTTGGCACCAAAGAGAGCAAAGTGGCAAGAAACTCAGATAGATACTTCCATACTGCTTTAAGGCATTTTCTATTCTGCCACTGGAAAACAGTGTCCTGAACTCATTCTTTATTAACCTTCTGCTCACTATATGGCCCCAGTTCAATATCACACTACATAAATGTAATAAAGTGAGTTGGTACAGTATTACCCAAATGTGTTCCAGGGTTGCTATCATTATGCCACTAAAAAGTTCTAGTGCACAAATTTGTTTCTTAGGAGAACCGACCTTATCACTCTTCCTTTGCAAAATATATAATTTGGAAATACTCTTTGTTAGATTATGGCAGGATTTTTTTTTGCTTCTATCATACAATCAATTAGACATTTTGTGAGGCAGAGGCATTATTATTATCATAGGCAGATGGCGAAATGTTACTTTATCCTTCTGTGCCTGCTTTAACTTTCTTACACAACATTGTTTAAGGGGTTTCTTTACAAATTGCAGTTTATTAGGAAAAGATTTAAAGCTCTAGGGGTTGGCACAAAGCTCCTTTGTCTGTCAGTAGCAAAAAGGGCACCTCTGATTAATACTGACTTTGTCCTGTGCACCAGGTAGAGAGCCCAAGTGAGTTCTTTATTTCTTCAGTACTGTTCTGGGATAAAAGTAGAGTTTGGAGGGTCATCTGTCTATAGTCCCTGGCAACAGGTTAAGTGGACACTGAACTGAGGATAAAGAAATTTGTTGTGGTAGGTTCCCTGTGGAATGAGATGGAGGATTTATTAACTGGAATTCCAGATGTCTGCTTCAAAAAACAAAGAAGCATTCAGGCCAGATTCTACTTTTGAAGAGAAGGGACAGTTGTCATAAACACAGTAAATGTAGTGGCAGGGAGAAAGTAGAAGCCACCAAGGGGGATTTGGGGTAGAATGAGAGGCAGAGAGAGTTAAGCATATGATTTTTGTTCTGATTTTCTTTTTTGCATAGAAGAAGAATTGGGATATAGGCCAGAGATACAGGGGTGAGAGGCATTACCAGAGACAAAGTGGGCAGCAGAACAGGCAGATTTACTGAAATACACTGCTCAGGGGAGCAGTGGGTAAAATAGGAGAGGTCTGCTACAGCATATGTGGGTTAGCTTCCTAGCTGGAGATTGAACTCAGGATGTAGTGATGGTAGTGCTGAGACTTAACTGCTAGGCCACCAGGGAGGGCCTGTTCTGGTTTTTAAGCAACAGAAGGTTTTGAAGGTTGGAGAAATGGGTGGGTGAAGAAGAAATTTATGCACTCCTGTTATGGAAGGCACTGGCAAGTCCTCAGCCATTCTGTGTGAATGTATAATTGGTTAAAGGTAGGCCTGAAGGCAGCCAGTTTTCTTTGGGTTACCTGTCCATAAAGTCTTATTTGCATAGGCTCCAGGAGGAATGAAAAATAAAGAAAAATTCCTTCAGGAGTGGTAGAATCATGCAACAGTAATAAAAAATCAAGCACATCATTGAGTTTGTGAAAATCCCAGGAGAATTAGTTCCCTGGGGACTTATTAGAGAAGGGAAATTTGAATGAGGCTTTCATGTGTAAACAAAGTTATGTGGTCAGATACACAGCTACTTGCCCTGTTCCTTTTGGATGTAATGTAGACATTGTAGAGAGGGTGCATTAGAATCAGTGAATCTCTGGTTGAGTTGATAGTAGGTGGGTTATATAATTAAAGAATTTCTACAATGGACTGATAGTGTATATCATATGAAGTCAGAGAAGGCTCAAGCCATCTACCACCATTTGAGCATAAAACAACCTATCAAAAAATGTCATAATGAAAGCTAATTCTAGGTAACCACAAGCTTACTGTATCTTGGGCACTGGACTAAATACTTCACAGGGGTTGACTCATTTTTATTCCTGACAAGATCCTTTTGAGTCAGATGCGAGTCTTCCACCTTAAGAGGTGTAATTCAAAGTGGTTATAATTCAGTCTGCAAGATTGGCCAGCCATTAAGTGGCAAGCACAAAATCCAGACTTCTATTTCAGAGTTCTTGAACACTTCCAAGTACTGTCTCTTTCACTGTATAATGATCTCTTTAGAGATTCCACTGCATTCTGGCTGTTACTTTTTATTGAAAACTATACATGTCTAACACAGTGGGCTTTAACCAGTTTGTACCTTTTTCAGAGATAAACACATGCACACACACGTGTGTGTATTAATGTTTTGTATATATATTAATGTTACATATATATATTAATGTTACATATATATATTAATGTTACATATATATTAACTCTTTCTAAAAATTTCAGAGGTTTTGAGGCTCCAAAACTGACACTTGCCCTGAAGGAAAGACTCATTTAACATTGAGTCTGGTTATTGATGACTTCCTTATATGAGAGAACTAAGATTTACAGAGTTTAACGAGCCCTTCTAAGTATTTACAATGTAATTGAGTCGAATTTCAAACCTTCTACATATCATGAATAGTAACCAATTTATGTAGTGAGTACCTAACATTTTGAGTTGACAGTGGCTGCATACACTAGTGAAGTCCCACAGGTTGGACAGAGGGCTTCCATGATAATCGGTTCAAGGGGGAACATCATTGCTACCAACATTTTGAAGTATGTGGTGTTATGCCCATTTTACAAATGAGAATTCTGAGAATCTGAACACTTATTTTATGCATGGTAGAAGCAGAATCATTCTAATTAAAAATATGCAACTCTGATTTACTCCCCTGTTCTAGATTTGAATATACTTCCTTTTCCAAGTAAATCCTTTACAGTTTCCACATTACATCACTTTCTCCTCACCTCCTTCTTTCCCTTTTCATCCTTGGCATTATTTACAGCCCTATTGTACTGTAGAATGTGGAACTGTATCCTGGGACTTTATGTAGTGAGTTCCAAAAGAATCCTCAAAACCTTGCCCCCTCTATTAGTTTATGACAACCACAGATCCATAAATGTCCCTAAACTTTGGTAAATGTTCACCTGGGAGAAAAATCACCGCTTGTTGAGAGTTACTTCTCTCCCTACTTCATTCATACGAATAGTACCATTTATCATTGAGCCCTCAATGTGGCAGTCCTTAAAATGTCATGTATATTCCATGTGTCATCTCAGTAAGTCCTCAAAACATCCCATCATTTTATTTATTTCATTTAAAGGTGAGGCGAGGTCTGGGTATTTCAGTAGCTTAGTTAATGTGCCCAGAGCCACACAGCTTTTAAAGGTGGAGTTGGGATTTTTTTTTCCAGCTATGTGTGCTTCTAGAGCCCTTGAATATATGAAAAATACTTTCACCAAACAAAATTAGGTATTTGAGGTTTCACATTAACCAGGCTCTGTATATTTTCATTGTTTGGGATTCAGTTAGTAAGTTCAGCTAGTAAGCCAGAAGAAAATCTTGATGGAGTTTTAAGTCTTATGTTTTATTATTATTTATTATTAGTTGTTTTTATACCATACCTTTATATTGTTTATGTTTCTCATTAAATAGTCATCATCAATTAAAAAAATCAAAACACAATCTTGCATCTGAGTCTCATTTCTGAGCATAAATCCCATCTTGTTGAACATAAAAAGTAAAATAATTTCTTTGTAATAGATCAACTACTTCCCTATGTCGTTTTCAATGAGTGTACTGTATGTGCTTCTTAATAGCACAATTATTTCAGAATAACTTGATCATAAAGGCAATAAATTTCCTGAAAATTATAATAGGAAAGTTTTCAACAAAGTAATTTCTTTTTTACAAGCAGTTTTTTTTTTTTAAAGAGACATGATACTTTAGAACTTGGAGCCTTGTTATTTTTCTCAAAATGGCTTTAAAAATAACTTTAAAAATTAATAACATATATTAAAGTAACATTAAAAGAAACTGATAACGAGAAGAGTGATTGTACCCTTAGTTGCACTTAATGTAGTAGGTTCTTAGGATGAGTTGGGCATTTGGTGTTTGTACCTTCTCGATATCCATATTGTCCTCTTTAGTCTACAACATTTGGATATTCCCTTGGAAAATAGCTCCCTGTATTGTGTGCTGTGTTTTTGGGTCTATTAGTCAAACACCTTGTACTCTTATTTAGGTTGCTTATGTCATCAACATAGATCTTTCTAGCTCACTCTGCTGCTGCTCACTCTTGAGTACACTGACATAAGGATGGAAAATGGTTGCCGCTCATTGTACCTACTGGCAGTAACCTGAGAACTGACTGCTCACTAGTTTCTGGGATGCTCATTTCTGTTGCTTCTAACCTTGCTTTAGTTTGACTTTGAATTTTAGGAGGTATTCTAAATCCATGGAGTAAATTTCTTTTCCATTATGCTAAAGTTAGATAGGATAATCTGTATTGCTTGTCAACAAAGAATTTTAACTATTACATTGATTGATAATGGTGGGAGCTGAAGAGGAGGAAGACGAAAAGTAGTAGTTGTAGTAATAGCAGCTAACATACTTTATCTAATTTAATCTTACGAGGTAGGTATTGATATATTGCTTCATTTTACAGATGAAAAATCTGAGATTTAGGAAGATAATACTTTGCCTAAGTTTACATAAGTGGCCAAGTGAGCATTTGATTCCAAGTGGATTGGAGAGCCTGACCTAAACACTAAACTCATTAAAATGTACAGAAAACATAGATTTATTTATAGTAGGTTGTTTTTTTTTATTTAATAAATTATCTTTAATCTCAAGAGGGGTGATTTCTCTTCCATGTGTTCCACAATACAAAAGAAGCACGCAATAATTTTTTTCTTGCCTTCTTGAGGCAAATTAGAATTATTGTTAGTTAAGAGATGTTAATGGAATGTCTATGAATCATCAAGCTAAGTAGAGTTTTGTTTTCAAGCCACAGAAGTTTTTCCTGTCTTGATAGGTTGTAAGTGACAGAAAGACAAGTTTTCAGTATCCAAATGGAAGGTGTTACAGGAAAAACCATAAGTAGTTATGGGGTTTTGGTATGGAGTATGTTATTAATGCATCTGTTTGGCTCCTAATTATAAACTAACTCAGTACATTCACATTTCTCTATTGATTTAGAAATGAGTGACAGAAAAGGGAAAATGAAAGCAAGATATTCCCATAAAAAACCCATTGTTGATGGTAGATACTAATAGTAAACGCTCCAAATTTTATTTTTGTTTATCACTAATAAGTTATTGAATGTAATTCTAAATATATATCATCTTTCTTCTTATGATTATAACCATTCATTCAGTTTCCCCTCCCCCCTTTTATATCAGTACACACTCACTTACATTCACAGTCACTCATACACATATATTTTTTCTTCTCAATACACCTGCATTATACTTATAGGTTAAAGGCCAATAGCATTTGCAATTTGGCCCATTGTCTGTATGGTGAATTTGAATAAACATTTCTAAAACAAAACTCTTTAATCATGCAGTGGAAATTGCTGAGAGAATAGAAATCCTCTCAATTTCTGTGATATTTCAGATTGCTCCTACAAAGACAGAAGCCTTGGGGGAAAATAGCCCTGCGAGGGATTCTAGTTCTTAGACACATATTTGAAATATAGTTTAAAATGAACAGTGAAAACATCTTTGATGGTTGTCCTTGACCAGAAACATGGATCCTTTGAACCTTGATCGGAGTTACCATACAAAGTATTCTCTACCTGACACTAGGAAAGTCTTCCTGCTTAAAATTAAGATTTGACTTTGTCCACTTTCTGTTTTGCCCAAAGAAAAGGACACAAGAGGAACAAAAAGAAATCACTCACTATTATTTCAGAAGAGATTGGTCACCTTAATACTAAAAGTATAGCAAGCATAATTTTAGAATTAAAATGTTCAAATATATATAGTTTGATAATAATATCACAATTTTGTTTTTACTTTTGTCATTTTGCTACCAGTAAATGAAAACAATGTGGATTGGAGTTAGCCATTTAACTGACTTTTTAGGAACCATTAATTTAGTCCAGCCTTCATCAATTCATGCTTCAATATATATTTTTACCAAAAGAATATTCTATTCATACTTGCATATTTCCAGGAACTCATTATTTATGAAAACACCTATTTTTTTTTTTATAACACTGTTGAAAGTTCTTATGTCAAATTGAAATACATCTCTCTATAGTTTCTGCTCATTGGTTATATGAAGATAATTTTGGCCAGGCTAGAACAAGAGAGAACTTTTTATGCTCTGTGACTCTGAATTGACATCCTGTGTCAACTCTCCTTGCTCCAGGGCTCATGACTTCTTTAAATAGTTTCTACCATTTTAACTGTTCTGTCGGAGACCAGCTCCAACTATTGAGGTGTCTGGAAGCAGGACAGGCAGGACCCTAAGGTGGGAAGGCGTCGGCGAGTGGAGATTCCTAAAAAGGGGGAAAAGGGAGAAAAAAGGGGAAAGGGGGCGAGGAAGACACGGGAGTCAGAGTTGGGTGCAAGTCTTCCTGCTCTGCCTTCAGCAGAGGTTTATTTTATACATTACGAGCAAGCAGTGAGATGACATCAGCACACGAACTGGGCTGAGAGATTACAACCATCTTTGTTTTTCCTAAGAACAGTTTGGGGTTGTTTTGAGCCTTGCTTGAAATTACAACATTCTAAAATCAATCAAGGTAAAAAACAGGTACATAAGTGCACAAAATCTATGACTAATATTACTATAGTGGAGATCAACTAATATAGAAGTCCCTTAAACCTTATCTACTATTTAATGGGTTTGTTTCTCTGCCTTAATCATCCTGGGAGACAGAAGAGGAAATTCCTTGCTAATCAAATCTCTGAGTAGGAGACATAGGTGGATTTCTTTATCTAAAGACTACATAGAATCCTGAAAAACTAGCCAGAAGACTTTTGTGGATTCCCTTAAGGTATAGTAGGTGGAAAACTTGATTAGTTTAAAAAACAGGCAAACTGGATGAATTTCCACATCTAAAGGCCAAAGAATAGGAAATTTGAGTAATTCTTTAAAAAGCTGAATAGAAGGCTAGGTGAGATGATAGAATGATAAGATTTGGGTTATCCTCCATCCGGCAGTGAGAGAGACTTTGCAAAAACAGCCCTTTTGCTTTTATTTTTCAGTCAGTAGTCAAGTCACTTGACTTCAGGGGAATTTTTTCACCCTGGTGCATTGTTTGCTTGTCAAGGCAGGCAGGCCTTGTGCGGCCGAGGCAATCCAATTATAAGCTGAAAGTTGCTCAGAATATTTTGATATTACGGTTATACAAAAAAGGGAGGTCATAACATAAATTAGTGTGAAAAGTCTGATTTTTCCGAGCAACTCCCCTCCATCCGGACTGTATCTGATGACAGATACAGGTTGCATAGCTCGTGTCACTGTTCCATCTATGTCTTTCTGATTGTATGCTTTCAAAAACATTTAAAAATTTTATTACATTTTAAAATTATGGGCCCTCCCTGGTGGCGCAGTGGGTCAAAGCACAGTATTAAGAAGCCAAAGCCACTTCAGCATGAGTTTGATCCCCAGCCCCGGAAGTGATCCACATGGCATGGCAGACATCTCCTGACCTTCCTGCTTCTCTCCTCAGCAGGGTGGTTAGTTGATTTGCCTGTTCTGCTCCCCACTCTGTCTCTGGTAGATCCTCTCACTTCCCCCTGCACCTCTGGCCTGTACCCCAGTTCTGTATGCATAAATAAATAAATCTTTAACAAATTTTTTTTAAAAAATTGTGGTAAAGTAAACATAATAAGATTCACCATTTAAGCCATTTTTAAGTGTAAAATTCTTCAGTATTAAGTACTTATTATTGTACACCCATCAGTACTATCTATCTCTGGAATATTTTTAATGTTCTTCAGTGGAAACTGTACCCATTAAGCACTCTTTTACTTTTACCCATTCGCTATAACTCTTTGCAGCCGTCAATGTTTATTTTACCTTGATACTTTTGACTATCTCGGGATCTAATATAAGTGGAATCAAATAATATTTGTCCTTTTATGACTCTTTTCCCCATGTAGCATAGTGCCTTCAAGGTTCACCCAGATTTTAACATATATCAGAATTCTTTCTTTGAAGGCCGAATACTATTTCATTATATGTATATATCATATTTTATTTATCTATTCATAGATGAGTCGATGTTGGTTTGCCTAATTATATGCTTTTGAATATGCATCCTTATCGACCAAAATTCACTTCACAGTTCCAGATGTAGAGCTATAGAAACTGTTTCAGGAATGGTTTATTGACTCATGGTAGCAAATCTTATTTTAAAGCATTCAACATTTCTCAATTGCATATTATTTGTATAGCACCATTAGGCACTATGAGGTATGCCAAAATCAACCCACTTTGTATCTAGTTCTTACTTAATCCGTAAATGTATTAGATGGATAAGATGTATGCATTTCTAAATTATGTAGTAGACAGTGGACAATTTCTTTAGAGAGCCAAAGATGTCCTTGATGCTAGAATTGAAGTCACTGACTGTGGTACAGAGGAGCAGGTGCTCTGAAATCCGAGGATTTCTGGTCCTATAGCTTAGAGAAAGAACAATTTGTGAACATGTATAAATTTAGGGAAGATATTCCTGTTGGAGGAAGGCAGCATGAGTCAATGAGCAGTGTACAAAAGTGTGAGATATATTCTGGCTATCAGTAATTTCAAGCTTCCACACAGGATTTGGTACAGGATGCCCCAGTGCCAATCCTTGTGACCCCTGTTGTCTTTAGCTGTTTGTAGCACAATGAATTATTTTTCATGCCATGATTATGATTATGTTTCCTCACACTTGAGGGCCGATTAAAATGTTTTTTTTCCCCCCGTTATAGATGAGGGTGCAAATGATAGGTTTATTTTGTATTCATATTCTGACTGATGAAATAAAAACCTGTTGTCTCAGTCTGTATTTTTAATGTAGTGTTTCTGGAGTGTTAAATACAAAAGCCAAGAAACAATAAATCTGGTAAATATCTACTAAAGAATGAAAAATGGCAATAGTAGTAAGAATAAAAACAAGTTCATAAAATGCTTACTGTGTGACACCACCATGATAGGCCTTTTGTAGCTATTGGCTCTTTTTATACTCAAGAAAAGTTAAAGGAGGCATCAGCAAGAGAGATATTTTCATTTCAGATGATGGAACTGATTTTCAAAAGATAAAATTACTTTCAAATGTCACACAGTTGCTAAGTCACTGGACTATCTTTCCCTCCATGTTGTCTATCTCCTTTTTTTTTTTTTTAACAGTTTATTATCTCCTTTTTGAAGTCCTATATTGGCCTTGTACATTATTAAGTGAAATATATTTTTTTAAAGATTTATTTATTTATGCATACAGAACTGGGGTACCGGCTAGAGGCTCAGGGGTGGTGAGAGGCTTCACCAGAGACAGAGTGGGGAACAGAACAGGCAGATTAACGAAGTACACTGCTGAGGGGAGCAGCGGGCGGGGCAGGAGAGGTCTGCCACGCCATGTGGTCACCTCCAGGGCAGGCGGGGATCGAACTCATGCGGAAGTGGCTTTAGCTTCTCTGTGCTGTGCTTTAACCTGCTGCGCCACCAGGGAGGGCCTAAGTGAAATATATTTAAGCTCAAAAGATGCCTGAGAATAACATGGATGGAACTGCAGTGGTTACACCAAATGAAGTAACCCAGAAGGAAGACAAAATACCTTATGATTTCACTCAGATGATGAAATATAGATAAGTGAAACAGAAAAACTGAACCAAAAAAATCCTAGAAATTTTATAAAGAACTGAAGGAAATAGAGAGAAATGAGAGAGGAATTATGAGGCGAGGGAGTCAAATGAAGTATGGTGGTGGATTATTGATATTAAATTATGTAAATGTTGTAACCATTGCTATCTCAATAAAAATAATGCAATTAAAAAAAAAAAGTTCCAGGAAATATTCCCAGTGGAAAATGGTCATGAAATAGTAGGCTAGGGGCATATGCATTGATGCTAATAATGCACATATGGGAATCACTCCACCTTCCCCCATCCCCCACCCTCACTATTCTCTTTATTTTTTTTTCTGTGTTACTGATATTCCCCAATTACATTACTCTCAATATTGCCTGTACTTGCAGTATATTTTAGCAAAGAGCTAAAGTCATGCTTGCAGTTTTCTTGATGTCTTTTTGGTAGGTATAGCAGTATAAGTATTCCTTTTGATATAGAATGCAGTCATACTACTTTGTAATTCTGTGTTAGAGGAGTAGAGAAAGATTTAGAAACCAGGGGTTTTATTATAATTTTGGTTTAACTGCAAAATATGAAAATTTTCTAGGCTTAGATGACTGCCTTAAACTCACTTGCAAGATTCCTTTAATGACTCTCTTGGAGCACAGTTTTCAACATATTTTCTCCCAAAATTTGTTGACTCGTGATAAGAAATTTTTAAAAAGTGAACTGCTACACTTTAAAAATATCACAAGGTCTTTCTGTCATCATAAGAAGCAAGAGACTCAACTTTGATTTGCAAAATTGGCTCTACAAGGTAGCATGTTGTTTTCTATTTAGAGGACTTGAAAACAGATTCAACAATTCAATTATATTTAATTTGTAATTAACTCCCTCCCAAGCAGCTAATGGTGCATAACTTGTACACGACTGTTCTGGATAGGCAGAATAGAACAAAATGGCTTTTTTTTTTTTTTTTTTAGAGAAATGTTATCTTGCATAGGTCTCTGTTATTATAATAGCACTATTTCCTGGCTCCACAACAAAATTCTTCTCTGGTACTTGCCCTCTTGACTACTTCAGTAGTTAAGATTGTTACATTTGACCTTGATACTTTGGACAGAGATGATTCATTTAGGGATAGGTATCTGACTTAAGAATCTGGAGTTTCAAACTGAGAGCAAAAAGTGAATATTGATAGTGTTCTAGTCACTAAAATGGCAGTGCTTTTTTTAGAGGGAAGTCTGTAAATTCCCACATCTCTGGAGTTTCCGTGATTCTTTTCTTCACAAGGCTTTGCTCTCCAGTTTTTCCTTCAATATTGTGAAATACTATCGTATTTGTTAAAAAAATACCTCTTGTTTCTGAGTAACTTATTAGAATTATTGTTTATGTTTCTTGCCACGAAACTTACCAATACAGAAATCAAAGAGAGTTTTTTCTTTACCAAATATATTAAGGTAAGTGATAAGATCTACATCTATTTGGGGTAAACAATTTTTAACTATGTATTTGTTTGTCTGAATGATTTAATATTTTAACTATGTCTGTGTTTCTGAATGATTTAATATTTTACCAGATGCTATGTATCCTTTTTTCATCATCATGATCATCATGGGCACTATTGCCAGCACAATGTTTATAGATAATTTTCCTGTTCCAAACACTGTATTAAACACGTTGCATATAACATTTATTACAACAATATTATAAAATGCATACTATCGTTATTCTCATTTTAGAGTTTGGGAGCTGAGGCTGAAAAAGTTCTTTGAAGTCAGACATCTGTAAAGTGATACAGAAATGCTTTGAATTCCAATTTGTCACATTGCAAATAAAAATGATAACCTTAACTCTGCATTGCAATATATAGATGTGATGCTACTACCTTGTGATATAGAGATGTGATTCTATCCTAAAGATATTATATTGCTTCCTTTATGTTAAATGCAGAGATAGAATGGGGATTATCATTATACTTTTTGGAAATTTTAATACTCTTCTGTTGACTTAATCTTATAATCTTTCTTTTACATAGATTATGTTGCTTGAGGATGGTAGGGGTCAAAGAGGCAGAGCACAGAATTAAGTTGTCCTGAGAAGTCCTTTTTGATGATATAATATTGAAACTGAGAGACTGATAAAGCTGCAAATATCATGCACAAAGAGTTTATGGGAGTGGAAATAACATTATAAAAGTATTTATTTGGGAATAAAATGGGTGATATTAAAGGAACAGAAAGATTTATGTGGTTAGGCAGGAGTAAACAAGGCAGTGAGTGGTAAGAACTGTTTAGTGGGAAGGTTGGATCTGGATCACTTAGGATATTATAAGTCACAGAAATAAATGTAGATTTTACTACAAACTCAGTAGGTTAACCATCAGCAAATTCAGAGGAAAAGAATAGTATAATTTAGTTTTTATTATAAAAGATGGATATCTGATTCTGGTAATGGCAAATTAGCCAACAACCTTGCAACAGAGCAACTAGAAAAAATTAGATAAATAAAGAAAAACATTTGAGGGTTTTGAGGAGCTCCTAGATATATAGGACTTGAGGGATCAGAGAGACCAAGTGAACTTAAATGATCACAGTATTATCCCTCATTTTGGTCTTTGAAGTATTTATGGATTTTTTTTAAAGATTTATTTATTCATACAGACCTGGGGTACAGGCCAGAGATGTGGAGAGTGAGAGGATTCACCAGGTACAGAGTGGGGAGCAGAACAGGCAGATCAATGAAGTACACTGCTGAGGAGAGCAGTGGGCGGGTCAGGAGAGATCTGCTTCACCATGTGGATCTCCTCCAGGGCAGGCTGATCAAACTCATGCAGAAGTGGCTTAAGCTTCTTAGTGCAGTGCTTTAACCCACTGTGCCACTAGGGAGGGCCCTTATTTATGGATTTTTAATGATAAAGCTCTGAGAGGGTTTTAAAAAAGCCAATACAAAGCAGGAAATTATAGCAGAACATTTGCATCTTGAGGATGCAAAAATCCTAAAAGATATAATAGACATATAATAATGATAGTATGTCATGAGAGGTTTTGTATCAGTCAAAATGTAAATGATTTAATAGGAAGAAAAGGGACAAAAACACTTTAAGATGTATAGGAAAATATTTGAAAAAATTAGCATCAATTCCTGGTCCTAACTTTCAGTAAATTGAATCATAAGTAAATATCCTTAATAAGTAATATTATACCCACTACAATGACTACAAAGAAAAAGACTGAGGATTTGGATAACTGGGATGTTTATAGATTGCTGGTGGGAATGCAAATGGTATGACAACCTTTGAAAACAGTTTGGCTATTTTTGAAAATCTTCAACATACTCTATCCAGCAATTGTGGACACCATAATTTAGGACTTCTTTCCTATAGAACTGTGAAAGAGTGTATTTATTTTGAGTCACCCAACTTAGGATATTTTGGTATAGCAGTTCTAGGGAACTACCTGTGGGAGGGCAAAGGAGATGTAGGTAAGCATGACTACTTGTTTTCAATATCTGGGTTGTAGTATGCTGAACTTATAAAACTATTTTAGGTGGGCCATCAAAACAGAAGTTGAACATGTAATTATAAGTACACTGGTGCTTTTAGCAGAATGTAATGTTTCAAGGATGGGGCACATGAAAGAGCATTTTATTCTTATTCTGTCTTCAGAAGCCAAGAATTCTCCTAAATCTCTTTGACCAGTCAGGAATGTATCTCCTTCTTAAAGCATTTTGGAGGACTCCTTATCTCCCTTTAGAATTATTTGGAAGAATGACAGCAAGAGGAGCATGTTGGTGTGAGCAGTTAACTTGTCCTTTCTTGTTTCCAACTTGTGTGGCACAGCTGGAAGTGGAACCCAGAGACAACCTCTCTGTTTTATTATTCTTAGGGAAATTTGTGCAAGGATGCAGGGCCCTGCAAATTAACTGTTTTTCAGATCTAACTACTGGGAGATTTGCTAGGATCTGTATTCTTTTAATCTCTCTGGGGAAGTAGGAGATGGCTCTCTGTAGGAGGCCTCTCACCAGGCCTTGAAATGAAGAGGCAGACTTGGGAGCTGGGAGGCAGCAAAATCTTAGCAAGACGGTCTCTTCCTCTCACCACTTTTGCAGCATCTCTTTGACAAGGCTGGCCTTCTGTTTATTCACTGCAAATTTAATTCAGTTATGTATGTGAATTAAAACAAACTTTTTCATTGTTTTTCCTGCTGCTGCAACAGTCAGGAAAATTGGTGAGAAATGCCAAACTAATCCATCATTTTCAAAGATGTCTGTGTTCTTTGTTGCCTCCAGGAGAAAAAAAAAATAGTATAATCAAGCACCTTAAATATTCAGTATGATTAGAGGTAAATGGATGAATTTTTAAAAACTCCTATGGAGACTAAATTCTACTTGCAGTTAGTTTTGGGTGTAAATTTCAGAAAATTATATGTAAATATACCCATTAGTGCACTGTAATATTGAACATCTATTTTGTCTCTGGGCAATTTTTCTTTTCTTAGTGCAAAAGCTATTACTATTGTTATTAAAAACAGTAAATGATTTTCCATTTTTAAAAAACTTGTTCTCCCCCAGTTCAATTTCATTTCTGCATTTTTGTTCATGCATTCCAATAATATTTTCCTAAGGCTTGTGAAAGAATTATACTATGCTCTAATAGTTCTGAATGCAAAAGGGAGGAAGGATAAGGTGGTATTACTAGAGAAGCTAATTTATTTTTTGTTTCATTTATTGTGTTTATTGATGTAACATTGATTTACCATGCTCTTTTATGTTTTAGGTGTATATGTTCACCCCTCTTTAAAGGTAAACCTTTGCACCA